>NW_020291640.1:251807-566638 GCF_003184785.1 Aspergillus japonicus CBS 114.51 | reverse complement strand
AAATTAAATAAATTAAATAAAATTAAATAAATTAAATATAAATATAAATAAAGTCTAGATTATAGTATTACAGTTTATTATAAGTTTTTAATAAAAAGTTCTACTTATATATGTTGTATTTAAAGTATAAAGCTAAAGAAATAGTATAAAATTATCTATTAAAAATTTAGTAAAATAAAGGTATTTTTTTAAAAAATAAAACTGTTTTTGTATTTTTATAAGATACTGTAATTAATAATTAGATTTATATAAATTAAAAAAAAATTTTAGTATATTTATATAGAAGTAGTTTTTTGGAGTAAAAACTGTTTAGAACTGCAGGGGACTATAGTGCAGTCCTGGGTAATATAAGCAAAGACTAAAAACTATATAGTCCGGTCCTGGTTCCAAATTTCAGGACCGGGACTGCACTATTCCTAGGCCTAAGCCAGACTAAGAACCAAACACCAGCCCGCGCCTTGACATGGTTAGAAATATAAATAATAAGTATAATTAGTATAGTAACTAAGAATACAGATAACAGCTAATACAAGATATAAATTCAGCTAAAATAATTTATATATATAGAATTTGGTTAAGTAAATTATAAGACAGGATAAGAGTACAGTAGAGTAGGTAACTTATAGACAGATATAGATACAAATAGCAGAATATATATAAGCAGAAATAGCAACCAAAAAACTATAAAATATAGAAATATAAGAATTAATTAATATAGTAGCCCAGCAATTAAAAATAATAAAAAAATATATTAAAATAAACAGTATATCTGCAGAGGCAACTTTCTAAACTGTTTTAATACAAGAATATACTACTATATAATATAGAATAGTTAAATACAATAAAGATATAATTAATTTAGTTAATATAAAGACTGTTAAAAAAGAAGAAAGTTTGGGAGGTTAATGTCCACCAAAGAATGCCCAAAGGCGGAAATAACAGCAGAATATTGACAATGCCGAAATCCACTACAATTAACCAGTTATTTAATATAGATTAGACTGAGATTAATTAAGTATACTAAATAATTTAAAATATTTTAAATTATTTTTAACTTTTATTTTATTACTTATTTATTTTTTTATTTATAAATAATTCTTAACTTATTCTAATTATTTATTTATTTATTTATTTGTCTACTTTTACTGTTATATAACTTTATAAGAATATAGATTTTAAGTAGAATAGTACTGTTATTATTTTAGTATTACTGCTACTGGTTACTGCCTACAGTAGGATCTTTAAATCCTTTTCTATTTTTTTATTTTTTTAGATAGTTTATTTTCTAATTAATTATATTTAATATATTTAATCATCATATGTATATACGTACATGAGATCATAAAGATCTGACAATATTTATATATATAGCTAGCAGATACATGGTCTCTTCTAAGGTGAAAGTAGTAAGGTCAGAGGTCACGTGAATAGCAATATCTCTCTAAATTTCTTTAAGAGAATTATTATACTGTTGTATTCATCATTGCTTGTAGCCTCACAATAGTCCCATCTGATACCAATATTAGTAAAAATGTTCCTGAGTGATCTCTTACAGATCTCTCACCAAAGCTAGAATAACTAGTTATTCCTTACAGGCTGATTTTACCGGGAGAAAGTTGAGATCATCTTACATCTTGGTGCAATGCTTCATACATCCAATTGACAACCTTATTTGGAAGCATGGCTAGCCTTCGGATTTATACTCGGAACTTTCCTCAGCGTACTGTTGTTCTTGCAACCTCTGACTACGCGTTACTATTCAAGTCCGAATCTCCCAGCGAAAGGCGTCGCAACGGCGGCACCGTGCCGCGTTGCCGAGTCGACCTTGTCCCGGTATCCTCCATCCAGTTTGAAGATTACCAAATCCAGGGTAAAGGGTTTGGTACTCTCGGACTTATCCACCTGGACGAAGATGTTTTCGTAAGCGTTATCACTGGCTCCTCGAAAGCCGCCACGGTACGACCCGGGGAATCAGTTTTCAGAATAGACAAGGTGGAGTTTTGTGAGGTTTCATCATCAGTCTCATAAGGAATCTGCTGACTGGGCTCAGTTTGTTTGAGCGACTCCAGATACGAAGATCAACTATATCATGATGTGGACTCCTCTGTCCCAGTTGAGGTAACTGAGACTGAAGTAGAGTATGAAACCAGGGATACGGCTATCGATGTCCCTTTTTTGGCTCTGAAGAAACTACTGAGCGATGGGAGCTTTTACTACAGCCTTGATTTCGATCTTACAGCTCGGTTGCAAGATCGGTAAGCCAAGTCGCATTTGTGAAATGATGGTTGGGCTCACGAAGTAATGACTAGATCCGATAAATCCGCAACTTTTGATATAGAGTCTCTGGATGAGGACATGCTCTGGAATGCATACCTCATAAACCCCCTTCTCATTTTCAGAAAACACCTAGCCCTGACCGAGAAGAATCACCTCGATTCTTCGCGCATCTTGACGTGTGTGATACGAGGCTTTTGTGGCACACTAACGATACCATCTTCCGTCCCAATCATTCCCCGGGGACATACGCGACTTCCTTCCTCGCTTACAATAATATCTCGTCAGTCATCTCGACGTGCGGGAACAAGGTTTAATTCCCGTGGCATAGACGATGATGGTCATGTCGCCAATTTTGTTGAGACCGAGACAATACTCTGGATTGCTCCTCATCTTACCTTTTCCTACGTTCAGTTGCGTGGATCAGTGCCGATCTTTTGGGAGCAGGCTACTGGTTTTATCCCAGGACAGCAGAAAATTGAAATAACCAGATCCGTCGAGGCGAGCCAACATGCGTTCCATAAACACTTCAAGAACCTGGAACTGAAGTATGGTGCAATACATGTAATAAACCTTCTGAGTGAACTCAGGCCGGGGGAAGTAGAGCTTTCAAGAAGATTTCGGGAACTTATCAAAGGAGACCGTACAAGTCAAGAAACTGGACTTGGAGCCCTTTCGGACCATAGTCTTCTACAGCTCACGGAATTCGATTTTCATGCTGAAACCCGAGGACCAACTGGGTATGGCGCCAGCAGCCAGATCAAACCCGAGATATTTCACTCTCTGCAAGGCTTTGCCTACTTTCAAGAAGAGGAATCTGACCTTGGAACCCCCAATCAAAACCAGAAACCACTGGGTAACACCGTCATCCTACAGCAAGAAGGGGCTTTCCGAACCAACTGCCTCGATTGTCTCGATAGGACGAATCTCGTACAAACTATAATAAGCACCATGGCTCTTGATGCATTCCTTCATCAACAAGGGAGTACAATCGGCGATAATCTACAACTGAGACATTCAACCTTGTGGGCCGACAATGGCGATGCTTTGTCCAAAATATATGCTGGCACTGGCGCCCTGAAAAGCTCATTCACACGCCATGGCAAGATGTCCTTCGCAGGTGCACTTGCAGATGTCCGAAAAACCGCGGCGCGCATCTATGTCAACAATTTCTCTGACAAAGCTCGCCAACAAACAATAGATATTCTATTGGGGCGATTAACAGGCCAGATCCCCGTACTTCTATTTGACCCGGTTAATGATCGAGTTGCAACCGAGCTGGCTCAGCTATCATCCAACTATTCGTCTTCCAAATCGATTCAAATCTGGGCTGGGACATTCAATCTCAATGGGCGTCATCCGGGGCCCAGTACAGATCTACGGCCGTGGTTGCTTTCAGGGTTCACCCGCCAGGATGACAGCCCACGGATTTTTGCAGTCGGGTTTCAGGAAATTGTTACGCTAAGTCCACAGCAGATAATGTCGACTGACCCTACAACCCGAAAAGTGTGGGAGCAGAATGTTCAAAGCTGCCTCAATTCCGAAGCGAGCTCCAGGAAACTTCCTAAGTATGTGCTCTTGCGAAGTGGTCAACTCGTTGGAGCTGCTCTTATGGTATTCGTGAGAGGGGATAGCCTGAAATACATCAAGAATGTTGAAGGTAGTGTGAAGAAGGTAGGTTTGACATGACATTTAGGCGTCTACTTCGTCTTTCACTGATTATACTCATGTAGACGGGCCTATCAGGAATGGCCGGCAACAAAGGAGGCTGCGCCATTCGCTTTGACTACTCAAATACGCGCATCTGTTTTGTGACTGCCCATCTTGCTGCTGGGTTCGCTAATTATGACGAGAGGAATAAAGACTATGATACCATCCTACGTGGGCTCCGCTTCTTGAAAAACAGAAGTATTGAGGATCATGACACTATCGTATGGCTTGGGGACTTCAACTATCGGATCGGTCTTGGCAGTCAACTTGTCAGAGAATTGGCACTTCAGGGAGATTACCAGAAGCTTTACGATAATGACCAGGTATTTTCCGAGGTCGAGCTTGACGTCGATCTTTGTGACCCTGACAACCCTCTCAGTTAAATCTACAAATGCTAGCAGGTAGAGCCTTCCACTTCTACACTGAAGGACCTATCACATTTCCTCCAACATATAAGTATGATATTGGGAATGATCATTATGATACCTCGTTAGTATCACAAGTATGTCATGTTGTCATGTGACCAGGAGACTGAGACCTCAATAGGGAAAAAGCACGTATACCCGCCTGGTGCGATAGAGTCCTCTGGAAGGGATCGAATCTACGTCAAATTCATTACAGCACTGCGAACCTGCGATTCTCCGATCATAGGCCAGTTTGGGCCGTATTTACATGCATAATCAGCATTGTTAATGAGGAACAGAAAGCCCATCTGCAGCATAAGCTTTATAGCAAATACCGGCACAGCACACGCGCTGTAGTCGCGAGTGAGCCCAAAAACGCAGATGCCAATACTGGAAAGCTGTATCACTCAGGAATTGCTACGCGGACTCAGGAGTCAGCTACTAGCGCTGCATATGACAAATGGTGGTTAAACCATGGTCAGTCACAATGCCACTCTCTGACCTATGAAAGCCGACGCCACCAGTCCAAAATTATCTGCTATACTCATACTTCTCATATCATGAACTAGGCGAGTCTGTGCGGTCACAGGTGAAACCTCCCTCCAACAACCTCATCTGGAATATTCAACGTATACCAAATCCCTTTTCCTGGGATGACAACGATTGGGCTCAAGCATCGCCGTCTACTGCAATCGAGAATGGTGCACTCAAACCCCCTCTGCCACCAAGGATGAATCTTCCAGGCTATGAAAGACATCGGGTCTGCTATGAATCAAAGCGAGAGCACATTGATGCTACTATTGACGTGCCTGGAGAGCCATATCAGGACAATCCAAAATCTCAGAAAACGAGTAAAACAGCTTCTTGGATGATGGAATCATATCATACAAGTCCACGGCTACCGGTAAGCACGACACAAACACTTGCGGGAGACAATTCGCCTGGACCGTACCATTCACGCCCACATAATATCGCTGAGCGGTTGGTGACCCATACGGTCAGTGAACTCAATGCGTTGTTGTTTTTCGGTTTACCAGATATATGATACTAAACCTGTAATTGCATTACAGAAACATGATCTATTGGGCGAAGCCATCAATGATAGGCTCACTTGGGAACCGCTCAATCCCGGAAAATAGAATCTTGTCTTTACCTAGACTCACAGATGATTTAGTACTATCTGATCTGCAGAGCCCGGTCCACTGGTATCAAACAGACTCTTGATGTTACATCATCTTGTCACTATTTCTAGACGTACTTGGTATAATTCTGCGGTAACGTAGACCGACTCCTTCGGCTTTACTTCAAGACTCTATAAGTTTAACATAACCATATATACAAGGCTACAGCCAGCATGATGTACCAGTGCCGATTTGCGGGTGTCGGAGTATAGTATACTCGCAAACATTGGCTGATTCACCTACTTTTCAAAATCTTCTGGAGCAGCTCTAAAGTTAACCTGTTCTCCTAACGGCAAGCAAGCCTGCTAGACATCGGAGAGGATGACCACGCATAAGCACAGCCATGGGCATGAGAAACCATTCCCGAACAAGCGGGAGGAAAAGCCATGCACCCCTAAAGCAGAGACCTTAATAAGCGACTTTGGAATGTCGAGCTCGTCACAAATTGCTGAGGATTAACGGTCAGCTTCGTTGTGGTCAATTTTGTTGGACCATTTACTTACCTGATTGTTTGATTACTCCATAGCGAATGGAAGTAGTAAAGACAATGTTATCATAACAGGCAAGCAGTGCAAGATAACCCTGTTGCATGCTATGATACGCAATCTGAGAGCGAATCACAAGTTCTTAAGTCACTTTACATAACACGGCAAGAGATACCGTGCTGGACTGCCTTAGGCTTTTTTCCCATTTTTAAAGCCTTGTTTAACCTTAAACGATTGCCTCCCACCATCCACATTGCGAAAGCACCAGGGTCTGGAGCCTTTGCCCGTGGCTTTTTGGGACCTGCATAATGTTATTGAAGAGAACATGGTGGCATGCATGCGCATCGTAGAACATCCTTGCACAATGTGAGAACAGAGACCTACCTGCTTGATCGGGTTTTTTCTTGGAATCCCCATCGACAACGACTGCAGACTCATCTGGAACTGCTGTAGGTTCAGGTGGAGGGGAGGGTTCTGCAACTACATCTGCTGGTGGGGCAGGCTCAGCGGCTTGAGGTTTCTCTGGTATGGGCCACATATGCATAGTTATGGTCCAATCTGGTTCAATAACAGTCTCCCAAACTTGGGGCAGGATTATGTCGCCATTAGGGCCAACCAGATCATAGTGTCCTTCAGCGACATGAGGACCTATCACCTCGATATGAAGGAATGCCTGTCGTATAAGCTCTTCCATGCCCTGAAAAAAAGTTTAGCCATAGATTGTATTCCATACATTAAGTCTTCCTCACCTTCCAGGTACAGCACAAGTCGAAGGGAAAACTGAACTTCCTCCCGACTGCATCCTTGAACTTTATCGGCTTCTTTTTCTCCGGAGGTGGGGGGTTCGCAGCGGCTGCTGTTGCAGCCGCGAGCGCTTCTGCAGCTGCCGCATTCGCTGCCTCTGTGGCAGCAGCAGCAGCAGCTTCTACCGCAGCAGCAGCCGCATCTTCTGCTTCTTTCTTGGCTTTTGCGGCTTCCTCCGCAGCTTTCTGCTCGGCCTCCGCCCTTGCTTGTGAGGCAGCGTCCTCGGCAATTTTCTTCTCGTGCGCGGCACGTGCCTCTCTTGCAGCTTGCTCAGCGGCTTCCAGTTCGATCGCAGCCTGTTTGGCAGCCTCTCTGGCTTCCCGAGCTTCGCGCTCCGTCCTTTCCTCCAATATCAGTTTTTCGAGCCTTGCGATAGCTTCATCCTTCTCTGTATCGGCAGGTGCGGGGACAGGGGATTCGGGTGGATCGACTTGACTAGGAGATGGCGCGCGAGGATATGAGTGATAATAAGGCGGAATCATCCCAGGAACCACATGGTAAGGATCCCTGAAAGGATAATAGGTCCCTGGGCCATATGGTATCATCATGTCGTGGGGGGCATAGGGAGGCGGACCATGTCCTGACATGTGGTGTGATATTGAATGTGGGGACGGGTTGTGCCCTTCGTTCCGTCCATGAGAAGAGGCTGCGATAGGGTGTGGTTGATGTTCTGGGTGACGTTCATGGGCTAGAAAAGGGGGCAGAAGAGGACCAGGTGATTGAGAGTTGTACCCGTACATCGATTGACCATACGGTAATTGCTGGCCTTGATGACCGAGTCTTATCAGCTGGTCCGATGTAGTCGCAACGCCATTGGGGTGCATAAACGCAGCATGCGGTATGGAGTTCCCGTTAGGATAGACGTATGTTTGTCGTGGGGAGGAATGATGATTGTAACCTGTGCCCTGAGGCACAGTTGACCAGAATCTCCGCTCCTGAGGCATACGCCCATATGGAGCACCATATTCCTCAGCCGAGTCTGCGCTCTCTGGGGAGTCCGGCGAAGGGTTTCGACGAGAACGCCTGAATGAGGCCCTTTCCGGTGCCATGTGATGCCTTGTTGAGTGGCGGCGAACGGCAGACGAAGGGCCATGAATTGAACTACGTGCACGTAGCCGGCGTGATGTTCTGGGTCGAGAAGCGGAATCCGATGGTTTTAATTCATCCGGATATGATAAATGCGCCCATTCGTCGTAAGAATCTTGGTATCCATGGCTCTCAGACTCAGAAGGGGGAGAAACCTGCACTCCAGAAGAGTCTTCTTCATCGGAGATGGAGGATTCCGAGTCGGGGTCAATTTTGATATTCAGTCTATTATCTGTCAGAACGCAGGTAGATAGTATCAAGAGCAGCAACGCACGTCATTGGGTTCAACTGATTTTCAGAGCTCTCTCTGGCTCTCGTCGTCTTTCGCTGTGTCTACTGTAAATTGACGTCCAAGCTTGGTTTGCGCAAGCAGTTGAACGCGAACCGACCGAAGATGGAATTCAGAGGCCAGGATTGGTAACCCATGAATTGCTCAAGGTTGAAACTGTTACCCGTCGAGGGACAGATGCTCGACAGTCGAATCTTGGGGGTGAGGGCAAAACAGAAGATAAATTAAAAAAAAAAAAATCCCCGATGGCCCTGGACGGAACGGCGTTCACTATCCTCAAGTGCTATGTGAAGAGCCAGTGTTTTCTTCGCACAATAAGCAAAGTACGATTAGAGGCTGGCAGAATTCCAGTCAATAGCTGGCTTCAGTGCAGGCACAGGCAGCAGATTAGTGAGGGTGCACGAGGGAAGCAAGCATGTACAAGGAAGTTATAATGGAACAACCATACCTCTATGATTCGATGCATTAGATGAAGGTCGCGTTAGCTAGGAGGCGGCGAGAAAGGGGAGGCTGGCACTCGAAGATTAAAGGAGAATGAGGGTAAGGGGAGGGGAAAAGTAGAAGGAGGAGGAGGAGGAGGAGGAGGAGGAGGAGAAGAAGAAGGTAGATGGAATCTCGCCGAGGACTGACAGCAACGAAGAATGTGAAGAAACTACTGCCTGATCGAGACGATTTAAGGCCTCTCGGTGGAGATTTGGGCATGGCAGGCATTATACCTATTCCGAAATTTGAATATTGTCGTCATTGGTGGTACTACGGAGTATTAGGCACTGAGCTGGCAACCATTCTTCTTCTCTACCCATAAGCAAAAGTAGTGTAGTGCTGCCCGAGTGCCCAATGAAGAATCTAAGTCCATGCCAACGGGTTGTACAAACAGACCGCCCCTCTCCTTTTACTATGCTCTTCCCTCCTGTTATTACATACCAGTTATCTATTCGTTTCGCGTCAGATGCCGCTAGTATGTAAATTGTTTGCGCGTAGCGCATCAATAAAGATTTGGAAAACCGCACTCAGAGCGCCCAGACTCAATCTGTGGCAGACGCTCGGCTGGCGCTCACTCTGCCGTAAAGCCTTGGAGCCCTGATACTGTACCTACCTTAGGTATGCAGGTAGGGAGGGCTTGGGGAGACGTTGCTCTCATTGGCCAGTCAGAGACGTCATGTCATGTCTCACAAGCGCCTGCACTCAAGTGACTCATCTACGTTCGCTAGTAGTGAGCGAGAGACTAGTTGCGTTAGAGATCAGCTTGGCCCTGGTCTTCGCTAAAGCATATTTAGTCCATGTGTTATTTTACATTCAATCGCTAGCGCGACTGAAGCGATCGAGAAGCTCCTTCACGGCTATAAGTTCAGCTTGACCGTGCTCCCATAAGTGACAATCTGACGAACGTCGACCCACAATTTCCTCGAGACGATTCCTCGCAAATGTGTTGAGGCTTTCCAGCGTATCGGTTGATATGGAATTCGCGGAGACTGATGATTCTTCTTGGCAGTCCGTTTTTTTCTCGAGCAGGAGTGATGTTGCCTGTCATGGTATGTATCAAAGGCAAAAGATTGCGGAAAGAAAGATATTGAGGGATACTTACGATGAACAGACCATAGAGGCCTCTCAAGTAATCGCCACAGAGTTCGATACTTCGACAGAAATACTGAATGGATCTGCGTAAAAGATGACGAGCATTTCCTACGTCGGCCAAACTGGCGCTGGAATACAAGACTTCTCCTAGCCGGCAATGTACCTGCGACGTGAGTGTCAGCTTTCTGTGAGTGTAGACCATCGACGGCAAAAATCATACATTCCAAGCGTTCGGGACAATCAACAGCGCCTCCTCGAGGCTGAAAACTGCCTGTGAACTCATCCCTTGAGAATGATACATATCTGCGAGTTCACACCACGCCTCCGCATCTGTTGGAACAGCATCCAGAAGTCTTATCAGGCCCGTAATGGCCTCCGCTGGTCTATGCAGCGAACGCAGAAGGGCAACTCGGCGTTTTAAAATGGGCTACTAGGTATATCAGCTTCGGATAGTGCCATGAACATGTAGGAAGGCACAGACCAGGTTGACTGGGTCCCTTGACAGTATAGCGTCGTATTTGTGAAGACACTCCTCCAAAGCTGCACGATCTTCTGCAGTAGCTTCTTCGTGTAAACCCCGTAATGCTATCACCTTGTCATTCGAAGAACCAAACCGGCTCGCTAGTCTATCAATGCACCAAAGAGCGGATCTATCATCCCCTGTTTGTAAGCATGCAAAAGCAAGTTGCTCCAACAGATCATATGACTCATGATGCTGGCGTTTCAGAAATGGCATAGCTAGAATACTATCGCCACCTGGAGAGTGCTGTTCAAGTATTCGAGGCGCTTGTTGTGAGAGGCGAGAGATAGTGATCAGATTCGAACTATGTTCATACTGCATTTCAGGGGTATTATGCGCCATGGTAGATCCGTCGCTGTTGGCTGGATATATGAGAAGATTAGACAAAATTCAATTTGTGTTAGCGTGAGCAGGAGACAATCAGAAAGTTGAGAATAAGGTAGATAGAAGCCAACAGGAAGAGCCAGGACATACGTTACAATGCGGAGCTACTCCGCACCGGGGATAGTATGAGTTCTGTTCCCGTGACTTGGACGGAGCAGCTCGACGTAATCGCTCATGAACGGTAACGGAGTGTACAACATTTACGAGGCTGTTCCGAACCAGTGAACTATTCTTGATATCACAGCTCATGATAGTGCAGAAGATCATCAACTTACTTGCGCTTCCTTCTAAATGCCGTACACCGCCGAAGCATAATGTTGGTACCCTGGCCCAGCATGAGAACATAAACAACTAACACTCAACACATCAAGGTTTGAAAAGTCATTATATGACCTGATAAAGGGCCTTAGGAGCCACAAAGGAGATGAGGATGGATATATACAGGAATCTCTTCGAGAATGCAAGGCCGAGATCAAATTGCAGGATATGGGTACGCACAGTATAAATAATCTGCGGGACCAAGCTTTTAACATATCCTAGATAAGAAGGCTACGGCTCTCTTGAAACTGATCTACTTGGAGATGTTTGGCTATGACATGTCCTGGGCATCTTTTCATGTGCTTGAAGTAATGTCATCTGCAAAATATTTACAGAAAAGAGCTGGATATCTCGGTGCCGTACAGAGCTTCAGACCAGACACAGAAGTACTAATGCTGGCAACGAATCTCTTAAAAAAAGTATGTGCGCTGTTAAGTATTATAGTCCTTATATCAATCTAACGGTTGCCTAGGATCTAGTATCATCCAGCATTTCAAATATGTCCCTTCCGCTAATCACATTGCCCAGCATCATCACCACCTCCCTTGCCATGTCATTGCTACCAGATGTTTTGTCTCGGATATCCCACACTCATGCTGTGGTCCGGAAAAAAGCTATTGTGTGCCTCTACAGGCTGACACTTGTCTACCCTGACGCTCTGAAACTAGCTTGGCCCAAAATCAAGGAACGCCTCATGGACGATGCAGAGGACTCTAGCGTCACTACAGCTGTTCTAAACGTGGTATGTGAACTTGGATGGCGACGACCTCGTGACTTTTTACCTCTTGCGCCAAGGTTGTTCGAATTACTTGTCGACGGTGGCAACAATTGGATGGCTATCAAGATAATAAAGCTTGTAAGTTGTCTGGGTCATTTATATGGGGACCCTTCGGTATCATTGCTCGTCAGTATTCTCACAGTCCTAGTTTGCCACACTTACTCCGCTGGAGCCACGATTGGTTCGGAAGTTGCTTCGGCCTTTGGTGAATATAATTCAAACAACAACCGCCATGTCTTTACTTTACGAATGTATCAACGGCCTGATACAAGGCGGCATACTCGATAGCGATCAAGGTGCTCAAGAGAAAGACGAAATCGCTGATTTGTGTGTGGAAAAACTTCGGGGCATGGTTGTTTCAGATTCGGATCCGAATCGTAGGTGCTTCTGCCATACAGCGTGAGATCGAAGCTGACATGGCAGATATTAGTCAAATATGTGGCACTCCTAGCCTTCAACAGAATTGTATCGGCATATCCCGCGCTGGTTTCGATGCACCAGGATGTGATCATGCATTGCTTGGACGATGCGGACATCTCGATTCGACTTCAAGCTCTTGATCTTGCAACCAGGATGGTCACTAGCGAAAACCTCCAGGGAATAGTAGAGCGGTTGATCTTACAGCTGGTCAACTCCAGCGAGTCCACCGGGAATGACCGCCTCGGGACTGATGATGAATTCTCTGAAGACGGCCGCGAAATGAGATGTGATTCAACTAACCGCAAAACAACAACACCTTTACCACCTGATTACCAGCTTGAGGTGTTGCATCGGATAGTCGACATATGCTCTTACGGGAATTATGCAAACTTGTCCGATTTTGACTGGTATGTCGGCACCTTGGTGCGGTTAGTGCAACTTCTTCCCCCGGACGTTGAAGATGTTGGGCTTCCTCATAATACTCGTACGGGCAACGATGCGGATCACCAGTCACATATCACTGGTCGAATTGGTTCTGAGCTACGCAATGTGGCCGTTCGGGTCAAGGAGGCCCGCACGGAAGCAACTAGGGCTGCAGCCTCTTTGCTTTCTCTTGCAAATCGGAAATCCCTTTTTTTCAAGGCCCCAGGCGCAAGCAACGGCATCCTCGGGCCGCTCGCGTGGATGGTTGGCGAGTATGCCGAGCACTTGCTATCTCCTGGCCAAACTCTTTCTTCCTTGATTGATATGTCCAACTTCTCCTTGCCAGGGAGGGCGTTATCCCTCTATGTGCAAGCCATTCCTAAGTTGCTCAACACCTTTCTGCCTGATGAGGGAACATGGGATCGAACAAAGAGGAGCGAAATGTCTCTCATGTTGGCGCGGGTCATTGAGTTTCTCAACTCTCTCAGTTTGCATCCCGACCTTGAAGTACAGGAACGAGCTATCGAATTCCTTGAGGTCATGCGCTTGGCAGCAGATGCTGCACATTCCGACTCCCACAACTGGAATGAAGTACCGTATCTCTTGTCTACGGTCATTCCAAACCTGTTCAGAGGGCTCGAACTAAATCCCGTCTCTGTGAACGCTCAGAAGAAAGTCACGGCACCAGAGCTGCTTCGTTTACACCAGACATTTAATGATAGCCTTTGCGATCTTTTCAATGGCGATCTCGGAACTTCATGCGGAGCAAAGTATGAAGTGCCCAGCCACAAGTTCTACTATTGTAGGGAGGGCATGTCATTTGACAAGCAGCTTGGTGACTTCGTCGCGGTTGACGCAGCTTATGGAACACAGTACCAGACACCAGTGAGTACCATGGTGGAAGAGGCGTCCACCTACGCTAGAAGGTTGGATAGCAAGGAACGAAGTAGGGATGATCCTTTTTATATTGGGACAGATGACGGGTATTATGACATCTTGAGCCCGCACCATCCTTCTTTCACCGTCTCTAATGAAAACGAATTGGATGTTGATGCCATTCCGATAATCGATCTCAAGTTGCACGCCGGAAGGGAACATCGGCCGCCGTCTATGGCTGAGTCTGACGACCGGAAAAAAAAAGGATCACGTCCCAAACGATATAATGTATTACCCGATGAGATGCTAGGAGACGACGAGGCCGGGGCAGCCAATAGGACGGGTGAACCTAGCAAATGGAAACGGTCTTTGCTTCAGATCGATTCCAGTGGGCTGGAGCACCCCCAACTTAGCGAGAACATGCCGCTCTCGGATGGTAATCAATCAGTCGTGCGGAAGGTCGAAGATGAGGCGGAAATGGTTTTGGCAATGCGAGAAGTGGAACAATTTCGGCTCAGATTACAGAGAGCCACAGAGCGAGTGCGGCCAATGGGTATCCCTTCGGAGGGAACATTGGTCAAGAAAAAGAAGAAGAAGACGAGACCCGTGGTCAATGATATGCAGGGAACTGGATGGCCTGATGATGAAACGGGTTCAATCAAGGACAGCAATGACCGACAACAGCAGAAGAAGAAGAAGAAAAAGAAGCCGCCCAAGAACTGATTCGAACCTAGATAGGTTCTCAGTAGGTACTACCTCACTGGCAGTATGGCGCATGGCTAGGGTCATTGAACTAGGTTGAATCTGACTTGCTGGACTGTGCAGTAGGATAATGGTCACATAAATGCACTCGAAGCATTAACAAGAAGTTTGAGGGTAGGAGGCCCCTAATATAATCGCTTCGACAGTGGCCATCGATTTATCGTTGAAAATAATAACATGCGATATTGCAACAAAGCAAGCTGTGTCCATACCTACTGCAACAACTGACTAAAGTTCGTAACAAGAGCGGACCATAACCGAGGCACAATCCCCAGTAATTCGAGAAATATTCCACCACAAACAACAAACGCAAGGATGACTGTCAACTTTCTTAGCCCTACCAGAAGATCATTGGCATGGCGGCTAATGGGAACATACCAATCCAGCCAGTTGATACTGGAGACCGTGAGTGCTGCTTTGGCTTCGCCATCACCCCTCCTTTGCCACGCTTTGCAGCTTCATGCTTTGCATACCTCTCATTGGCCTTTCTCTGCTGTGGTGTTTGAGCCTGCAATTTGAGATCAGTATCCAACACCATCTGAATGCCAATTTAACACCACATTGCATAGATCTATAGCATACCATGCTGCCACTGAATACGGTTGATCTGGGCTAACTCTGGCCTTAACGTCTGGATCACTAAAGAATGTTTAAAATGAACAGAGATTCTGCTATTTTGATAGTAAGAGAAAAGAGGGCTTTTAGAGCAAATTGAAGGAGGCAAACAGCTGGATCACAATCTAGTATACAGAAGAGGCCACGTTGTGCCAATTATGTTCCGGGAGGCTTCTAAGCACGGAAAAGAGTTGGATCCAACAACCCCCTGACAACAGCTTATCGCACCCTTGTGCTCAGCTTTGCTACCGCCTCCCCGATCGAGAATTTAAGGAACACTTCCCGTAATCCATAACTGTATCGCGCCTTGCCCTTATCAGGCAGGCGGCAAAACCAGCCCGTCAGCTGAGCCCGCTGAGCCTTAGTGAGTACTGAGTAGTGACCAGCAGGATTTGTACTGTACCATGGAATATGGTGGGGGATCAGCACCTCAGCCAGTAGGCGGTCAACACTTGCAAATCTCACATCTAATCTCCGCGAGATTTAGATTTTTTCCCTATCGTGTGCGGAGTGTTACATTTCGAATCTCTTCATTTATCCCTGCAAGCACCCAAGCAGATTTTTCTTGAAAAAAAAAACCTAATACCTTGTCTTCTTTCATCTTTTTCTAGTGGCTTGATTAGTACATATCTCGACAATCCGCGGTGAGAAATACTACAAGCAAAGAAAGAGAATCCCCCCCGCCGAGAAACCATCTTGATCTAGCAAATGGGTCTTGCTGCACCCCGAAAGTATGTAGGGTCTACTTTCCTCGTCCCACTTGGTCTAATGTCCATTGCCTAGGAAATCCAAGATCTCACTCGATCCTAACAATACAAATTGGTCGCGCTCAACAACTGGCTTCGGGCACAAGATTCTCAGTTCTCAGGGATGGACCCCGGGTAGCTTTCTAGGTGCACGAAATGCTGCACATGCGGAGTTATTCACCACAGCAAGTGCGTCTCATATCCGCGTCACTATCAAGGATGATACACTTGGCCTTGGTGCGCGACCGAGGCGGGACGTACTAGGCGAACCCACTGGTCTTGATGCGTTTAGAGGCTTGCTGGGACGCTTAAATGGCAAGTCAGATGCAGAACTGGGGATCGAGGAGAAGAGGCGCGAGAATGCCAAGTTGGCTCGATATGCGGCCAGCAGATGGCAGGCAGTTAACTTCATTAGTGGTGGATATCTGGTCCAGGAAAAGGCCGATGTCAGCGAATCTGATGAGCCCGCTCAAATCAAGTCAGACACCGAGAGCCGCAGGACTAATACGAGTGCTACTGAGGTCCAGAGAGGACCTGAAAGTCTTGATTTTGTGGACCCGAAGGCAAGTCCTATCATTACTCAAGGTCAAAATAATGGCAGTAATGGCAGTTGTGGAAGGCAACTCTCAGACAACCAGGCCTCCTGTAAGAAAAAGTCCAAGAAAAGGAAGAACAAAGAAAGGCAAGAAGATAGCGGTTTCGAACACACAAAGACAGACACATCGGATCAAAACTCCCCTACAGAAATGCCTGCATCGACTTCAAAGTCTCTGCCATCAAGGGAACGCCGTCCGATGGGCAGGCATGTTTTCAGAAGCCGTCACATTGCACAGAAAAAGAGAGCTCTTCTCGACGAAAAATCGTTGAATGAGGTAAGAAACGTTGCGTTCTCACATGGTTACTTATGCTTACTGATTTGATCTCAGATATTTATGGTCAAGTCATAATACCCTGTCTCTTGACTCGTGTCGTGTAGAGGCTAGACTAGAATTTCCCACTACTTAAATACCCAATGTGATTATATCTATACAGGCTTGTTATTATCATGGTCATTTGCTCCGCGTGATGCCGCAAGTCTGATCTTCCGTCGAGTTCCGCTACAACACATTTTCATAATGGCCGTCTGTTCCTATCATTATGATGCTACTTAGTGTAGCTCTAGAGGAGATTTGGGTTGAAAGTATATGGACTTCCGTTCGGACTGGCTAGATTTCTCTTCAAACCCTTCTTGTGTGTTTTTCCATTGTAGTGATACTCGCATGTGCCATAGATCACGGAATTAATGGTGCTGTATAACAAGAGTGCTGCTACCTAGGGGTATGTACAATACCGTACATACCCGCATGTGCAATGTATCATTCATGTATGTGTGGGCGCATACCTCGGCCCAGCCGATGGACACTTACATCACTACCACTGTGGGTTGACCCATCGACTGTCATCGTCAGCGGCCGTCATGATCTTACTGTCCATGCTTTATGACACATTCATTCCAGATTCGTATCGTCGAAGTTCGATCTCCGAACTGAGCATATATGTTAGCTCATTCCCCTTGCAAGATCACAAGCACCAAGCTCAATTCGTGCTATTAAGCCACCGATGTCTAATTCTGGAAGTTGTGCCCCTGCGGGGACTGGGAACGACAGCCTAGCCCAGCAACAACCATCATCTCTGCAGCGGTCGCCAATAACCATCACTCATGATGGCCTTTCCACTGATGGTAGTGGTTCTAACCGTGCCCGAAGCACCGAAAAGGACCTACGCGAAAGGAGGTATGTGAACGTGTTCAGGAAATCTTCTTCGGAGTATTTGTTCTTCAGGTTGTTGTACTGATAGAAATCCTACTGACTGGAGAACTAGAATCCGGTGGGCACCTTTGAATATCGGCCTCGAAAGACGCTTACAGACGTTTGTGGTTCTCTGCCATACTTTAACCATCGCTATCTTTTTGACAATGTTTTTCTTCTTATGCGCCATCCCGCTCTCATGGCCAGTCTTAATACCCTATTTGATCTACATCTCTCTCTTTTCGACGGCTGCAACATCAGGGAGCCTGCGCGGTCGCTGCAATTGTCTGCGCTCCCTCCGTGTCTGGAAATTGTATGCGTCTTACTTTCCAGCCCGCCTACATAGATCTGAACCTCTTCCACCAACAAGGAAATATATCTTCGGGTATCATCCACATGGAATCATATCACACGGCGCCTTCGCAGCGTTTGCTACCGAAGCCCTTGGGTTTTCCAAGCTCTTTCCTGGAATCACAAACACTTTACTGACACTTGACTCGAACTTCCGAATTCCGTTCTACAGGGAGTACGCACTTGCTATGGGTATAGCCAGCGTCTCCCGCGAATCATGTGAAAATATCCTCACTAAAGGTGGAACTAATGGTGAAGGAATGGGTCGTGCCGTCACAATTGTCATTGGTGGTGCCCGTGAATCACTGGATGCTCTTCCCAACACTTTGCGTCTTGTGCTTAAGCGCAGAAAAGGATTCATCAAGTTAGCCATACGTACAGGAGCTGATCTTGTGCCAATACTAGCATTTGGTGAGAATGATCTTTATGAACAAGTGCGCTCTGAAGACCACCCTATCATACACAAGTTTCAAATGCTTGTTAAACGTGTGATGGGCTTCACAATTCCCCTCTTTCATGCACGTGGTATTTTCAACTATGATGTTGGGTTGATGCCATATCGTCGGCCATTGAATATCGTGGTGGGTCGCCCTATCAGGGTAACACAGCAAACGGACAGGGAGAAGGTAGACGATAAATACATCGATCTACTTCACACAATGTATGTGCAGGAATTAGAAAGGCTGTGGGAGCAGTGGAAAGATTTTTATGCTAAAGATAGAGCGTCCGAGATTGAGATTGTTGCATAAGATGTTAAGATGATGGTTCTGGCAGGGTGGCCATAGCAGAGTGAATATGAAGAACTATTCGGCATATTTTAAACGAGCCCCATGTCCTGGTATTTTCCATATTAAGTACACTAACCCAGAATTACAGTGACAAGATTCGACCACATGTGAGGTTCAAATCCCAGGTAAATACCTGCAGGTCTGAGCTATCGCTTGTATAGGCTCTACACCAAGCCTACTGGCTTAATTATTGGCTGATAACTTCAGTCAATACCTTGCCGCACAACTAGATCCCTTACTAAAATCGTGGGAGTTACATACTCTCTGGACCTTTTTTATGTTCGGAGTGACGATTCTGAATCGATGATGAGATAAATGGAATATAGCATGTACCGAAAGCTGAAATCGCTTCGAAAGGGGGACAAGAATGGGTATCTGAAAGTGATGAATGATAGAAGAACAACGAAGCGACTGGGCATAAAGCATGTGCGACATGATTGAGAGAAGGAGCATCCGACCTCAAGGAAATATAAGCAAAGCTCCTATGATCGTGTGTCATGGGTAGCCTGGAAAGGGAAATCGACCCCTGAGACCCAACAGCCCGGTGCATGACAATGGATAGTGTTTTTAGAACAACAGGAGCATGAACTAGAATCAATTCCTGGAGGAAGCGACGATCCCTTCAATCTATAAGCGGCGAATCGTCTTGCCAAATGGCGGAGGCATTCCCCTGCGCGTCAAAAACCAATTGAGATCCGATGAAGTTAGAGATTCGATATCACGAGGTGATCAGATCCAAGAGCTGTCCGAGCAATTTGCTTTTAAAACAGCTCTGATCCCCGACGGGCCTTCGAGGCCAGTGCACTCTCTGTCATTGATACATTGTTCGAGAAGTGTCTAAGTGCTCATGCTGGTGAGCAGAGTTCTCCGGATGGCTGACTGTGTTCCAAAATGATAGTGCGAAGATGTCAAGCTTGAGTGCTCTGGCTAGGATGTAGTCAATCGGCGTTGCTCGTAGTCAGACTCGCTATTCCGGGTATCGACTCCGATGCTCGACGACTGCCGGTAACGACACGAACACTACCACGCGAGCCTTTGATTAATTGGCCGCTTTCAACACGATCTTGAATCATCTCATCAAGAATTCGAGACATCTCGTCCATGCTTTTCCGCTTCCCTTCGGGGGTGCCTTCGAAGCGCGGGGAGAAGTTGTTGTCTGGAGTGTAGGTCAAGGCATAGTCACTGTCCCCGAGACTGTGGCGGTGAGATAAAGTTTCTTTCATTCCGGGCCCACAGGCATCAATGGCAATGTGCGCAAGATCCCGATGTCGAGCAGCAGATCGGAGCGCTGTGAGCATTCGATCTTTATCGTCCAATTGTTGACGAAGCTCATTTATTTCCATATCCCTTTCCCGCAACAAAGCCATCGTATCAGTCAACTCAGCATTTGGACTGCTAGACTTCATGCCTATTGATATACGGGAATGACTTGAGCGGCGTGCTTGCAACAACCGCCTCTCCAACGTGGATATGTATCGATTTTTGTCATTGAGGTCAGCTTGAAGGGCTGCAATTTGTTGCTGAGTGCTCGCCTTCCCATCTGCGAATTCGCCGATATTCTCTTCATCATCTTCATGAGGCAAAGAGCTCGCGAGGCGTGCACTGACTGCGGGATCATAACTATTGACCGAAATGAGAGACATCGGGCGGTTTGACGGTTGTCCGTAGGCGCTCAATGTAGACTGACTAACTGAAGACCGCAGAGACCTCGTCCCAGCATCGAAGGCGGACTGTCTGGAAAGCCTACCAAGGGAGGGAAGTCCCCCGTGGTTGTTCACTCCAGTTGACTTCGAACATAATATAAGGCGATTCAGATGTTCTATACGTTCCTTTAACGCTGTCCGAGCCAGTTGCATCTCTAACATTTGTTCTTCGTGACGGGCATGCGCTTCCTTTTCTAGCTGCTGTTCTTCAAATTTGGGTTCTTTCTCAACCTGAGCTTTTGTCTGGCACTCGAGCTGGTTCCGGAGAGCCTGGATTTCCAAACGATAGCGTTCTAGAAGAACCCGACTCCCTGTGTCAGTGCCACCACTGCCCATTGCCTCCTCTGCTCTCTTAGCATGACTGACAATGCTATTCTTGGCTCGAGCTGCAAATTTCAAGGTATTGAGGGTTTCACCAGCATGCGTTCTAGTTGGACTGGCTAGCTGGATCGTGCAGAGAATGCTGACCAGAGAGTTTCCTGACAAAGCCGGCTGCAGCAGTCTCGTGAGCTTGCTATCGCGATAAGGCAGATGCTTGCCTTCCTTGTCAGTTGCACCACTGGCTTTTTCCTTTGATTCAGAAAGCTTGGAGATGATCGTGCCCAAAGTCAGTAAGCTCTTGTTAATGTGGGCACCTTCTGTCCGACGTTCTTTGTCATCAGCAGCACGCTCTGATCCAGCAAGATCGATAAGGCTGAGTGTGGAAACTCTGACCCCCCCAGGCAGTAAACCTGACCGCCTATCCTGGGACACACCTGCGGGTGCTCGTTCCCGACTCTCAACAACGATCTGGACAACCGCATGACTTCGTGAACTTCGAGCATTGAATTGGGTGCTGCCAGTCCTTCTCGCATGGTCTCCCCTTGCGATGACACGGAGAAGTTGTGTCGGGCTCTGGACGATTTCTTCTTTTAATGGAGTCGCATATACACCTCTCTTGCTATCCTCACGTAACTTGATTTCCTCTTGTTGGACAGTGGAGGGCGCACCGGACACTGACGCTGAAAGCAGGTCATTTATCCTCTCGTTGTAGATTTCGAGGTAGCTCACCCGCAACAAAAACTCCCGGTGCGGCGTCTCTCTGATGAAGGAGAATATGTCTGTAATCGCCAGTGGAATCACCCCTGGGGAGGTTGCGGTTCCTTGCATAGAAAAGGTCTTACCCGTTCCGGTCATGCCATAGGCAAACACTGTACCGTGATAGCCTTCCATAACCCTCCTCACGAGACGCTTTGCAGCAGCGTCGTAGACTTTTGCATTGTTTTCATTGGCCGAGAAAACGTTATCTGGAGTAGGGATCAGCACATCATCATTCCGAGCCCGGCGTTTGCAGGATATGTATACCATATAGATAGTCACCACCTTCTTTCCCATTGAAGGAGATGATTGCTCGCCTCCCATCTACCGTCCATTCAGATGTCTTTATTGCTTCTACCCCCCCAACATCAGGTCGTACTCGGACGCTCACGATCACATTTCCCTTTGTCGTATCCCTGCTCTCCTTTGATTTAAGAGTGGACTTGGATATGCCGGCTGCGTCATCACCATCCTCATATGTGGTTGCGCTTGTCGAATAAGATCCTTGTGCAGAAGAGCTTCTGCTTTGGGGAGGGGAAGCATCCATGTCCCGTATCTCACAACTAAGAATCGATTTCAAGTCCCCGTTTTCGTGGATAAGGGATGTTGTCTTAGATGTTCGGTAGCTACTGATTGTGCTAGTGCTCAGCCTGGAGCTTTTCCGTTCTTTGAGACTTCCGGAAGGACGCAGGCCTTGTATTCCTGAGATCGAGGACGCAGTCGAAGGGCGACTTCCAGCCTTAGGTGGCTGAGGGAAGGCTGCGATACTGACCGTTCTTCGCAATGATGTGTCGGGACTACTGGGAACCCGGGTGTTGATAAGGGACTTCGATGGACCAACATATGTTGTTGGACTATGAAGCACGGATCTGCTAGAACTTGACCTAGGACTGGAGGGAGCACGCATACTCGAGGAAGCCTGGGATGAGGAAAGAGTCCTGGGCGTATGTGGTAAAGTTGCTAGGCTCTTTCGTGATCTCGGAGCAGAAATTTGAGGAGCCGGAGAGCTGGCGGTGGGCCTGGGTGGTGGAGGTAATTCAGACATGAGGACGTTTGGCAAGGCCGAGCAACGATCGACATCAATCAAAAAAGGCCCCTAATCGATCGGGTTCAATCTTCGAGCACGGCTTGAGCGACGACGATATGCAACAACTATCACTTGTTTCGTCCATGCACGTTAAAAAGAACCCTGGATACCACACTCGATACGTTTCGGAAGCAGTGCCTGGAGGAGAAGGCCTGATTAGAACAACTGGAGACATAGGAGATTGATGGTGTCTGAAACTGTATAACATGGGGCTGAGACTGGACATGAGACACTGTGCTCGGGGACCGTATGAATGTATATGATCCAAGATTGCACCTAGACAATCTCGAGATATCTTCGAGAACCATAACATCGCCCAACAGAGGCAGGATATAAATGCAACTATGCGGACTTACATGGACCGTCAGCAGGGTGCGGCCGTGGATTTCCCGAGCGGTGCTCAAAAACACCGTTGCGCGCTCCGCGACTCGGCGGAATTGAAAGTTGCCAGGAGCTTAACTGTCACCATGTGGTATTGGTGATTTGGTGATTTGGTGATTGGGATAGATTGAGACAGATCAGATGACTACTTTTGTATGAAGTGGACATGAAATGATCGGTACGTTGCCATCTAATAGTTGATGTAGGGGAAGAGAAGCATGGATGTGCAGATAAGGGGCGGAGCGACGGAGGGACGGGAAATTATAGTGTGGACAGAGAAGAAAGGTTCAAATGTAGATCAGTCAGGATGTTTAATGAGCTCTAAGTGAGACTGAGACCGCGCGCCCGCGCGGCGGGGGAGGGGGACGGGGTAGCAATGTGTAATAATGTATGTATCTACTCATAATTCAGTATGAGTAACTACCTAGTAACTAGTAGAGTGGTACTTGTAATGGCACTACGCAGTAATCATGAGTGCCTTCAAACGTGGGCGTTGGAGCACTGAGAAAGGGTTAAACTCCAGGAGGGCTCCATTGGCAGGGAGTGAGAAGGGCTTTGCTCCTTGAGTCCTTAGGCTCCTCCTTTACTAATTTACTTTACTAGGCTGGGTAAGCTCCTTATCATACCTTGACTGACCAATCTTACCTTAAACCTAGGTCCTTTGCTGTAATAACCAGGGCAAAGTGACAACTCAGTCACCAGAAATAACTTAGTTAACTATGTACATACCATAGATAGGTAGGACACGGTACGTAATGTACTGTACGTACCTTAGTGTGTGCACGGTGCGGAACGGGTACCTGGAGCCAACTTGATTATGGCCTTATGTCAACCAAATCAAGGAGCCTTCTCGTCTTACAATACTATCATTATCCGTGCACCAAAGTCATTTTTCTGCAGATGGCAATTGAGGACGTTGATAGAGACTATGAGACTGGAAGGAGGTTCTGTTCCCATTGGTTGGACAAATAAGCCCCTTGACCTGTTCCATCCCGCTCGACCATTACCTTACTATTCTTGGGCTTGATTTAGCCTTTGAATGTAAAAATTCTAGTTTTACTAAATGCACGTTTACCAGCAGCGCGTGATCAGTATGGAGGGAGTCTCAGTTCTCTCCCCGTCAAGTAGGGGTACCCTTTTGCTCGATTTGTACTGCACACTACAGTACACAACTACAGTATGTATCCGTAGCGACGACTAGCAAAAACATACTGGACAAGATGCATACCCCCCGCATTGATTTTCAATGCCATACGAGGCATAGACTTAGAAATGAAACCGCGCTACCCATGGGATAGCGAGCATCTTAATAAAAGGTACAGAAAAAAAATTGATAGTCAGCAGAGCTTGGTGTGGAACGCTGCTGGACGCTGTTTTATATTTGTTTTTTCCTACTTGGTGACGATATCGCGACTGACAGCGGATCGAGATCCTCGCAATCGCTAGCCCAGACTCAGGTGGTATCATATGGGGGATCTTTGAAATGCCAACTTTGTCAGGTGGGAGGAAGGAAGAGTGTATATCTTTTAGGGAGAAACCACAAGCTCATTGTTATCCTGGTGCTATCTGTTCCCTTCATGCACATCACCGGTAGTTGGAATACCAGATAACAGCGTTAGAATCTGTATCTGCCGCATGGCTGTGTGCCCCTGAAGCTGGGCTTTCTGTGGTAGATAGACCTTGGATAACTTAGCCCACTGGTAGACAAATGACCTTGCGCGTTGCAGCAAATCACTTTCCTAAAGTTTTGTCTGGAATGGCTTCGATTCATCGAGTCTGTTCCGGTACTCGTAAGCTAGTCACTGACCGCAGTGAAATTCAGCTGTCTAGCCGCATTCTTGAATGTTAAATCTTCGATTTCTCCCCCTCGCCTGGTCAGGTCTGCGCCCATCTTCTTAATGCCATCAATCTTGCGAGGAAGGTTTTTCTTGTCGGTTGGTTTAGGCTCAGTAGTCCACCAGCCGTGTTGCAAAACTCTGCAAGCTGTGTTTCGCTTCTTAGGGTCCAGGGTGCACATTGACATCAGCAAATCCGCGCCGACAGGACCAGCTGTCGGAAATTGCCTGAAGAAAAAATCTCGACCCTGAAGAGGGACGACATGGTTGGGATCAGCAGGCAGATAATTTGGTAGTTTGGTTACACCTGGCCAATTGTCCTCATTCGGGGTCCCGAAAGCTTCACAGATCTTCGTGATTTGATCGAGATCGGTATTTCCTGCAACGAACGGAACTCGCAGGAGGAGTTCAGCGAAAACCATGCCCATAGACCAGATATCGACCACCCCCGAGTATTGCCGGGCACCAAAGAGCAGCTCTGGGGGACGATACCAGCGTGTAATGACCTGGTGGGTCATATTCAAGTAGGGATCCGCAAACGACCTAGCTAAACCGAAGTCCGCGAGTTTCACTTCCCCATCTGCCGCGATGAGGAGGTTGTTAGGCTTGATATCCCGATGCAATATGAAATTCTCGTGACAGAACCAGACCCCTCTGGCGAGCATTCCCATCCAAGCCTTGATATCAGCGACGCCGTAGTGAATATTCGTATCCTTAATCAGCATCTCGAGATCGCCCCGTGGTAGATATTCGAGAACGAGATTGAGATTTTGATCCTTTGATGAGAAGACATCGTGAAGCGCTATTATGTTGGGATGTGACAGCTCTTGCAAGTATTTTACTTCTCGAATGGCGTCCATGGAAAGTCCATCTTTGTATTCTGCATTGACCTTTATCTTTTTGATAGCGACGAACGAGGACGGATCTGTTCGAAGGTGGCCGAGGAAAACAACCGCATAGGTACCTTCACCGAGCCTTTTATCTATGAAATGATCACGCTCATCATTAACCGCCAAGAACAGCGACAACAAGGTAGTATTGCAAGCAACGAGGGAGGATGCATGGAACCATTCAAGAGAATAAGGCGTAAAATCATACCTTTAATATACTTGTGTCTTACATCGTCGTTTAACTGCTCGGTAATCTCACGCTCATTGGTAACATGAGAGGAATATTTCATATTTGGCTTGTATGGTGAGCGTTCAGCGTTATTTACCTCTGACTCTTTTGTCGCATCAGTAGTTCTAGCTGCATGCGAAGCAGGGTTCGGGATTAAAGGAGAAACAGCCATTGTTACTACAATGTAGCAACGTCTGGTTGTCTCTAGTAAAGAATTAGTAAGAATACCACCAAAATATAAAGTGTTGTTAAGATTTATTAGTTAGATGACTGGACACAAGTCACTGGAATTTATGTTCTTGGAAACGGAGGATGTAGCATCTCAAGCAGGTTGGTAATAGCAGTTTCGGAGTTATGTTGATCCTGGCTGGAACTGATGCCGCCAAAATTTCTCCTCATTATCCCCGACCCGGAGAAGAGGACCAACTGCCAAACTAAGGTTCCAATAAAACACCTTGATCTCTCAGCTCAGTCATCTGTTCAGATTATTGCCTATTATTACTATTTTCAAGTTCACAACATAATATCTTGACCGGACTGAGTGATCAGCCCGGCTACAATGGCGATGCACAGTCCATATCTTTTCTCCTTGCGAGCAATGCGACCTATTACCATCGGAAAGCAATGCTTCCGGCACCTTCACAAGCAGGTGCCTTCTGTTGCAATACCTTCGCCAACACCATTTGTCCCAGACGTCCAGACTTTCCTTACACTAATCGGCCGTGGCATGAATAAACACACCAGCAAGCTGCCATCTTGGGATAAACTGTTTTCCGTTAGTTCGCCAGAGCTTAAAGAGTTGGGCATTGAACCTGCAAGCCAGCGACGGTATTTACTCCGCAAAAGGGAGAAATTTAGACGAGGGATTTTCGGTCCTGGCGGTGACTTGCAGCACGTTGTCAATGGTACTGCACAATTGCGGGTGGTTGAGGTCCCGAAGAAGCCAAAGGATATCGCGGAAAGCCACAAATCCGCAAGCCTCTCAAATTATGCGGCCAATTCCTCCCCAGGCACGAGGAAGATCGTTGTCAACCTGCCACCAGATGCCAAAGAATATATCCACAACCAATCTCAGCCACCAAAAAAGATCGCATACATGAGAGTTCACCACGGCAGCACTATAAAGGGCCCTTTCCTACAGCCGATCAAGGGTACCAAAGGTAGCGCAGCTTTATTCGAGTTGAAGGAAGGTATGTGGGAGGATCGACTTGGAGTCAAGGTGGATGGTGGTGAAAGACGACGTGCGGAAGTCAGAGCGAAACGGAGGAGCGAAGAGAGGCGGAAAGGCACTATCTAAAAACCTAGAAATTCTTAGATAGGTTCACATTAGCTTGTGGTATACCTGTTTCTTCTGTATTTCTACAAGCTTGCACCAAATTTTGCTGTATGTACTATAGGCATTCATATTTTATTGCTGTTGCACTATTTTATAAATCATGCTTGTATTATCTTGCAATACACAATGGACTGAACATAAAACCCATTGCTTTGGCCCAATAAGTTAAATGCTCTTAGATGTGTTTTTTAACTTGTAAGATGTATTTATTATGTATATATATTAGCTTCTCAGCCGCAGTCCCATAAGTTAACAGCGGGCCCTTTGTTTATTTCTTATTTCATTATGATTAATAATTGATGAAGCTTAGAGGGTGTCTTCTATTAGTTCTGCACAAGTATTAATAAGGTAATAAGAATATACATCTACTATTATCTGCTATCATTTGTTATGAGGCTAAAGAGGAGCAGTAATATTATTTGCTCGAGGGAGCACGCTTTTCGAAATGTATAAATGATTTCCCAGCGGGTTTCGAGAAAAGTGACTGGGCCCAGTAAGTAAAATAGAAGGTATATGTCTGGGTATGAGAATACTTACTGAATAGTCTGTTTCAGGGATACTCTGTACATTGGGCAAGTTGCGGAACTTGAACAATCTTACCAAAGCCGCTGTTATGGCACCAAGTTGTACATAGGCAAATTGTTCACCAATGCACCTGTGCCTCCCAGCGCCAAATGGAAGGTAAGGGCTGTTTGTGCCCTTGCTAACAAGACCATACCCATAGTCAATTTTCTCTTCATCTTCTGCATTAGACGCAAGGTCCTCATCCCAGCGGTGAGGATCCCACTTTAGTGGGTTGACGAAATACTCCTCAGACCTTGCCGTCACACCAGGTGATGAGAGAACATTATGGGACGTAGGAATCACATATGGTGTTCCGTCCACAGGCATCGGGTTCTTCACCGCACGTATGATTGAATGGATAGGCGCATGTATACGCAATGTTTCCTTGATGACCTTAGCGTGAAGATCCAACTTTTGTAGGTCTTCGTATGTTAGAGGCGGCAAATCAGGGCCAAGGACACGGAGTTGTTCAGCAAAGAGCTCGTCCATGATTTCCGGATGTGCGGCAAGGTGTAGGACAATCCAGGAAGCTGTAGAAGCCGACGAATGCTGACCAGCCATGAGAAGAGCTATCATCATGTGCGCGACTTCCTCGTCGGGAACTTGAGTGCCATCTTTATATACGCAAGACATCAGGTTCCATACCATGTCTTCAGAGTCTTTCTCAGTTCCAGCAGTGCGACGAGCCTTAATGATTTCCATGTATGTTTCTGTCATTTTCCTCTGGGCGGCATCGCGTTTCCGATTATGGGGAAGAGGCGCCCAGGGTAGCATGAAATTGATTGGCGCGAATCCCATGTCCAGGTCATGATATAGCTCAGCAAAGGTGGAGTCAAATCTACTTCGAACTTCCTTGCCCTGAAGAGAGCGTGAGGCTGTATAGATAGTGATTTCAGCAACTATTTTGCACACGTCAAAGACACCGCTAGCACCCTGGAAAGCTGGAGAAAGCTGGACAAAATCCTCCACTTCATCGGTTATGAGACGAACATAGGAACGTAGAGCGTCAGAGGTAAGACCGAATTTGACGAACTATTCTCCGTGTTGTCAGCGGCAGGACACTCTTCATCCGGATGTGTCGGATTACCTTCTTCTGCTCCATTAATTTGGCATTTGGGCAGTCATACACAACATTGCTCCCGAACACAGGGGTAGTAAGCGGCGAATAGACTTCCTCGGCACAGACATCTCTTAACTTGCCATTGAGAATGAAGTCATTACCCTTAGTCCCAAGGTAAACAGTTGTCTTTTTGCCAAGAAGAACAAAAGTGAATATATCACCGTACTGATGGTGAATTAGCAAATGAGCTACCCAGAGGACCAAGACCTATGAAAGTACCTTCTCACGGCACTTAAAGAAAAACTTGTACGGATCCATGCCATAGCTGATCGTACTGCCAATAAAGGGCACCCAATGAAACACTACAGGTGGTTCTTTCGGATTCTTGAAAAGCAGTTGGCCCAAGACATTGAGCAGGATAGACACAGCAAGTAGGGCTAGAAGTGTTGTTCCCAGGATGACCAGACTCGAAGACTCCGTGCAATGCTTGCATATAGTATCGAGTAAGACCGCGAGAAAGCCCATGGCTGCGTCGTGCTAGCGGTTGCGAGACAGAACCAGGGGCCAGATAATTGAGCCGTGTGTCAGATAAGTAATCACTGACAATTCGAAATAATAGAAGATTAGGCTCGGAGCTCTTCCTCAGTGGAAGCAGTGAGGGTGATCCCGAGCAATATAAAGGCGAGGACTGAGCGAAGAGAAGCGTGCAGGGTGATTGTGGCTGAGAAAAAAGTAGCCTTGATTTGAGCGCGGATTCTGCCACTGTACGGAGATCTGTTGTGTATTGATTGTGTATTAGCCACTAGGTTAAACTAACTTAGTTACCCTCCCTGGCCACTGAGTGACGACAGCTAAAATCCATCAACTTGTCAAGAAATTAACTTAGTGATTAAAAACCAAAATATAGAAACCATAGCTTAGATTACTAGATATAAGTATAAAGAGCATCTCTATAATTGAGTTCCTTAGGCAAAAGTATGTCAACGTATAGTTGTGGGTTTTCTAGTAATTTTGAGGTCATTTCACTGAATTGTAATTTAGCTGGCCAGTTTAGTAGTCACTGTACTCTGTAACTGCTGCACGTGTAATAATAGTCACTATTGACACCAGCCGTCTTTCCACTACCAGTACGGACTATTGCTTTCAGACTAGAAAGTTATACCGCCTACTATAGAGGGCTTAACACCAGTGGTACGTATTAGGATTTCAGCTGTGTCAACATTGATTATCCGGGATCTATCAACGTCGGTCTCAATAACCATTAAGTTATCAATGAGCACATTCTTATCCCTCACTGTTGTTGACTATCGGGGCAGTGTAACTGATATACAAAACGACATATATAGTAAACTAGTGGTAAAATCCCCACGTACCCAAGAGGCAGAGGTAAGGCAGGCCTTTGGTAGTTGCTGCTTGGCAGACATGAGATTCCAGATCCGACCCCAGGCGAGTCTTTTGTACTGCACCTTGCATAGAAACTAGAACATTTCGAGGGAGGGGAGTTTACACCTTCCTGAGACTACAACCATAGCTTAGTCCCGCCAGCGGATAAACAAGTCAAGCCGTACGGGTAAGCTGCAAACTTATTCATAGAAACCATGTTAAACTATTTGCAAGGTAGTTTGTTGGCAATAGACCCTGAGTAGATCACCTACTCCTGACAGGTCCTGGCTCAAACAGTGATTTATATGTACCAGCGAAAATCCCTACCAAGTCTACCGCGGTGATTCTCTTGCTGCATGAAGAGATAGCAGGTCTCATAAGAGGGGTTTGCCTGCGAGAAATTACCAGTCGGATATCAACTATCAAGGGCTTGACTAATTTGCAGCATTCTGTGACAGCTACAAGCTTTCACAGAAGGAATATGTAAACATTGGACCGCAATCCTGTATGCAGAGAGACTTTGATTTGAGACATGAGGGATCTGAGATAAACACCACAGAATGGTTACCGTTACTCGTGACTGGGCCTTGCTTCATCCGGATATAGGAGTGGATCTCCCTGCTCCCCAAGGTTGATGAAGTCTTTAGGTGCGCTGTTGTTGTCGCAGGTCTCTCCACCCTTGATAACCTTGGCAGGATGATTGTGAATGCGCTTCCCAGTATGGCTATTGTGGAAAACCCGCACGGTAGTGCCGTTGCGCTCCTTGCATTCGTTGAAACTGACATCATTGATATGACTGAGGAGCGTTCTTTCGCGCGCTAGTTTACGCTTGGAAAAGTCCAATTTATCCAAGGCGCAGGTCAGCCCATCCGTACTGTCGGATAAATTAGGGTAAGTTTGCGCGAGCCACGGATGTTCCAAGCATTCATCGACAGTTATGCGCTTGTCAACATCGACCGTGAGCATCTTATCAATCAGATCCAAAGCCGGATCCCCAACAGAATCCCAATATGGTGATGGGTAGTCGAAACGACCCATTTTGATTTGTTGTGCTAGGGTGTAAGGGTTTTCCGGGGTGTAGAGTTCGTCGGAAAATGGCGGAAATCCGCAGAGGCAAATGTAGAGAACCACCCCAAGTGACCAGATATCAACTGCTTTAGTGTACTTACGCCGACGAGACTCCTGCAGTATCTCGGGCGCGACATCTAGAGAATGAGCTTGAATTTTGAAGTGAGAAATGAGGAACTGGGTATCTTACAGCTTGGCGTCCCGCATCTGAAGACAAAAACTATAAATTAGCAAACATGCTTATCAAAACCACATGTTGTATGTACGACATACAGAGTAGTTGTGAAGGAATCTTCACCAATTATCTTGGCCAGTCCAAAGTCTCCAAGCTTTACTGTCAATCTTTGATCTGCAACGAGAATATTTTCTGGTTTGATGTCTCGGTGAACGATACCACGATCGTGCTAATACGGATGGATCAGCAGCTAACCCAGAAATGATACAGTAACGGTCCATCCAACACATACCAAGTACTTCAGACCTTCAAATATCTGGATAAAGATATGGCGAGTCTCCGTTTCCGAGAACCTTTGTTTGCTGACGATCAAGTTGAAAAGTTCACCTTCCGAAGCAAGTTCGAGTACAAGATATACCCCATCACTCTCATCGAATGTATCTTTAAGACATAGAAGGTTCGGATGACTGACGCCCATCAGAAGCCCAATCTCTTGTTGCAAGGCGTCGGTCTGTGATTTTTGAGAGTCACTTGAACGTTTCTCGAACAGTTTGACCGCATAATGTATCCCCGTAGCTCGTTCCACGCAAAGGTATACGCTGGCGAAATGTCCTTTCCCAAGTTGTTGAAGAATTCGATACTGTTGACGAAAGCGATTTGTATCCCTTATCCGAGGATATCTGAAAATAAAGCGTGCTTGGTCCAGAATTGTGATCTCGTCACCATCTTCGAGTTCTCGATGTTGGTTACGTCCAACAATTGCATCGTTGACAAAAGTCCCATTGCTAGACAGATCCTCTAGAACAGCAATTGAATCGCCTTTCTTGTTCTCAGGGAACAACAGAAAATGACGGTTGGATACAGTAGGAATGTTTAGGACAAGATCTGACTCCTTGTTAGTAATCTGTGCATTGGACATGGTATCATTCATATCTTACTGACCACACTCACGATGGCGACCTACAAGATAGCCTCCCGGTGCCTGCAAACTCTCTCGCTTATTCTTTGACTCATGCTCCTTGGGATGTCCCTTTTCTCCTTGCGTGACTCCGGTAGATCGAAGCTCATGGCTCTCACATCCACTCCTTTTGCGCAGAACCAGAGCAGCTGGAACCTTATCGTCGAGGGGAAGGAGATAACCCCAAACCCCTTCCGCAGCTTCGTCTTCAACTTCATCGGCAAATGCTCTGGGTGGATAAACAAATTGAGAGAGGGCCTGTGTATCGTGAGGCGGAGATGGACTCGGCTGAGGAATCCCAGTACTCAAGGGCGTACTACACTGTTGGACGCTTTTTTTGTCATTCACGGTTTCAGCTAGCTCTTTATCGTCGTTTCTAGTGCTCAACTCCTGCTGGACTATAGGCGTAGGTAGGTATAACTGATCGGTTGGCTGTGGTGGTAATTCTTCAGACCGTCGCGCTTTCTTGAGGTGCTTCGAATCATGCTCCTTGTTGGCCTACAGTGAGATTTCATTCAATTAGCCTTGCGTGATGAGGAAGTAGCACGGAATCGGTGGATTGATGTACCCTTCCGCGCTTGAGAGAGCTTCTTTCATTTTGTGGTGTCATTGTTCCGCCTTTTACATCATATCAAATTTCAAACTTGCATGTAATATCCTTGGATCTTATGGTCTGAACAAGACTGATTCGTTCTAAGATTCTGTTTGAGACTAGCTGGAGATACGGCAGGAGGTTCCGCAATTCAAAAAGTTGCGGCTTTCTCAGAACCCTCGGCCTGCTACATCCACCTGTATAAGGGACAGGAAAGCAAGAGCTTAAAATGGATTCCAGAGAATGATTAGGGAAAGAACGATCGAGAGGGAGAAAAGATAAGGAACCTTGAAGATAAGGAAAGAAAATGTGGAAGGAGATGACGGGCCGACTGGCTCAATTTCGGCGAGGAGCGAGAGAGTGATGGAATCCAAGGGACTTTGAAACGCTCACAATGCGGGAGATACTGCTGTGGACCTGCTGCTAGGCAATCAATGCAACTCAAGCTGCAACTAGCGTGTTACTGACTGAAGTCGTTCTCCGCTGCGCCTAAGACCTTCATCCAAGCTTTTATCTTGCGTATATATAGACAAGCTAAGGGCACACTACAGGACGAAGTAAATTAGGATGACGGGCTTATAGTCCTAGTTGCTATTTACTCATTTGAAAACTAACCAGCTGGGAAAAGCAGATGTGATGGTCAACTACCAGAACGCGTTCTGATAACCATTTTATCCGGTATGCGGATATACGTTAGTGCGAGTGACCTTGGTAGTCTCCAATGTGTGTTGCTCTGAGACCGATGATAGTACAGTACACGTACAGAACTTTCGATGTCAGACCAAGGAGAGCTTATGGTAGACTGATTGGACAAGTCTGAAATGCATGAAAATCCAGGACAATACTAGGTACGCACGATCGGTTGCTGAAGATCCACTACAACTTCAAGGTTCCGGTTACAAGTTTGGTTTCAAGAGCTCATCCGTTGTTGTGAGCTAAATATCCGTATGGCCTACATAGTGCCATGGTTTAATGTCGGAAGCATTATAAGCCGTATAACTACGCGGTGATTTATAGCATCCAGAGCTTTCATACCTAGAAGAACAATCCCCCCCAAATTTGAAGCTGACCATTTAGGGGGCGGAAACCCCCAGGGGGTAGTAGGTAAGTCTAACTACGGGCCGAGGTACAATACACCTCCGTAATATTGGATCCACCTAAGGAGTGCAACTGCCAGATACGCACTACCTCCAATATATCATTGAATTCGCAAGCTACCCCGTATTCTCTCGATCTTAGCCTTGCAGCCACTGCTCTGTATAACTACCACGTCGACTTAGAGAACCCATAGTCACGACTGCTCTTAAGTCAATCCTTAAGGAGCGTTTTCATGATGGTCGAGTAGGCCAGCCGCAATCCACTCTCATGCTGCAGATACTGATGAATTCCGTAGGCTTCCCTCAGCTATTCGACGAGCTGCGCTGGGAAAGCTTGCAACCCTAGCAGTGCAAGCTCCAGAACACGATGCGGGCTCGATGATAGAGCGTATCACGCAACCGTTGAAACAGCGTGCTAATCGGCCAGAGACCACACTTGGCAGGCCCCTGCCAGGCCAAGGCCCACCCCGGACTTCCATGGTATGCTTCGCCCCAATATAGTAAGTACGTTGAGGACCATGAAGACTGACATTCCGGTAGGGTACCAGAGAGTTAGACGTGATAATTGCCCTATGTAAAGCCTCGCATTTCACCGCAACTCCTCAAAATGCATCGAAGATCGCGGCGCAGCTGTGTCAATACCTCCCAGAATCACACAGCCAGTCCTTCCGCCCTTCGCCCTTTTTGCATAACGTGAGACCTTCTCCGTGGGAGGCGCTCACTCATAACCTTACCTTGGCTCTTCTATCATTGGGCTCTAAATATGCAGAGCTGCGTACTGTTGTCTTTGGTGCCCTCAGCGCATACTTACAAAGTTGCGCCGAGGCCGTCGATGCCGTGGCGCCCTCTCAGCGCTACGAACCTGAAACAACGAGACACGAGAATGAGCATGAACTAGCCCGTATCTTATCAATCACAATGTCTCTTGTCGGCTTCATGGGAGCATTGGCCCGCTTCGCTTCATTCTGTTCTACCGATGAGAAACTCTATCTTCTCGAAACATTACACTCAATACTCTCGGGCAAATACATGATAGCCGTGGAGACCGCTTCTTCCACGGTGCGCAACCCAAGTATTCCCGATGCTTTTGTGGGTGACTGGAGACGATACACTCACCGCTATACTACCGATGGACGTCCCGTTGGGGCCATGTTGTTACAGGAAGGCTTAGCACATTTTGTCAAATCCTGCGCCGTGTCTCTGAAAGGAACACATGGCCTCTCGGACGAAGACCTTCCGAACGAGTTTCTTGTTGGCCGTCAATCAACCAGGACTCTTGATGACGTCGAATTGGCCCTCGTCGATAAGCTGGCAACAATCATAGCGGAGCAAATGCGCCTTCTGGAAGATGGATCAGACTACTTACAGCTTGGCTCGCCTTGGCAGCAGCGGCTTGCCTTCTCCGTGAAAAAGCTCGCGCTTACTGGCTACCTCAATTGTGTCGTTGTAAGCGAGGATACCACAAATAGCGAAGACTTCCTTTCGTGGCTTGAGGCAACGATTGCAGACCCGAACCAGATGTCGTATCCAGACCTAGCGGCAACTACGCTAAAAAGCATTGCGATTATTTCTCGGCTGTCCCCTAGCAGCGCGTCGTTCAGCAGTCGTTCCCTCTTGAAGTTTATCGTCGATGGAAGCGTCCCCGCTCGTTCGACTAGCCTTGTTGCTGCACAATGTCTTGCCTATGTTCTAAGTATTCTTTCCCAAGATGCAGTCATAACGACCCTCTATTCGCTGGGAAACGCTTTGAGCCATGGCACCAGCTCAGACAAACCCCATCAACTACAGCTTTTAGGTGACGGGACAACTCATGGGAGCACGCTTGCTCTCTTGTCCCGAGGCTTGAGTGATAGTGCTATCTCATCAGCTTGTGATGAAGGAGAAACAGGGCATTATGGTAGAGTGATACAAGCCGTTGTGACGATTGCAAGTAAATGTGATGATGGAAAAATTAGTGCTTTGGCACAGTCAATGCTGCTGCAAAAGATAGGGAAGGTGAATATCGCAGTGGATGCTTATATCATAAAAGAATCTGCTGCATTGTCCTTAAGTACTGGCCCGGCCGAGTTCCAGCTTCTTCTGAAGTTTTATAATCGTGCGTACAAGGACAGTGTCGCAAAAGGCTATCTGAATGTTGCCGATGCCGTGCAGGGCGCAATGGCGTTTATTTCCGTCACGCTTAAGAGAAACTCCGTCTTGTATAAGATTTATCTCATTCACCTGCTCGAGGGTGTGGTCAATAAAGGCGCCGCTACTGATATCGACCATGACCACCAGAAGGAGATCTTACTCGCCCCTGACGATATCGGCCCTTTCTTGAAACCACTGGCATTGCTTGTATCCTCAGGAAATGACTTAACCAAAAATTCGCAATCAGAAATGCGCTACGATCAAGATGTGCTAGCTCTTTTCCGAGATGCCTGGTTCAACATTGCAATTCACGGTATAACGCTCAATTCTGCTGTCGCTCAGCATCATTGCGAGGAACTGCGCCTACTTGCCAGGCACTCGCCTCCTCTCGTCTCCGAAGATCGCATGGACATGCTGGAGAGCGATGTGGAACTGAATACAATGCTCAGGCGTGGAATGAGCCAGCAGCGCATCCTAGACCAAAAAAGGAAGCTGATGGTTGAATTACCTGGCCGAGAGGTCGAGATCAAACGCCTCAGCTACCCGCGAGTGATTTTCCTTAGCGCTACCTTGCTAGTTGAAAGTCTTCGCGCTTCGTCGGGAAACTGCACGACAATCCTCAGTTATTTCAGAGACCCTGTTCTAGCCACTGCTGAAATGGCTAGCTGCATGGGTGCTATCGCTGAGAAGGTTGTTTCTTGCCATCTTTCATTGACGCTTGCTGGGAAATTGGAGCAGTTTTCTGTGCCGTTCCTATCAAGGGAGCTTGCTGGCTTCTTTGTCGCTTGCTGCCATCGTGTGGAACGAGTTCAGAAAATTGCCGTCCTCTGCGCAGACAAGATAATGCGAGAGTGTCCTTCCGCTCTGTGTGAAAGGACATCTCTCTTTGCCTTGCTTGAGCTCTTGACTGTCATGTGGCAGTCTTGTTTTGAAGGCGAACTTGACGAGTACGAATGGAAGCCATCTTTCACCTCTCCTACTGGTCTTGTCCGAGTCAATCTACCCGACAATTATAGCTTCAGAGAGAGGACGCTGGAAGTTCTTCTAGAGCGTGCCCGGACGTGGGTGATCGCAGTTATGAGTATCTCACCTTTAAATGTGAAAGGACTTCTCCAGGTACGAGATGACAATATTCGGTTACGGTCCCGTAACTAACCCTGCCTTGCAGGCGTATCTTTCCGTATCTGATAGCAACTGCGGAAATGGCCAGATCTCTCTGGGTCGGTCATTCGCTTTGGAAATGGGTGCGCTGATCCCAAGTAGTAATCAACGGCTTGGTACGTTCCAATACATCATTTGCCTGCCAGATCATCTCCTGTGGTAGAGATGCACCGCCACGCATGAAACTGATTTCTCTCAGGATCTGTCAAGAGTGGTAGTGTTGGTGACCTACTGAACATAGCCTCCGGTTTTATATCCCAGTTATCCACACGCGAGCGATACAAGTTATCGGAGACATCAAGTGTCGATGGCACCGTGCAGGGATTAGAAGACTGTTCTGGTTAGGCTTCCCCTGTGGCTTCGTATTTTCCTTGCTAACGTACCAACATCAGTCTCTGATGGCTCTGCGCTAGGTTCTTCTAATTTAAACATGGCTAAAACCATGGAAGGCAATCTTTATAAACTCCACACACGTTTGAGGGATGGGAAAAACGTCCCTATCACACAATTCCGGAATGTACTGCGACAGGCTGCTGCCCTTGTGAGTGACCATGCTGAGAACCATGCTTCTCTTGCCCGTTATCTAGTCATATTGCCTTTCGAACAATTTTCGCAAGAGTCAATTGACATCGGGGCGTCTCTTTGGTTGAGTGTGATGCATGAAAATCCCAAGATGTGTGTCAAATTGTTATCTGAAATAATAGGGGCATGGGAAAGGTCCATATACTGCAAAAGGAACCTGTTCGATCCATCCTTCAGGTGAGTATACAGCTATGAGAAGGTAGACACACATATGCTAACGCAGCCTGGGAAAAGCTGTATGGATCCATTTTTTAGCAAAATTGAATTGTTACCCACCGACAGGACCCTTGCAACACGGAACCAGGAAAGAGCCCAGGATAAGCTCATACCACACTTGCGAGTCCTTGAGTTCTTTGAAAGTCATTTCAACGCTACTCGGCTGGCAAACGCTCAAGCCCAGCCTTTGTTTTGCCGTCTTGTCGACGCGACAACGACAGGATTGTTGCACGCTAGTAGTCACCCTCTAGCGCGAGAGCTGCATTTTCGTGTTATCTTGTTTAGTCTTAAGGTTTTGGGTGACTGTGGCTCGCAAGATGCGAATTTCCAATGGAAATTGAAGGATCAGATCTTGTCAGCTGCTTTGACCTGGTTCAAGACCTCGCCAAGGTATTTCATATGCGATCTCTCGGGTCAAGCGCCTTTATTAATCTTTGAAATCCAGATGGTCTTTCGGAGGAAACCGCCTCCAGATTAAGGCTGAAGACAACATCCTCCGCGACGTTATTTCTGCCTTAGGGGGGATTTCTGCTATGTCTCGCCAAACACAAGGGGCCTATAGATCATTGCAACCAAAACAGGATCTTCTCCATGTCTTCATAGAGAATGAAAGATCTCGCCTTAGAGTGTGGCTATACCCACTGGACTCTGATCGGAAGCACACGAGCCCACAGTCATACTCGCCCAAAGGCCTCACCGAGGTTCGCTACTCTAAAACACTCAAAATGGAGTCCAAAGACAAAACATGGCTAACAATCAGCCAGGAAGTCACGACCCTTTTGAGACTCGCTTGGACTGAACATCCAGGCTTGGCGGTCCAGCTTTCAACCCGATTCCCATCGGCCAAGCTCAGGAATGATGTTCGCTGGTTGATGCTTAATTTCCCAGAGAAGGCGATTGACGAGTCTGAAGGTCTTGAGCTGATTTTCGGGACGAATCTTCCTGCTGACGTCACAAGTCAACTGAAGGCAAGTACAACGTTCGGCCCTAGTCTATTCGGTAAAGCTAACGTGAGTAGTATTCACTTTACTGGGCTTCAGTCAATCCAACCGAAGCCTTGACCTACTTCTTGCCCGCTTATGGCAATCATGCCTTCATACTACAGTATGCAATGAGGGCTCTAGAGAGTCATCCCATCGACGTGCGCTTCTATTTTGTCCCACAACTAGTTCAAGCTCTGAGATACGATTCCCTGGGCTATGTCGAACATTACATATTGGAGACTGCTAAGCTGTCTCAATTGTTCGCCCACCAGGTCATCTGGAACATGAAGGCAAATTCCTACAAGGACGAGGATTCGCAGATCGTAAGTTGATAAACATGGAGCCACCACGAGTATGAGAGGACTAACAATTGTTTGCAGCCGGATCCACTTAAGCCAACCTTGGACAGATTTATGGATGCTTTGATTGCAAGCTTCACAAATCAGGAACGTGAATTCTACGAAAGGGAATTTACCTTTTTCAACGAGATCACTGACATTTCAGGCAAGCTCCGACCGTATATCAAGAGAAGCAAGGCTGAGAAGAAAGAGAAGATCGAAGAAGAGCTTCGCAAAATTAAGGTGGAGGTCGGAGTATACCTCCCAAGCAACCCCGAGGGCGTTGTCGTGGGTATCGACCGCAAGTCTGGAAAACCTTTGCAAAGCCATGCCAAAGCACCATACATGGCGACCTTCAGAATTCAGAAGACCAGGATACAAGCACAAGGAGACCACAAAGAATCACGCTCACTTGCACAAGGTTGCAGCGATTTGTCAATCTCGGGGCAGAGTGTGTCAAATGATGAGACTTACGAAGTCTGGCAATCGGCCATCTTCAAGGTTGGCGACGATTGCCGCCAAGACATGTTGGCTCTGCAGATGATTGCTGCTTTCCGAAGCATATTCGCAAGCGTCGGGCTTGACGTGTGGGTGTTCCCTTACCGAGTGACCTCTACAGCTCCTGGGTGTGGAGTTATCGATGTTCTTCCAAATTCAATTTCGCGTGATATGCTGGGTCGTGAAGCTGTTAATGGTCTATACGACTACTTCATCTCTAAGTACGGCGGAGAGGATTCTATACGGTTTCAAGAGGCACGCACAAACTTTGTGAAGAGTATGGCTGCTTATTCCGTCATCTCCTATTTGCTTCAATTCAAAGATCGGCACAATGGAAACATCATGATCGACGATGCAGGCCACATAATACATATTGACTTCGGATTCTGTTTTGATATTGCACCCGGGGGCGTGCGTTTCGAGCGCGCGCCTTTCAAACTGACATCTGAGATGGTTGCTGTGATGAGTGGTAATAATCACTCACATACTTCCCCCAGCGGCGGCTCTGGCAGTAACATCGGCCTGTCTGGAAGTGGCTCTCACAATCCCACTAGTACTCAGCCCTACATGTGGTTCGAATCGCTGGTCGTGAAGGCTTTTCTTGCGTCGAGGCCGTACAGCGCCAAACTTTCTCACATAGTGTCCTTGATGCTCGATAGTGGCCTGCCCTGCTTCAAGCCCGACACGTTGAAAAACTTCCGAGACCGATTTGTACTTGAGAAGAGTGAGAGGGAGGCAGCTGATCACATGCGTGAGCTCGTGCGCAAGTCGTACATGAGCGTGTCGACGAAGGGATACGATCAGTTCCAATTGTTGACCAATGGCATTCCATATTGAATCAAGCGAGTCAGCTTCTCAGTATGTACTGAACATATTTGATCATGGTCTTGTCAGACGAGTTTCTACTCTATTTCTATCGACGGTGTCTCAAGAATTGATCCACTTTGTACAGTACATCGGCGTATGACCAGGGCAAGAATGGGAATTCACGCTCATCTCGAGACTCGATAATCTTCATATAGTTCAATCTTGTGATACACTCTGAATATAGACTCACTCGCAATAGGGACGATAACCGTCAATTCTCTGTATTGATCATTTATAAGGAGGAGTGGCCTAGAAAGAGGGAAGAACCGCAAGATAGAATACTGAACCTGCCAGTCAAAATTGCCCTCGAGGCACAAGCTCAAAAAAGAAGCTTTTCTCCGAATGCATTCATTCGGTTTGCCAGCAACTGCCATTGACCGAAGCCAAGGGGGACAAGAGTGTCAACAATCAATTTAATTGAACGAATAATCCTGGGTAGATTCAGTCTACACAAGTCAGGACATGGAGGAACACAAGAGGGTGAAACATGACCGAAATTTCGTAACTACCTTTTATAACTCATACAGGCTTCAAGGTTTCTCTGGCTATGTACGCCGCCAGCCTTCTTTGTAAATAGGCTCTACAATCTCCTCGAAATCTCTTCTTTGCTGATGACAAATTCCACCTATGAGTCCATGGTAGGGCAAAACAGAGTGACAAATTCTGAACCCTTTGCTCTGAAAGACATCAAACGTTGACTACAATTGGGAGCAGTAGCAGGCTCGAATTGAATTGTGAAGTAAACTGGCACCACTAATCCATGAAATCGCCTCGAAGAATCTTCTCCTGAAAAAAATCAGGCTTATTCTGTTTGGGTTGCTTGGGAATTTCGCGGGCCGGTTGCTCCATCGAAGCAATTGAGGTAGCCCGCTGATGGTGATATTGCTGGCCGGAGCCGGTTAGGGGCTGGGTTTGAGGCGTGGTGGGCGAAGTTATTCCCAAGGATGGGGCACGCTCGGCCCGGGTTCGCAGGGCTTCAGACCAGTTGAAGCCTTCGCCTATTTGTCTCCAAGCCACGTTAGACATCTCGATCTCGGGAAGAACGACATTTGTACTTGCAACAGTTGACTCTGTGGGGCTATGGAAGCTTTTGCTACATGTGGGCGGTAAACGTCGCCTGCTAGACACAGAAATCCCTGGGGAAGGATATCTACCGTTGCTGATGCTGCCAGCACGAGCATCTCGTAGCGCTTGCGCGCCAAAAGAAAGACGTCGCGCGAATGGAGAGTGAGGAGCGGCACTAGATGGTCCGCCACTCTCGCTGTCTTCAACGACAGCGTCTTCTAGATTTGCCGAACCGGATCCCACTGAGCTGGAAATGCTGCCATGCCGCATGCTTTTGCTTCCCCATGGGGAAGTTTGGTTCGGAGATCCAGCGAGTCCCAAGGTGGTGATGGACAATCGGCGGCCTTGATTGGGTGGTGCATTACCCACTGAACTAGCCATAGAGCCCGTGGGTGCGCCCGTAGAATGTCCCTGGCTGCCGGACCTAGATAGATAATCCGTGAAGGTGAGGCCTGAGGCTAAGGATGCTCGGCGTCGGTGCGCAGAGGAAGATGGGACCGAGATAGGGTCGGTTGAACGTTCATTTGACATGATGCCAAGGGCGTGCGTCAATTGACCAATAAAGAGATAGCGAGAATGATATCTTAATCACATAAATCAAGGTGATGGCAAAGCATTCGAAGAAAGTATCGTAAGTGAGAAGGGGAGGGGAGAGGAGAGGGCGGGAGGATAAGAACGAGCAACGCCTTATGCGGAGAAGCACGGTGCCTTTGGGGAAAGAGTAAGGTTTCCTAACTTCAGCAGAAACCCTCACTCAGGTGATAACTTGCTGTGGATGAGATATAGCTTGACTCAGGCTGGGAACCGCTCTAGGAACCGCTCTGGCTGAACAGCTTCACGGTCACCCGAGGAGAACGTCGGAAGAGAACTGGAGCAAATCTGCATACATCAGTCGACCCACCGGCACGTTATGCTGATATTGAAGAACATCCAAGGATCACTGAGACTCGGCGAGTGGCGGTGGCGATACCAGATGAGATGCCGTGATGGGGGTGGATGAGCTAGATGGGATGGCATGGGCTTGACCAGGGGACAATGGAAGGTTGCACGATAGGGACAGAAGTAAAGCGTTGAGACCAATTGTTCAACTCACCGGTCCAAATGAAGCCCAGTCGAGAAACAATCTGCAACTGTTCCGAACAGCCGAGAAGGGGGATGGATGATAGTTGCTAGCGAGGTTGTGAGGTCCTGAAGCTTGATTGTAGAAAGGGGGAAAGGAAGGAAATAGAAGTAGATCGATGAGATGGGAGGTTTGGGATGATGGGGGATGGGGGATGGGGGATGGGGGATGGGTGAAAGAAAGAGAGAAAGAAGGATAAATCGAAAGATAGAGATAATAGGGAAGGGGAAGAAGAAGTGAAGGGGTGGTGATGGATTGAAAAGAATAGGGAAAAGAACAGGAGGGAGGGAGGGATGGATGGAGGGAGGGAGGGAGGAGGGAGGGAGGTGGCGGAGGAGGAATTCCAGAGCGGTGGGAGAATATATTAGATAGGAAGATGGATGGATGGATGGAATAGCAACTAACAGGTATGTACAGTACGTTGTAGTTAATCAGATGGTTTGCTTTTTACCCCACAAAATCGAAAAGCGGTCTAGCCCTTCCGTCCCGGCTAGTCTTACACCCAGTAACCCACCCACCAGTTGCCTGGGGTCGATGATTCATCATTGGTTTAGTGCATCCATGGTACTGTTGTACCCCCCGTACTTATGTACTGTACAGTACTCTCCGTACGGAATCTTTTTTCTTCCCTACAGGTTTACACATGCTGCGGAATATCTATCTATCCCTGCGAGATCCGAGGGCGATTGATAACTGTGATGTTAATTTCAGTTTATACCGTAACCACCTAGTATTTGGACTTGAGATGTGGACGCCCGCGTGGTGTCCAACAAAGGTGCAGTGTGAAGGATCGCTTGCCAGTTCGTGATGAAACAGCCCCCCCCCCCTATCAGCTTTCGTTTGCTCGTGTGTCGGTGTGCCTCTAATGCTTCCGGGCATAGTTCGGTTCGCTCTATTGTATATTCATCCATCCCCTGACACTTCGACAACCGATCCACTCTCTCACTCTTGGGCATTCGAATGAAATAACTGTACGAGTTTCCACCCCACCTCCGGTTCGATCTCGGTTCCATCACGGGCTATCTTGACTTCTCGATTCGCGTTCCACGGATTCCGTAGTCCCCTGGTACGGTGAAATGGAACCCGGGTGCTCGATAGCCATCGTATCCTGAACGGTTTCCCAATCAACTGTGGGCTCGGTTCACTGGTATCCTCCGTCTGTGTACCTGCTCTATCGACTTTCATGTCGCCCTCATCCTCGGATGAATCCGCCTCCCAAAAGATAGTCCCTCGTATAGAGTCATTGATGACTCGTCCCTTGGCGGCAGTCGACGTTGCTGGTGTAGGTGTAATGTCTGGTTCTTCTGGCTTCGGCATGTTATTGTTATTGGGTCGCGGTGGTGCCTCTATTGCCAAGCGCTCATCGTCCTGTATAGGTGACATCATACGAGCGTATCCGTAGTATTCACCAGACTTATTAGCGGAGAAGATCAGGTAAACATCATCGGTGTTCTACTCAAGGTCGTCAGACAGTTGTCAATTTGGGAATATTATTGCCCTCGCTCTCTCCTCTAGTTCGGTAATGTCCTCACCTCATAGGCTTGATTCAATTGATCCTCATTGTGAGTTTGCGTAGCCCAGATGTTGGTTTGTCGACTGTGTTCCAAATCTTCCACGGTTAAGCTCTTGACAACGAAGTATCTACTCGTCATCCGGGCACTTGGGCGTCTGGTATCTCTGAATCTCCGGTATGCAACCGACTCGGTATCATCGTCAATCATCAATTGCTTGCTATCGCTCTGGTTTTGAGATGGCGAGGGTGTAGCAGAGCCTATGGCTTCGTGATTCGAGCTGGCTGGTATGGTTCCGTGTCGCAGTCGGCAAACAAGGCGCGCGCCGTGGAACCTAGAATCATTGAATCTTGACAGAGCAGCAGCGCACGCAGCGGCCGTTGTATAATTGATAAAGGCACAATTACTCTTGGAGATAAGAAAGACGCTTACCAGCTCCTTCGTTGCCTCATGGGAGAAGTGATCTTTCAAGTCCATAATATTGGTTGCGGGAGGCAAATTGCCAACCCACAAAGCATGCCCCGACTGCTTGGGCTTCCTTAAAAGTCCACGCAACGTGTTTGACCCGGACGACTGGGACGGATGCGAGGCTGCATCTGCTTATCATTAGCTTCCGATATACCCACTTGATTCGGTTTAGTCTGGCGTGGAGTGTTGCTGCCAACCTACCGGTCGAAGAGTGCTGGGAACGCATAGGCGTGGAACCGTCCACTATTGTTTTCGAAACGTCATAGTCCGTGTTGCTGTGTCTGGTTTCCCTCTCCAAATCGGTAGCCTTCTCAGCAATATGACCGCGTAGTGGCCGGTGATTGGAACCCGACATACTTGGCGGCGCGGGGATAGACTTAGGTGCTGTCGCGCTCGAGGTCTGCGGATAATATCCCCGGGGATACGAAGGTACCTGACGGGACGAATGGACATTCAGGTGGCTTGACGCGTTGGGTGCTAACGGTTGATACCCGGGAGTGCTATGTTGGATATGCGGGTCTTGGTGCTGGTGCTGCTGGTGCTGCTGAACATACGGCGCATAGAATGGGAACGGGGTACCGAATGCCATGTTCGCGTTCATTGTAGCTGAAGCATAGGATGACAATGCATGTATAGGGTAAACAACCCCGTGAGAAAGGACCGAGGGGACGTATTGTTGTTGCATAGGATGCTGCTCGTAAAGAATAGGGTGAAGTTGGTAAGCAGGTAGAGCTGATCTCGAACCACTTATATTCGAACCCGAATGTGAATTCCCCGGTGCACTGAAGGATGCGTAGACATGACCATCAGAATACGAATGTCCGTTATCGGTCTGAGCAGCCTGGTTGAAGCGGTATGAACCTGACGTAGAGGTCAGCCTGAAATCCTAAGGAGATTCAATTCTTGCTGTTTGCTCCCCCCTTTGTCATATTCTTTACTCCTACCCCTTCTGGCCCATCAAGCAAAAGTGAACGACAGGACTTGAGAGAAACTCACCCGGTGGTCGATAAGCAATCTCTGCTTCGTTGCCTTTCCCCGGAGATGTCGGTGGTTTAGTGCCATCCGCGACTTCCAGTGTGGCATTTGGCTGGGCCATTGGGGCGCGATCACTTGAGTTAGGCATGGTAGAACGATACAGGCTGAGAATGACCACCAAAAAGGCAAGTCTCACTGTATAAGTATGATCTCTATGCATTAGAGAGAGGTGGTCGATAAAGGCGAAAGAGCATTCTGTCACATACCTCCCCAGGACCTGTAAGCCGCCAACAGGTCTTACGGACTGCTCAAGGGTTGTTTGATTAACGACAAGCGGCTTTTCTGTGTCATTAAAGCCGGTTAGAATTTTTGGTAAAACAAGTCTCAACATACACAAGTCTTCGCACGCGTAAACTTCTGGGAATCACAGATGTGTTGGGTAGTGAGGAGGCAGCAGACGGACATGTATAACTATCGGCGCAACAACAGAACAAATTGCAAAGCATGTCAAGCTAGGAAGTCTCTAGCTCTGGCTTAGAACGAGGGCATGCACATAAGTGTAGTGGTTAGTGGGAAGGGTAGCATAACAGATCTAGCCCACACACACACACACACACACACACACACACACACACACACACACACACACACACACACACACAAATTATGCCAATAATAGGCATTCGATGCCGGGCCCAGTAAGAGAATTGAGAGGAGGGGGTAAAGGGGGAAAAAAAAAACCGTAAATTACTCCGAATACTTGGACGCCGACAATTTTCTGCGGAAGAATAAGGGTGGGCCGATCTGCCACCTGGGCGTAAATCGTTGTAATACCCTGAAAGAGGACAGTCCAGCTGTATGGCCGAAGGACGAGGAGCCACAGAGCCACATTGTCAAGAGTCATGCACGAATCTCGGAGCAGCAGCCTCACAAGTAGGGTGGAGAACAGACTAAGCGTCGAGGTGGAAGAAGTAAGAGATGGGTCAGGTTGGGTATGAGGAGACTGCAAGATTGGAGGCCACCTCATAGGCGGAAGTAGGGGGAATAGAACACGGGGTATAGGTGCACGACCATAAGGGAGGAAAGAAAAGCTTGGGAAAAGGATAAGGCGAGTAGATGGTAGGCACTTGCAAGATGTTGGCCTCCCACATTCAGTAGAGTAGGCCACATCGCTGCCTTAGAGGAGGGTTGGGGGTGAAGAATAAATGTTGCTGTGGACATTGGACAGGCAGAGGGCACGGGCCCGTGGTTTAGTGACTACCTTGTATCATGCCAAAGTAGAAGATTCGTTGCTTCCCACGAAGATCAAAGAAATTAGAGCATGTCGTGGCGCACAAATACGTTCAAATCCCCAGCCACCAAGGTCATCTTTGTTGAAATCATTCCATCTCCCAAGCCCCAGCTAGAGATTGAATTGGAACTGGTCGTAACTCAAAAGGTGGAAGAAGCGAGGGATGATTTGAGGTTCATCAGGCTTGACTGGCTGACACGCAAATGCCGCCGGTCCTGATTGGGAAGCGGGAAAAGGGAGGGATTTCAATTGAAAACGCGATTAGATGGGAGAGGGGAGGGGAGGGGGGGCAAAGAACGGGGAAGGTGAAGCAGCCGAAACACCAAAGAGGGAGGGGAAGAAAAGAATCCAGAAACCAAAACAATTCATATCTGAAGACCATCCGCTTAGAACCTCCAGCAAACTGAGTCCCGAGATAAAGAGTAAAGACAGCAGCAACAGTCAAGTGAACGTACTCTTGGTGGAGAATATTGAGGGGGGAAGGAAAGGTGCAAAGCCGAAAGGGTGTGTGCAGCTAACAAGTTGAAAAATCGATAAAAAGTGTATCTTCCGGTGTTAAGCACTGGGTTATCTGATACTGGACAGTAACAGGAAGAGGAACGACAGTACTTGCCATTGAACAGTTGGCAGGCTCAGTGTCGGTGAAGGGAAGAAATAATCACGATCATCAAGAAGAGCCCTTGTGTAGACACAATGTAGCCCAAGGACCAAAGCGGAGACTAGGTATGGAGAAGGAACGGCCTTCAAACCAACCAGATTAGCAGAGCCCTAGGCTATCTAACGGATCTTCTGACCGTCAGAGCTCGGAAGGGCAACTCCTGCACGGGGCAGGTGGGTAATGCAGAGAGGGCTGTTCCGAACGGAAATGAAGCAAAGGACGGGGGCCTGTGTATATAGCGGCGAGGGTCTATTCTCTCCCTCTTCCTTGAGGTGGCGCCCCCGGGGGCCGCGACAACGACAAGAGGGGACCGATGAGCCGGGCTACTCTCGCCCTCCACTCGATCAGGCTTCTCCTCAAATGAGCGAGTGAATGAATGGGATGTTTCCTTCTCGCCCTTCCCTCTTGGGATTTGGTGGCTGTGGCTGCCTCCAGTCTAAGGGGGATATCCACAGCTTAAAATCGGGTGCTTCGATTCGGATCGGGCCTTCAACGTTTTAGCAATTCATGCGCGAAACCCAATCAGCTCTCACAGAGGATCGACAAGCTCGATCCTAATACTGTGCATGGCAGGTTTGACTGACACGAGATGTTGCGTCTTATCCTCAGTGGACAGCGGTGTTGAAGGAGCAGAAGAAGCCAGTGTCACCGATTCCGTGACTTACGGAATTCAACGAGAGAAAGCATGAGCAGCAGGATCAATGCCTTTTGTGTTTACGGATGCGGTTTACAGGCTGAGCTGTTTCTTGCCTGCCTGGCTGTCGGTCTGCGCCTTTTCGCACCGTGTATGGCGAAGAACAATCGCAACTGAATTGTAGCGTTGCGGCAGAGATCGATCGAACATAGGAAAATATATATCAAGGAATCAAAAAGAACAATTGCGAAAGCGGGAGAACAGAATGAAGGGTTCGGGCTTGAGGGTCGCAGGCCGTCCGAGAGTACGAAGACCACTCGTTCAATAATCTTCCAAGCCATCATGAAAGATCAACAACGGTCTTGGATGTCAGAACCGAATCAGCCACATCCGATGTTCCGTGGACTGGCTGGAGGACAAGAATAGATAGTCTAGGATCAGCCAGGTACGTAGTGGCTGGAAGGAGTTTGGCATCGATTGCATCGATGGCTTCTCCAACTGTTCGTGATTGGGTACCGCTGTTATGTCCCTGACCCAGTCAGATTATTCGATGGGATTTTTTCCTCCCTCATGACAGCTTGAAGAAGGGCTCGCTCTATTTCCGAGGATTCCATGAGAAATCGAACCCACCCAGGGGGGTCATTTCATCGATCGAGGAGCGTTCCAGAGAGGTGGCAAACCAGGAGTGCGCTCTACACGCATTGGTCAGGGCTTTGAATGGGTCCCCAACCCGAGGCGCATGCGTGGCACTGAACCACAAGGGATGATTGACAGCTGCAGGCAGTTTTTATATCTCCATAGTGAAGGAGATCTACATAGTGACCCAATCCGGTGAGCATTAGTCATGAGTAAGGTCGATGATGATGATGATGATGATGATGATGATGATGATGATGATGATGATGATAATAATGATAATAATAATAATAATATCGCAGCGTTGCCGGATCGATGAGCGCGATGATCTTTGCGTGATTATGGGTATGTGCTCGCAGATGAGTAGTGAGTTGAGTATCATTTGCCCTTATAATGTCGGCATGGAGCATGGCCACAATCGGGTTCGAGTGTGAGGTCGATCGTTTTTGCCGAAAAGGAAAGAAGGTACAGTACTACGGAGTACTTCTTCCCGCTTTGCGCTTTTCTCTCTAGTCTCTACCCATCCCTCCTTCCTTCCTTTCCTCCTCCCCGCCTCCCTTCTCTCGTGGCTCAATTTACCCCGACAGGCTAGTTTGCCACCGACGTTAAAAGAAAGCCGCCTTGAAGTGGGAAATGGGGCCTGAGTAACGAGGTAATTCCCGGCTATGGAACGAATGTCATTCTCGGGTTCCCCTTCATGATTCAAGGCAGAAATTCCTTCTGGTTAATCACGAATATTCAAGTTGGGAACGAAAAGGTCTGGTACAGGATGTCCAGACCTAAAAAAAAGGGGAGGGGCATGGAAAAAAGAGCGAAGGTGGAGATGTCGACAGAGTCCAATGAATGCGATTTGATAATACAGAGATGTTTGACCCATTGAGGTTTGAGACTGGAAAAACTTCAAACGACGAGTTAGGATGGATGGATCTGGACTCCCGCCGCCGCCGCATTACATGCAGCAATCAGCGGAGGAACTCATCGGGTCAAATTCAGAGTCTAGATGTTACCGCGCCGGGGACAAGTTATCAGGTACATTACAAGCTAGTTGAGTGGAGAGAGCACCAGGGCTATGGAGTTTTTATGATTGCATGACTGCCGGAGAAAGGGGCGGGGAGGAGACACATAAAATTCGTGCAGCGTAAATTGTAGTTTGACTAACAAACGGGAAGTAAACTATGTACTCCCTAAGTATCTACTTACATAGTACTCCGTACAATACAAGCCTGGAGGGGAGGGCACAGTACCTAGTCTAGGACCGGTGGTGGCTCCGATGCATTCCCACTAGGGCCCGATCCTTCCTCCAAACCCAGTTCAGAACACAGACGGTCCTTATCACTAATAACTTGTGAAGTTGTATCTGTTAACTTATCCGGCGGGCGTTGTGCAGCAGCAGCAGCAGCAGCAGCACTTTCAAAAGATACCTGTATATTTATATTTACCCATACACCCTCAACACCAACACACAAACGAAGATATCAAAAATCTTGGTGTATTACTTCCAATCGAAGTATCAAAACGATCGATAGATAGTCCATGTGGGAGTCGAGCTGAAAACCGCTGGTACTCAGTACTGTAGAGCACATGTGCAGGTCACTTAGTGACCTAAGCCACTACCACTAAAGTACGGACCGAGAGGCACGCCAACAGAATTGGAACCTAACCTTACCGCGGTCCGTGGATTCTTGAGGGACTAGCAATGGATGAGGTTCCACAGCTGACTTGAGCACCGGATGGAATGCCAGCCAATCAATAATGGACCACTTCAACCTCATCCCATCCTCTTCCGGCAATACTTTCGACCAATCCTAACCTTCACCATTAGTGTGGCTGCGCCCCACTTCGAGCTGTGAGACTGTAGGCACTGTACCTACTTACTCAGTAGAAGTACAGTACGTGGTCATACTCATGTAGGCAGAGAGGGAGATCATGGATAGCTTTGCTACCTTACCGTTGGAGGAATTGGTCTATCTGCCTTCTAAACTAGGTACCTTCTTAGTACGGACTACAGAGTACTGTACTAACCTAGTAAATGCACTGCACTTCACTTCAGACTTCACTTCAATGTTGGGAAGTTACAGTAGTTGTGTTGCTATAGCATGTTCTCCCACCGCCCCTCTCAATCCCCCCCCCCCCCCCAAACTGCACACCCCGGCCTTCGAGCGGATGAAGCTCCTGTCGAAACCGCACCCGATGCAACCGACCTTCGACTGGGAGACGCCGTCGGCGAGCCTAACGGCCAAGCTGCGGATGGTGGAGCTGCCGCACGACGCGACCCTTCCGGAAGACGAGCAGGCGATCTTTGTGGCGGACGACATGTGGGTGCCGATCGCGATCGTGAACGGCAACGTGCACATCCTGCCGGGGGTGCCGCGGCTGTTCGAGCGGCTGCTGGAGCACCTGAAGCCGGCGCTGCTGCCGCGGCTGGTCAACCCGGAGGAAGGCACGGGCATCTACCGGTACCTGTTCAGCACCCCGTTGCCCGAGAGCACCGTGGCCGGGTATCTGACCGAGCTGGCCGCGCGCGTCGCCGACCGCGGCGTCAAGGTCGGCAGCTACCCGCGCTGGGGCAACAAGCGCAACACCGTCACGCTGGTCGGCGCCGACAAGGCGCTGCTGGACGCGCTGATCCCGGAGGTCGAGCGCGAGGTCCAGGGCAAGAAGGTCCTCCGCGAGGATGAGTTGGATCCGCCCTCCGATGCTGAGGAGGAGAAGTGAAGGGCATTTGAACGCAAAGACTAGAAAGCGTCTCAACAAACCTATAGCTAGAATCCTGGGGGTGGATAGATGAATCAACCACATCCGAATCCAGTTTGCCGCGAAGGCTCCGCCGGGTCTGTCCGCTGTGACATATCTCCTATCCAGTAGACAATGGTACAAGCCAACTTTGACCGGAATCTCGAGTGAACGAGGCGGAGACACTCTTGAAACAGTCGCCTCGTTCGGTCACAGACGCAACAGTGACCAAAATTGAGAACCCCATCAGTCTGCCAAGCTGGAAGACAGGGAGTCTACACTATACCTTGAACGTGCACATCCCGAAAGCAAAGGCAAAGACGACCATGGACTTGTTCCGTCACTCAACCAAAGACACAGGCACATACCGTATAGGCTTAAGAAAGAGAGCCGTATGGCTAAGACACCAAGCAGAACGTAAGATTCAGGCAGTATTCATTCCTAACAGACTTTGAAGGGCCTCATGCCCCGTATTCCCCCCGTACAACACCGTCTCCGAGGGAAAGGGAAAAAAGATGTACACAAAAAGATATGGCGAATGCGTGGGAAGTGGTCCCCATGGGTGGACGGGGAAAAAACATCGGAGCAAACTAAGCATTAAGTTGTTGAAATGAGGTCGAGGTCGAGATGCCTGACAACGAGAGGCACGCAGAAGCATGGATGGGAAACGAGCGACGGAAAAATAGGGAGACAGCCCTGGAAAGCCAACAATAGAACACAATGCTAGCGATAGCAATTGCATATACCTAGATGAAATGCACAAGATCTAGCGACAGCTCCTTCTCCCACCCCCTCTCCCCATCCTTTCCAAGATCGAAATATCGTTAAAAAAGAATAGAACCCAGATTGAAACAAGTGGCCAATCTTGCAAATGAGATAAGAAGTGATAAATAATCAAGAAAGAGAGAAAAAAAAAAGAACAGAGAAACAGAAGGGGAATCGAACGTTCATGGAGAGGATGGCGGCATGAGGGCGGGAGCAGTCATCATCGGGGCGACGAGCCTCATCTGGTATAATAGGACCGTCCAAACGCGTCGACAAGCCACATTCCGCATCACGATGGTGGGTATCGCTGATCTCGCTTCCTGCCGAGGTATAATATTTTGTTTCCTTCCGAATCTCGACATGTGTGTATCCTTTTCAATCCAACGCCTGTTCATTACATTATAATACATTTACAGCACCCTTCACTCTCGCCAGGCTCGCTGACGTCCATCTTGCCCTCGGGGGCGCGGGAGCCGAAGCCGCCCGCCCCGGACGGGTACGATGACATCTCCTTGTTGTACCGACGGATTTCGCGCACAAGGTCGTAGAAAGCGTTCTCCACGTTGATGCGAGACTTGGCGGAGGTTTCGATGAATTTGCAGCCGAACTGTCGTGCTAGCGCCTCGCCCTCTGGAAATGAAGAAAATCGCTCGTCAGTTTGTGTCGCAATGAATCACCCTGGACTTGATAACCCACCTTCTTCTGTGACGGCCCTCTCCTTCTCCAAATCGCACTTGTTTCCGACAACGATGATGGGGAAGTAGTCCTTGTCCTTGACGCGTAGGATCTGCTGTTGGAACGTCATGATTTCTTCGAATGATTGACGCGATGTTATCGAGTAGACGAGAAGGAAACCTTCGCCGGTCCGCATGTATTGTTCGCGCATCGCCGAGTATTCCTCCTGGCCGGCAGTATCTAGAACATCCAACAAAGCGACCTCATCGTCAATGACGCACTGCTTGCGGTACGAATCTGTGGCAAGGGAAAGGCTAGGTTAGCTGCGCGATCGATCGGCGACGGCCAAGCATGGTTGCTGCTCACCCTCAATCGTCGGATCATATTCGTCCACGAAGTGACTCTGAATCAATTGAATGGTCAAGCAAGACTTTCCGACACCACCACCACCGACAACAACTAGCTTATATTCTCTAAGAAACTGAGGGCAATTGTAAGCATATGCCGTGATGGCGCTGCGCTGCTGCAGGTTCGACGGCGAGGTAGTAAATCGGGGAATAGGAGGCGGGAAGGAAAGGGAGACCAGAGACGGGAAACTCAGAACGCGGGCGAAAGGCGTACCTTTGAAGCCATCCTGGTAGGCTTTGTTCTGAATTATGCTGGGATATGGGGGGGGAAGGAAGGGGGAAAGAGAAACGGTGATCGTAGCTATCCCAACAGGAGCTGTGACAAGCGGGTCGAAGGAGCAAGCAACAACACAATTTTCTTTGCCAAAGGGTCAAAAGGTCGGGCCCAGGTCGTTGGGAGTTTTGCGCAGAGTGATGGCGCCTAAAGGGCAGTCCACAGCAACGGCGGGTCTAGTGAACAGGCCAAGCTTAAAGAAGCAGACTGGGGGGGGGAGGGAGGGGAGGAAAGAGGGTCGATAGGAGGGGAGGGATGTGCCGTGTAGTGTGTGGGAGAGAGGATCAGGGGGGGAGGGGGGTGTGGTTCGTGGAACTTTGCAGCGGGCGTAATTGAAGATGGACCAGCAGGTGGTTTCCCAGGAAAGCTGCAATTCGTCTGATTCTAAACCGTCTATGGAAACAAAAGTCAATAAGAAGAGCTTCGAGAAGTTCTTTCGAGTGGATTCTAGGAGGTCAAGAGAAAGGGAGGAGAGGAAAGATAGGGTGGAGAGATTGAGAGGGGAAAGGGGAGAAAGACAGAGCCCGAGAAGGAAGGCGATGATTAAGGAGCGGTTAGTTAGAGAGGAAAAAGAGTGGGGATGGCAGGGAAGGACAAGCCCAGACAGAAGGAGTCTAGATAGTGAACTGACTACGACTAGTATACCTACTAGTAGAGTAGGAATCGAGGAAGTGAGAAAGAGCAATTAACGGAGAAAGATAGTTAATCATCATCATCATATCATCTCCGACCAAGTACGGAGTAGATTAGTTACCTAAGGTTGAGATCTGAAAAGGATAACTGTAGCGACCGGGAGAACAGAAGGCGATTGACCCTATTCCAAGTCAATCACTACTACTACTACTACTACTACTACTACTACTACTAGGACATCGGACTCTACACTAACTAACTAGACGATTAGAAGAAATTGGAAATGAGGTTGCTGCTGATTGGGGTAAGTTGTAGAATAATTATCGCATCCTCCCTTCAATAATAACACTTAAGAAAGGGGGGAAGGAAGAAGAACGAGCGAGGAAGAGGCTGCAGTGGATGGGTGGGTGTGGCATTAACCGGGGACGCGTGTGGTTCAATCCAGCCCAGCCAAGACGGTGTTTAATTATCACTTGATCGGTCGATTGGTCCACTGCGAATAATTACTCTCTGTCGCCATCATTGCATCCTAACTGCCTTTCGTCATTGTTAACAGATTGACAATAAGAAAAAAGAAAAGGACAAGAAAAAAAAAAGGAAAGAGCTTAAACATACTCAGCTCAACTACTCCGTACAATTCAAGACCATTTCCTCGTCATTGCTCGAGATCTCCCGTTTACATGGTAAATTGTCAAAGATAAAGCTCGAAATCACAGTCCGTGATTGGAAAGAAGAGAAACAGGACAGCCGATCGCAAGTGGAGGCGAAAGGCAAGGCAAGAAAATTAGGGCCGTGGGCAGACTCTGCAAAGAACCTCAATTGGTGGCATGGTACGAAGGAGTGGTCCAAGGAGCCTGGAGGGAAAAAGGGGTTGCCGATTCAGTCACATCACAATCTCTATCCATTGAACGGAAGCTAAATACCGTAAACCCTCGCCTTGCTGCAATAACACCGAATAATAAGAACTTGACCGAGGACGGAGACTACTACCGTTCTATCTCGCTCCTGAAGGTTGCCAGCCTCTGATGATGCCACAAACCGCCGTGTGTCCTTGATCCAAAGACTTTTTGTCCATCTCAAGACTGGCCATAGATTAATCTCACCAGTTCCACCTCTTAGCGCCGGTCGATAAAAGGTTCTACACACTAAATCGTCCTGAGGGCCCCATCGGGGCTCCCCTGAGGGTCTCCAACCACTTTACTCAATGCCTTTCATCAACCTCGCTATGCGCAACTCGGAAAACAAAGGGATAGCTTTCAATCTCCACAGCCAATCATGCTGCTGTCAGCTGGAGCAATTGTGACCCTCCTGGTGTCTGCGTCCCGCTCCGACTCCTCCGTTGAGCTCCTCTCGCGCAGGGTGCAAGGGCTGCAAGTCAAGTCAGACTCGGATATCCCCCGTTCCAACTGAGTCAGTTGGTTCGTTGTGGTGATTGATGATGACGATGAAGGCCGCACACCGTTGTCGGAGAAACAATATGTCTTTGGAAAGCAGTGGCCTTCAAAAACTCATTCTAGAAGCAATGTCGGCTCGACGGAATGACAGGCACTGCAATTGACAGCTCCATCCAGACGCGTAGGCTTACATCATAGGCATGGGTGTTGAGTTTGCCGGCTTCCTGAAAGGTCTTGGCACCATCTCCAATACAACTCTACTCAGTACTCTACAGTGTCACAGTGACACTGACAGTCTGGGCAGAGCCTCAGGCCGTGGGTGAGGGGAGAGCTCATGTTTCTCCACACCTCCACTTGTCAGCTCACATTCATGGAAACATCTCACCATATGCATCGGCTGGTAAGTACTGTACAGAATCTCGGTAGCCTCGGAACCCACCCCTGGATGATAGAGGGCCAACAACCCTGGTTCCCTTCAATGCTATCGATGCCGTCATAACAGAACGTCCTAGATCAGAGCGCTTCCAGTAGATGCCGGTGGCATTGAATCTTGCCCTATGTCTAACTTAGTAGTCAAACTATTATCCCCAGTTTGCCATCACAAATGTCTTGGCCTGCACTCACCTTGGTACATACATGCACAGACAATATGTGCAGTACAAGTTTATCCGGACTATCTTCCGGCCTTCCCCGCGCAGTGATATATACATCAACTCGCTATCCTATAAGATGCATGATCCGAGGATTTACCAGTCACACTTCAACCATGTGCCGCGAACGTCAATCAATCAATCACCCAAATTAGCTTTCTGGAGCACACCTTCCCTCCTCAGTCTCCTGCTTGGCGTCGATGTGCGTGGCTATAGAGAACAAACCAACCCATTGGAATGCAGACCGAACTCTCCGACCACAGGCCTCTCTTTTGGTGTTCATCCACTCACCGCAACATCCACCGGCTTTTCCCCGTTCACCTGCAACATCACCGGCGCTTAGCAACTGCTTATCATCCTGTCTTTCAGGTTCCGTCGCATCGCTTCGGGCATGACTCAGTATCCATGGAAATGGGGCCCCGCGCGTTCGCAACGACCAGTACGAGTGGCATCGACCACGGTCGCGACCAGTCCTGACGGCACAGAAGGGCGATATGACAGTAGGAACATATCACCACCAGCGATCCGCCCAACGATACCTATACATCGACACAAGAATAGACCCGCAATCCCATGATACCTAACATCCTATTCCATATACTTCAGACCAGCGAAAGTCTAACAACCTTCCAACTCCCCTAGCAGAACCTATCAATATGACATTGACCTTGACATTGACTTCGCAACAAACCCAACTCCAAAAACGACCAACAACACCAACGATCACCTTGTCGTCCGTCCCTCCCACTATACTTAGTATCATCCCGCCCGGCTCTGCTGTACCTGTATGCACAGGACCCCAACGATCGACAAGATAGCCCCAAACCCGCCCCCCCCCCCAGAAAGCAAAAACGTCTCAAGCACAATGGCAAAACAGATCAAAATAAAATCACAGACCGGACTAGCGGTTCACGGCACAGTAGTTACACAGCAGGTCTAGACCGCCATTTTCTCTTGATGGCTCGGTCCAGGCAATAATTGCTTCTGCTGTCTTTGCGTCTTGGCTCCCATGTCATATGCAGGGGAAAAAATCAAACTGGGCGGAGCCTGGAGCTGAGGCTTAGGGAGGCGCGGGGAAAGCCGATGAACTGACATGTCAATGCTTCTGGATATGTCTGTTTTGGGTGGCCGGTTGTGGACATCGGCTCTGGATACATGGGTTTCCTGTGACGCAATTGGGGTTGGTTGACCTGGGGTTTAGTTTATGAGGTCATTTGGGGACGGATCTGGAGAGCGAGAAGGCGGGGGATGAAGGTTGATATTCTGGCTTTATTCCGATTTGATATGTCTTTCTTTTTTGTTCTTGTTGGTGAGAGGTTGCTGAGCATCATACTCTTAGCATATGGTAAGTATATGCATCAACCGAGATTCGGAGATTCGTCTATTCTCCTCTCGTCGGTTGGAAAGCATGTATAGATGCAGCAGAGGAGAGAAGGAATCGAAATGATTAGGCTTAAAGTTCAAGCGCTGCTTGATTACCATCTAGAGAGCGGGTCGAGTGATTTTTTCCTTCTTCCTCGATGTGATTGTCAATCTAGAAATACAAACCACCTGCATTTGTCAAATATTGGTTCCAAGTTGCAAGCCCAAAAAATCTACGGAGTGGTCCACCACTGGACCTCGGCCCTGCTTTGGGGGATTATGTGGATGCGGAGAATGACCGGTCAACAGGCAAATTCATACACCCAGAACAAGGTCGATACACAGCACATAGACTACCTAGTACTTCTTAGCTAAGCTGGAGGACGGTTCATGGTGATTGTAGATCAAATAGCCGTTTTCTATCGTGTCGAGAGTGTGGCAGGTATCCTGTCTTTATATACTTCAATTCTATCCATCATGCATATCATTAAGCCTTGCGGTGCATGATACCCGGAGAAGCCTGGTAAATTATGCGTCAGCGCTTGTCATCTGGGTCCCCAAGTTCTATGAACTTACCTGGTGGCTGGGGAAGATCAGCGTATCCGCGATCACAACGTTCTCGCGCCGACCAGCGGCAAACACAACAACTTCAGCGATGTCATCGGGGGTAAGGGGTTCACAGCCACTGCAACAGGACACATTAGTACGTCCTTGATCTGCGCTGTGCAAAGAATCTGCAGCGGGGTATATCATACGCGTAGACTGCATCGGCCTTCTCCTTGTCACCGTAGAATCGCACCACGGAGAACTCCTGTACAGCACAAACAACTATCAGTAAGATTCTCAACGGAAGACCGCAACAAAACTCCCAACCAGACGGACTCACAGTCTCCACCTGACCGGGGTCAATCTCGATGATGCGGATTCTCGTCGCAATCAGCTCCTTGCGCAATGCGTCGGTGAAGGACCGGACGGCCGCCTTCGTGGCACAGTAGATGCTTCCACCGGGATACGGTTCGCGGCCGGCAATGCTACCGATGTTGATGATGTCGCCGCGCCCGCCGTCGGATCTCTTCTGGAAGATGGGGAGAATGGCCTGGGTCATGTTGATCAATCCGGTTACGTTGGTCGAGAACATGACGTCGACATCCTGGGCGTCGATCTCGGGGGCCTTGGCGACACCCTTGACAAGGCCACTGATTCTTGCGTGTCAGCAGAGCTTCTGTCTCATTTCTTCCCCAAGTCATAACTGCGACAAGGGCGAATCTCGCTCAGGGAGAGGGGCGTTACGTCGACTCACGCATTGTTCACAAGCACATCGATCTCCTGGAACTCGGCGGGCAAAGATGGCACGAAACTTTTGATCTCCTCGGGATTGCTGACATCCAACTGCACGGGAAGGACCTTGACACCCTCACCGACCTCCTCCTTGATCTCCTGGGCGAGCTGCTTCAAAGAGTCGATGCGACGGGCCGTCACGATCAGCTTCAGGTCCTTGGGCGCGGTGCGCGCAAACTCCTTGGCCGTGCTGCGGCCGATACCGGACGAGGCACCGGTGACCACGATGGTCTTGCCCTCAAGGCGCTTTGCCATTGCGGAGGCCATTGTGCGTCTGATGAAAGTGGGTTGGATCGCAGATTGAAACGGGGTTGATCGGGTAAGTGGGGTGAATGCGGAGATGTTCCCGGGGGAGGTCGTCAAGGGAAGATGTCGCAGGGATCTGGTCGAGGTGAGAAGAGCTCGAAGCAGGCGCATAAGGCGGGGCTGAAGATTAAGACTTTCAACAAATGAGTCAGAAGGATGACGAGAGATAAGGGGGGGGGCTCAGTGGGCTTTAAATGGAATCGAAGACGGCCGAACGTCGGCGTTGCGTGCGGGGGAATCCGTCTTTCGTGATTTCGGCGGGGCCCTTTTTTTTTGGCCGGCTGAAGGTCGCCCCGATACATCGGAGTTCCTTCCCCAATATTTACCCTGCTGCATCGCATACAACGCTGCCGACACGAAAGTCTGCTTGCTGTCTGTCAAGATGATGGCCATCGCGCGACAAAACAAAGCCATTATGATCTAATAGCACTCATGATCTCTTTGTCATTTCAGATCCCAGCCTACCACGTGGATATAGTACAAAGACACACAACTTGAATGTCGGACTTGTTTAACTCCGGAGTTCTTCCTCGTGCCTTGCATGATATCATGACCAAGCAGTACTTGAGATGAGCCCATGGCATTGCGATCTGGTCCATTTCAATGCACTTGTACTGCCACAATTCGGGATCGGATCTAACAACCTACTATCTACCAGCGTTAGCACTGATATGTGGTGCAGAAACAGCAACGATCGGAATGTACCACTATCTCAGCAATGCCTTCGACGTTTCTCGATTCTAAAGAAATCCTCGGCACAATAACGGCGAACGCGAACAGATCGTAATTCAAAAGAGCGTCGGAACAATTTGTTGCACACGATCGGTCTATGCGGCTGTCCAGGTTTCTGCTTTTTTGCTACATCAAGGAGGAAACGAAATGGCGGCGTCAGCCATGACATAGTAATGACCTGTTCTTAATGACAACTACCTTTCCGCAGTTTGGTTCCAGAGACCACTTTTGTCTTTGTTTGACTCATAACAGAAGCCCGAAGCCTGGTTATAAATATTCTAACGGTGAATACTTCGAGTGCGGCGAAGAGTTAGACGTTTCAGCGTCGGATCGCTAACATGGATTCTCATGATATCAACCTCAGAACCAGGAACGTGAGTGCTATGATGTCTGGTAACCATACTACGAGCTTCACTGAACTAGAGGAGACCTACAGGAAGCTCCTCGAGCCGGGATCGGCATTCAACTGGATGGATGAATCTTCGGATACCGAGATGAATTCGAGAGACGAGATAAGCTCTACCAGTTCGACAGAGACACTAACAGTGTCGGACGAAGTGCTAATGCATGATTTTGATGACATGGAGTTTGACAAGCCCTGTGCCAGTGAGAGAGAAGAGGTATCTGCTGGCTCCAACATGGGCTGGACTACAACCGAGGGGAGCGAGTCAGGCAATAGGAACCACGCTATTCAAAGGGCTTACCGCAATCTCGGCTACAACATCAGCAATTTTCACCAAAGCCAGAGACTAGATCTCGATGGTCGTGGCACGGAGCTTGAAGAAGCAGCAGCGCGTAGTGACTATCAGGGATTGGCCCCGTCAATGGCCTCTAGCGAGGACGAGGAGAGCGCCGAGGTAAGGCTCATCAGGGTCGAGATCGACCGTGAATTCAACGCTCGCGACGCCTACCTGGACGAAGTAGACGAGTCCGAGTCAGTCCACCACTTCAATTGGCTTGGGAATCCCGTCCCACAAGAAAGCCGCACACCACCGGTGATCTCACTCTTCTTCCAGCTAACCGATCCGAAGGTCCCCAGAGCGGGAGACGAGCTCCGCCTCAAAGCCCTGTTGAAGAATGCTATGGTCTACATAGACCCAGTAGTCGTTGACCTCGAAAACAGAGGACAGAGACTCCCAGGAACGATCGCTGACTTCGTCGAATGGGCATCCAAGCTCACCTTCAGGTACTACAGCCCACACGGTTGGTGGCGCAATGATCCCAGGATAACCGAGGATGAATGTCTGCAAGATCCCGGCAACCCTTACGACTATGTGCTTGAGGACTTCGGTGTAGGCACTGGCTTCGTGCAAGAAAACAAATTCCCATCGTCCCAGGACTGGTTCGAGAGGCAACAATCGCGGCTCGTCGAGCTCGAACAGACGGATCTGAACCGGCACTACAAGAAGGATAAAAAGAAGGTTTTCACACCCTCACCCCTTCGGGAGTCAACTACTTGTGAGCCTGATGAAGCACCTCCCCTAATCACCGGCTCGGCGGACAACTCGCTCGAGAGCTTCCCGACTCGGATGAGGATTATGAGCGATGTGCCGCAGAGCGGTGCTAAAACTTGCCTGCAACAAGATCCGCACATCCCGGACCTTTACACCTTGACCTTGCAAGGAGAGTTGTCAGAGGGGCCGGAGCAGTCCAGTCTCGGGGACAATTAGACTTTGACCTGATTGTAGAAAAAGCGGATGCCAAACGTAGAAGTTATAGTCATACCAGAAATGAAATAAAAAAAAAAGTGTAAATGTTAAAGTGCCATGTGCCTCTTCGTCAATGTAAGAAAATTCAATCCGCCGAAGATAGAATGTGTAGATCATTGCCTTGTATCGTTATGACCTGGCAGATATGTACTGAGTAATTGTTGTTGCGATTGTTGTTGTTGTTCCACAGCCCGTGGATCGTCAGGGATAAACATCGCATGCTGTCCCTCGGCAGGCAAACCGTTTCGTCTCCCCCCCTTCCCCCTTCTGTCACTGTTTCTTCCCTTCCTCCGGCCAACGATCATCGCCCACATTTGACAGTAGCCCCAGAGCCTGAATATCTTCTGCCAATGACGACTGGTTCATGGGGTGAGAACGGTTCGGTGAGCCCAGCGGCTTGACTGAGGTGACATAATTGACACCGACCGGGCCATGCCAAAACCGCCCCCGATGCGACGATCCTCGAGTCGAGTTTCCCTTAAGCACAATGCAGCGCAAGGCCGTCAACGCCACCACTGACCACCGTACTTGGGGTCAAATCAGTTCAAGGGCTCAAGTGATTTTGTCAAGACGAAGCTAAGAACACTGTGCCAGCCATTCAGCGAACATCAAATGCCCCCCAAAAACTACAAATGCACGAGTCAGCGAATTTAGTGGGAGCCTACGTTTATTTATCCCATGGCGCTCAATAATTTATGCAACACCATTCAACCAACTCTACTGACCAGACTAGACTAGAACCTCGGCGAACCATGAAGCCGTTATCCTCATTGGACAGTGATGGGGTTCTGAAAAGCCTTATTCCAAGCCATGTACATCATTTGCCAAGTCCTGACAATGGGCGTTCATACCAGCTGGGTGGTAGTGCAATCCTTCGCCGTCTTTAGCAATGATAGCGCCGCGCTATCGACGCCTCTTCCCCCTCTTTCTCTCCTGGGACCTGCATCTGAGGCCCCATTGTTTATTGATGATCACCGCCGAATCCTTGCGTCCCAGCGTTCCGGGAAACCCCCCCCCCCCCCCAAAGCACTCGGAACAGGACAGTAATGTTGTATCCCGACAGCGGATGCTAGGTCGTTTCCCCAGAAATGATGTATGTCATCTTCTGGAAATCCGACCAGGAGAAGCAATTCTTTCACGAACGTGGTAGATGTGCTGGGGCCGCACGAGACGGTTTCTCGCCCACGTGTGGTGGCGGACCCTTGATCCTGCAGAATCGAGCATTCCAAGAATTGTTGTTTCCTCATCTCCTGATATGGAGTTTGACCTACTACGAAGAAGTTACCCAGACCTTTCACAGTAACGAAGGCTGCTGCTTACAGTCATGCTGTTTTCTCTTGCCGCAGTCGTACTGGTTTACAGTTTTCCAACGGCCGAATAAGTCCTCGACCTCGACCTGAAGGCACAAGAAATGTGGTCAGGCCCCAGGACCTTAGATGAATCAGGAAACACTAGGTCCCATATGATCGACATCTATGACTTGCTTCCGGTCCACAGTTCTAACGCCCCTCGACACACAATCGTCCTCCGCCCCTCTTCTGATACAAACGTAGACACTGGATTTAGCTGCGGCCTAAGTAGGCCAGGAACTGGAATCGAACGAGGACCTGCAGAGTAAATCGCGCGCGGACACACAGTCTATCGAGGTTTGCAGATGAAGGTTCACACCATCTGCCGATCAGCCACTGGAGAGGAATGACCTCCTGCCCTGGCAGAAATTCCCCGGATGGTCGCAAGCCACGGGGAAAAAGAACTATGATTTATCAGCGTCTAGAGCAGTATTGTCCTAAAAAGGTTATTGCTGTCGAAGATCGCGGCCATTTCGGACACTAAAGGCAACGTGCTCCACTGTGGTGACAACTGGCGCCTATCATAAACCAAATGTGTCCAGAGGACGAGTGCTCCTCAAAGCACCGCACAGATACTGCCATCACAATCGGCAATGGTTCGCCAACTTCTCGGTCGGTCTTGGATAGACCCGGTACATAGCATTGTTGTTGATAAGCAAGAATTATCAGCCATGTTGGCCGGACTAGACCCTTCTTATGGTTGAGGTTCAAGCAGAGTTCAGGGACTCTCGTATCGAAAAGGAAAATGAAAAATCGCCACTCGTCAAATACTCCACCTCGAAGATTTTTGACTGGTCATAATTTGGAAGACCAAGTCTGACCACGAGCAGGTGCAGGCGCACGATCATACCACTTTAGCCTGCAGCAGGAGAAAACTCTCTTGCCAGGCGTGCTAAATCCACACCAGCGCGATCGGGTATTATGATTCGTGCCGCGATCTGAGACCAGGCACATGAATCATGCACTAACTCTCAGAGCAAGGATAGTATGGAAGACTTGCTTAAGGTGTAACAGAGAAATTATCGATCACCGACTAATCTTGCATTTGAGATTGCGCGAGGGATTGACCTGAGATTCGTTCGGACTGACGGTCGTATACTCAACATATCGACATTCAATTTGAAACGAGCATAATCATCAGATTCTTTCTCGCTGTGGAGCGGAGACTGACCTCTCAGGTACACTTTCTGTTGACCGCACAACACTTGCCGAGCAGCACTAAACCGCACAGGGTAGTTATACAAGAGTCGAGTAAGACTACGGCGGCGTTCCATGGATCGAAGCCCGGAACGAGGCACCAGTTGACAGGGCGAAGGTGCCAGAGAGCCATCGATTCTGGGTCTGCTGCTAAATACGCATTGCCTTTGACTAATTTTCTCTGCGAACCTCGTGCCTTCCTCCACCTTGCCCACGACACCGGTGGAGCCCGACGGCTTAGTCGCATAGATCATTACTACAATCTGAATGGCACCCCCCTCAGCTCCTAACCACATCCCGGACAAGACCGAGCTCAGGTCGCTCACTCGACAAGGAACCATGCTGCCCATCAGCCCTCTTTCAGCTTCTCTTACGCTATTGAGTACTATCAAACTTTGAGCCAGTGCGGGGATCGTCTCCATAAACCCAGTAGAAAAGGAACTGTACAAATAAAAGCCATGTCGTTACCGCACCGGTTCCTTGCAACTAAACTCTACTGCAGACGCTTCGACCAACCCACCCACTCTCTTTTAACCCCATCGATCTCCAATTGAACCCATGCGGTTTATCTCATCTTGATATCTAGGTTGCGAAACCTGGAGAGGCTTCCTACTTCACCTCGTTGGACTTTCAGCAAACGGACGGCTAAGCCATCGATATCCCAGAAAAACGCTCTTTCTTTACAGCCTACACCCCCACGGCCCTACCTACTAGATTCATTCCCTCCAACCACAACAACACCAAAATCAGCATGGACATCATCAGAGAACATCTATTTCCAAGGATATCAGGAGATGGCGCAGAACGTGGCCAGCGAGCACTGGTGGTGACAGCCGTGCTCACCGGCTTCTCGGTCGTTATTGTCGCTATGCGGATGTACGCGCGTCTCGGTCTGATGAAACTGAAGGGTCGCGAGGATTACATGATTCTCATATCTCTGGTATGCCTCTAGAGATGATGTAATCGGAGTGTCGAGATGTACTGACATGTAACGGGCAGATACTGGCGTGTACATACCTTGGCCTGGTTGGTGCTGGTAAGACCTCGGAGCTTGTCACACCGAGCGAATCACATCTAAAATACTACAGAGGTACATTTTGGACTTGGAATACACTCTTCCCAGCTTCCAGATCGTGTTCTAAAGGAGCAGCTGAAGGTAATATTCTTAAGGCATGCCACCTGCAGACAGAACTAATCACTGACAATTGGTTTCATAGCGACTATGGGCTGCGATTCCGTTCTATAACGCCAGTCTGATCTTCACCAAGTTCTCTATTCTTTTCCAATACTTGCGGATCTTCCCCGACCGCCGTTTTCGACTGGCCTGTTACGTTGTGCTAGGCATCGTGGCTACCTACGGAACGTGGGCGGTCGTCAGCGGCTTCTTGAACTGCGTCCCGGTCTCCAGGTTCTGGGATCGCACGGTCTCGGGATACTGTCTCAATTTCGAAGCGGTCTGGTTCTTCAACGCCTCTATGAACATCGCCACCGACGTGACGTTGCTGGTGTTGCCGATGCCTCTTTTGTCGCAACTACAGCTTCCGCGAGCGCAGAAGTTCGCGCTCATGGGTGTTTTCGCTATCGGTGGACTGTACGTGTCTTCCAAATTCCCAGTCCAGCTTTGCGTTGTTGCTAACTCATTGATAGAGTCGTTATCACTAGTATCCTGCGTCTCTCCTCGTTGCGTTCTGTCGCCCAGAACAGTGACACTTCTTGTGAGTAGTGGCCGATTATCGACCTGGCATCACTTACTTTACATGCTGACACCCATCGTCAATCAGGGAGCAACGTCGGCGCCGCCTACTGGACCGCCGCAGAATGCAACGTCGCCATCATCTGCTCGTGCCTGCCCTTCCTCCGCCCCATCGTCAGCCGCCTCTTCCCCAAGTTCCTGTCCACCAACAGCTACAACCGCTACACGCGCAATCCCACCGTGTCTGTCAGCCGCATGACCGCCACCCGCATGACCGCGCAGTCCCACCGCCACAAGGTCGAGCTTTACTCCCAGGACCGCGACTACGACATGTACACCATCGACGTCAAGTCCGGCGCGGCCAGCCATGTCGGCGCAGCCGGAGGTGCCTTTGGCGGCATCGAAGTCCGGACGGAGATGATCCAGGAGTCGTCGCACCACGGCGAATCCACCAGTCAGCGCCGATTGGTGGTGGACGTATAACGATCTATGCTTTACTATCACTTTCGCTTATTGTAACGATTTTTTACTGACATTACGGTCTTCGAGTCTCTTATCTTCGGACCCTACCTACCCCATCACTTTTCTTTTTGGCTCTCATATACCCCCGTGCTTTTTCTTTTTATTTATCTGTGGCGGTCAGCCGCGCTGAGATATCGTGCATATTGCTGAAAGCATGGACGGCTAATCACTAATGAAATATCATGACCTATTTTACCAATTTGTTCCGTTGCAGAGGATTTTGGCAGACCCATTCGTTGTAGTAGCTTTCAAAACGAGCAACACCTACCTACCTACCCAGCCACAATATCCGTACAATTCCATAGCGTGATCCTTATCTCTAACACCCCATTCCGCCCTTGGAAGGATGCTGCGCCCTCCAGTGTCGATGTCCGTAGATAGAGGGAATTTGTAGGCTTGGAGGTAAGCTAGGCTAGGCTAGGCTTAGCTAGCTAAGCTTTTACTACTTAGAGTGAAGTACTAATAATAATCTAACATGTCTCAGTATCTCTATTCAACAGTCTTTGGTTTTATGTCTCGTTTTTCCTTTTTTTTTTGGTCTGGTTTGTTTTTGATCCTGGCTCTAGTTGATGTTTGATATTTCTTTCTCTAATTCACTGCACTGTGCTGTTGGTGTAATCATAGTAAACAAGATATTCTGCATATTAACCAGGTGATTTGGCCCTCGATCGATGAGGATTACCAAATTAGTAAGTAAGCATAGTCAAGCACTGCACTGCCTTAGAATAGACTCTGTGGTTGACGTACATCAAGTACAGTACAGTACAGATACTGAGCCTCGCAAAGCAAATCTTCGCACCTCGCCTCCCACGAAATATCCAAGTCGTCCGCGAGACTCAATCCAAGACCTGGTTGGTGGGTGTCTCGGCTGAGATGCTCGGTATCAGTGTATATCTTGGTCCTACGAATCAGTAAACCGCGCCTTCTTTTCTTACTATACTTCATGACGATTGGTTTCCCGAGGCCAAATGAATATACGAATCCATTGATCACATACATACTAGGTAGAAGTATCCTTCCATCTCACCACCAACCCAAGGCTTCCAACTTTCTTTGCTTCTTCTGACATTCCCAGGGCGGCACCCAAACAATATCGATACTATCTTTTCCAAACCGCAAAGGTCAAGGGAGACAGGAAAAAGTAAATCCTAAGAAATCAAATAAGATTCCTATAAGTTCTGCTTCTCTTCCTCCCACTAGGAACCCAGGCTACTGGACTAACTCCACCATCGTACCCCGCCTCTATCACCTATCACCGCTATGCCATACATCTTCAGGGATAACTAGTACCTCTAAAGAGATAGGTATTGTTCCTGGAACTTAGATAACACCAAAGGCTCTCACCTGGTATTTTGTTTCTTGGATTCTGACTTTCAAGGAGGCAGTCCAGTGCCTACTAACCTCTATTATGATTATAGAAGGAATGTAGTATCCTAGACAAATCAAAATACCAGTGTGTGTGTTCCAGCTTCTCGAATTGGCCCATCAGATGTTGGAAACATGTCATATAGCTCCCCATCTCCTCCTCCTCCCCTTTGGGGCTTTCCGGGAGGGGTGAGAGGGGGTTTGTACTCAAGATGACTGAGTCCCAAAACAGATGATCCAACGACCCGATGATATTTCTCATCCTCAAACCCGGCAATAATGAGGGAGAGTGGGAGGCGAAGTCTCCCTCGGACTATCACAGATATTCTTCTTGACCAGAAGTAGAAACGCCCATCACTACCACTACCTGACTCAATCCAGCAAGGCACACTTTGCTACTGACCTACCTACCGACCGTACCATGTGAAATCCTCCAGCAGAGGACTCGGCTATCCTGTATGTACTGTACATCGTCAGGGAACTTAATCAGAGCACAGCACAGTAAATCCAGAATCATCACCCCAGAACAGAACCCGCGATCAGAACCCCCACTTCCCCCTCCCACGTCCCAAGAATCTACTCTATCGGCTGTCGTCTAACCCTTATCCTTGCTTGCGCTGTCTCTGGTATACTGTACAGATACAGCGAAGGTAGGGTTACTCCACCAGTCCCACGGAATACAACCCTCGTTCGTGGCAGCAACAGGTAGCAATGACTACTGTATTCTCCACGTAACGATCATGCATCGGGTTGGAACAGATGTCCAGACACGTAGTGTGTCCTGTAGGTAGTGTCGCGGAACCAGGCTCGCGGTGATTATCTACTACCCGTATCATTGTCCAGGTGTTTGGAGAGAGATCCAGCGACCCGATCAAGGGCAGAAGTACAGAACAGAACAGAACAGGACTCGGTAACCATCCTACTGGTCGAATCGAGGAAAGGGAAAGACGGCCAAAACAGAACAGAACAGAGCCCCGAATAAGACCCACCGACCTAGCAGCAGGAGCTAGCATAGCATAGCTCAGATGAGCTGGGGTGGGAAGATGCAGTGAGCAAACACGGAGACCCGTCACCACCACCACCACCACCACCACCTGGTAACCTGGCAGGTCCAGCCCGTAAGGAGCAAGAATAGACGATGTCGGCGCAAATGCTAGCATGGGATCCGGCTAATGACACACAGTACTGTACTTACATCACCTCATGCTGACACACAGCATACACATGGATCCTGTGTGGTGCAGTATTTCGTAGAGTAGGACCGCCCCCGCTCAGACACCAAATAATCTCGAAGTGTGGAAGAAGCCACGGCGCATGGCTACTGAATGGGACCAAAGCCACATTACCCGCCCTCAACCAAGACACTACTCCATTCTACGGATTAGCCTGAACGAATGAGAAGGAAAAGCCACTAGAGCAGGCCATCGATAGAATCGAAAAGAAACGACCAGAAGAGTAGGAAAACCTCTCTTCCAATGACTCGAGTTGAGTTATTGCAATCCTAACAACTACATTGGTTCAAGCAAAATATCGCTATTTCCCGCCGACGCTTCAAACAAATTAAACCCATCCCTCACTAAACCCGACGGAAGAAAAAAGAAAAAAAAAAAAACTTTTTTTTCCAGTTCCAGACACAAGAGGGTAAAAAAAGACAACAAAAACAAAAACAGTCCAGTACGGAACCGTAAACGAACAAACTTGTGGTATCTTCGTCAGAAAAGCCCGGCGCCAAGTTGAGTTGTATGATTGGTAATAAAAAAAGGACACGGCGAAACAAAAGATAAGATGGATTGATTGGAGGACAACCCTCGAAACCAAGGCAAGACTAATTGATTGATAAGATTATCATCTCATTGCCCCAGTTCCGCTAGTTCTCGCTCCTTGGCGCGTAACATCTCCCGCATTTCTTCCGCTTCGCGCTGCAGCTTCAGCCGCCTCTCCTCACGGAGGCCGTCCAGCTCGGAGACGCTAGGCAAGGGTTGCGAAGGGGGAGGAGGCGCCAAAGTAGGAGGGGGAGGAGGAGGTTGGTGGTGATGGAGATGCTGCTGGCGGCCCATCGCAGCAAGGGATGGATCCAACCGTGTTTCATCGTGATGGTGGTTGTTGGGGTTGAGCAGAGAGGAGATAGAGCTTAGGCGTGCGGGAGGGGAGGGTTTCATCGAGGACATGATCGGAGGCAGCTGATTAGATCCATTTTCCAGAGTGGTTGGAATGGAGATCGCTTCTGCAGATGAGGCGGTTTCCGCGAGCGTGCGTTTCTTGGGATTGCTGGGATTAGGCGACAGGGATCGTCGGCCGAATTGCGACACCGGAGAGTGGCTGGGGGCGCTGATGCGTTCTGGCTCCAGCAATCTAGGGGGTGGGGGATGATGCGGCAAGGAGACCGCGCCGGAGCCGAAGCCCGTGAAATCGACTGGCGGCGGCGCAAAGCCATACTGCCTTGGGGCGACCGGTGAAATTCTCTCCGCAGGCATGCTGGCAAAGTGCTCCATGGGCTCAGAACTGTAATATCGGTGATGATCGTCGTGAGCGTAAGCCAAAGCGGCAGGGGAGGCCTCAGGCGATGCGGAAGAGCCGTTCGATGAGTGTGTTGCGGCGGTCGGCGAGTGTTCCCGCAAAGCGGGCACGACGCGTTTTCGTCGTTTGATGATCGTCTTCTTCATTGTGGTGGGGCGATAACAACCGTGCAACTTGAAATACAACCCTGCCGACAAAACCGGTTAACACCTGTATTACACCATCTTTCAAGATAAGGGAAATATCATACCACATGCGTTACAGATTGGATGGCCATTCTCATCGCGTCGCCAGAGCGGGGTTACCGTGGTTCCACAGTTCTGACACGACACCAGCATGTTTCCCTCGCCCGTCGTCGTGGTCTTTCCGGGGGTGTCCAAAGGCTCCTGTAGCGGGGGAGGCTTCTCGCTCTCGACGGTTGGCGCCCGATTCCACGCATGTACTGGAACTGTGCCTCTCGCCGTTGATTTGTAAACCCGATTATTATAGGCTGGGCACCCATCACACCCCTCCGCACCGCCTGTGCCATTACAGCTACCCCCACCAGGGCATGACCCTTTGGACCCGTGACAGCCACCCTCGCTATGTGGTGCATGCGTCTCATGCTGGGGAGGGATTGGCAATTGCTGTTGTTGCGGCTGAGGAGGTTGACCAGGCTCAGCGCTCGTTTGTACGCGGTTCCGCTTGGTTGGTCGAGCAACATTCCGAGCCTTCAGGTAGAGCCCACACGCATTGCAAATCATCGCCCCAGTCGGTGATCGTCGCCATAATGGGGTACTCTTGGTTCCGCAATTACTGGGGAAAAGCCACCAGCGTTAGTAAAACACATCAATAATCGCGCAACAAGGATTTTAAGCTGCACCTACCTGCAGGAATGACCAAATACAGCGGCATCCTTCTGTGACTTCGGCGACTGTTTCTCCAACGGTAGATGACTGGGAGGCACCTCTGAGAGGGACTTGACGGAAGGGAGGGAGCGTTCGGAGTCATAGGAGGGTTGAGGAACGGTTCCTTCCAATCTTCTCGATGCGTCATCGTCACGAGTACGATCGGCAAGATGTTCACGACCAGCCTGGGCAGATGAAACCAACTGTTGCGCTGCGTCCAGGTCCTCGGCTGACGGATGCCGCGTAACCATGTCGGGAGTTCGAGGAAGCGAACGCACCGACTCCATTTGCGAGATTGACGCTAACATGATCGGTATGTGGTGAAGCTATTCCCTCGCACCTCCGGTCTCCCAACAATGAGCACCTCAGATCGTATCAAGAGGCCGCGGTCAGTCACTTGAGGATCGGTATCCGAAATATAGAGCAAGGGCTTGTCGTAATGTATGTCGCACCACAGTCGGGGAGAAAAACGTATTGTACCACCAGGCCAAAAGTCGGTCAAGATGACAGTGCAGAAGAAAAGAAAGGTCAGAAAAGGCCGGCCGGCTGGAGATGTCAGCCGGTTGGGGACTGAAGCCGGGAGAGAGTCGAAGGAGACGAAGACCCTTGATAACAGGAGGAAGAATGCTGCAAGAGAAGAAAGGGCGAATGATCAGATGTCAAAACACGACAGGATCAGCAAGCAGTGAACAGATGGGAATTCTGAGCGCAACGGATGAGCCACGAAAAGTCCTGCGGTTGGTCTTATCCGAGAACGACGGAAGTAGTCAGAGTGGCGATGTAGGCGTGGCGTCGAATGATGTGTGGCTCGAGGTGTAAGTTCTGGAAAGGAACAACGGGTAAGAAGGTGTCACGAGGTTTGAGATTGAAAGAGTGAAGATTGAAACCCAGGTGTAGAGGGGGAGATGAAAGGGACGATTAGGCAGATGGGAATGGAGAAGGCTGAAGGAAAGGGTCCAAGAAGATGGGAGGGATAGATCGATCGTTTAGGGGATAACGCGGAGGCAGAGGTAAAGATCGGCAGGTGAAAGGCGATCAATACAAGGCGATGGAATGTCGGATCAGATATGATGGAGGGAAGGAGGGCAGGGAGACAAGAGAGGCAGGGAAGACTCTAAGTCAAAGGAAGGGGGGAGAGTGAGGGTAGGTAGTAGGAAAGAGTTCCAAGGGGAAGGGGAAGAAGAATCAGGGGAGATATGATTTGATCCGAGGGGACAGATTGATAAAAAGAGGAAGTGAAAGAGAGAGGGAAAGAAAAAGTGGGTATAAGGTGGAAGAAGGTTGAAGTTGTTTGGGGCTGATGGCTTGGTGGCTGATGGCTGATGATGATGATGATGATGCTGATGATGATGATGCTAATGATGATGACCGGAGACTGATAAACCCCGGCAGAGCGAGAGAGCGAGCGAAGGAGAGAGGGGCCAGACTGCTCGGGGAACGATTACCATGTTACTTACCAGGATGGAGATTTTCCTGTTTGTTCTGCTTCTGACTCTTTTTCTCGGTTCTTTTTTTTTTTTTGCCTTCTTCTTCTTCTCCTTCTTCTTTGTTTTGGGAAGTAAGGTATTTTGTTCCGAAAGGCTGTGTAATTTGCTCGTTTGGGGATATCGGAACGCGGTGTCAAAGTGCTGGATGGCTGTCACTCACACCCAGCAGAGTGGTCTTATCACAACTAGTCGCCGCCCTTTCGTTATCGATCTCCCAGGGGGATCTACGACCGGGGGGTGGGAGTTCCCTTTCTGTACTAGAGTGTCGAACGATAAAAGTCCAGTCTTGTTCTTCCTTGGAAGTAGGTTTTGCTTTTTTGGCTTTTGGGGAGGAGAACAGCCCTGCAGAGGCGAAAGTGGAAAAGGAAATCAGATTGTCAGCAGCACCACCGTGGCATTTGGGCTGATCAGAAAAATGTGGGTGACTTTTTTTGGTTGTGCATGGATTGGCAATAGGGAAGTTTGCTCCCTTTCCCATTTTTTTACCCTGATGGCCGTTTTGTTTTCCATTCCGGCCAATTCATCTCGCAAGCTTGTCCCCAGATCGAATCATTCGGCTCCACCCCGACCATAAAGGGCTTAGTCTGCTGGGCCAGCGGGGCTGCTGCCTTCCTCTTCGGTCGCTAGCGCCGAGATTGTGGAATAAGCCTTATTCCACGAGTGGCGATTGGCCTTCGCCGCATTTCCTTCGCAAGTCAGCCAGATTCTTCGCGTCCTCATTGGCTCTGCCGGAGATTCCATCTCGGTCTTCCGAGCTTCTAGTATCATGCTGGTCGTCGCGCTATTTCACTCACTCGGCAGTGGGTGAACTTTTTTCTCATTTTGAGTCTAGGCCGAAAACGAAACTCATGTATTCAACTAGAGCGTAAAACGGGGAAACGAGAAATTAAAAAAAAGAAAAAGCAGACAGATCCGTAGTTCACTCGTCTGCCGCTTAGGCATCGGACTAGTGAGAACTAGGTTGGCTGCATAAGAGTCCGTCCGTACTAGCAAACAACTCCCGACGTTTCTCCTACAACCCACCGGAATTGGCGTTATGTCACCCGAGCGACGGGGCTGAACTGATGAATGGCTGGATCTATCCTTTAGTCGTTGGTTTACAGGTACTAAGCTACGTACGGACCTTTTGGATGTCCTCCAGGCTCTGACATATTCCGATTTTCCCGGACGGAGAGATAATCAATCCCGTTCCAGCCTAGGCGTGTTGCGATCATTGCTGTTTGGTGGTATCATGATCCAAATCAACGAGTCCAAGGAAACGCCATGCCTCCCACTGTCTTCTTGGTTCCTTTTCCAGTTGATCAGAATTGTGATAGGTGCCTGTATGAAATCAACATTTGATCATCAAGCCTAGTATACATAGATGCTTCAAGCGGGCATGGTCTATCAAGCGCGAGTAGTCCAGCTTCCCGCTTGTTTCAACCTACTCCGAATCCCATACTATCTTCCGATTTAGGTACCTCTGCTCCTGCTGATCTAGGCAACTGATTATCTTGTCACTCAGATAGTTAGATTCCGGATGGACTCGTCCGAGATCAACACTAACAAACAAAAAGACATGGATCTATTCCAAACCAGACCGGATTGACGTTTCTATTGTTTGTTAGTCGATCCGTCGTCCATGGCGTGATTGGTGACCTTTTTTTCCTTTTGGTGAGAAACAAAACGAAACCGAAGGTTGGGGGAAAAAAAAGCAAATCCGCACATTCTGTATGACCTGGCGTGATTGATATCATGATGCGATATGATATGATATGATCTGATCTCTGATGATCTGATACGGTTACATTACCAAAACAGATTCATTACCCTAGTTCGGTCCCTTTTTTATCTTTCTTTGCGGAACTCCCTCCCCTCGCGAATTATCACCTGCCAGGCAGGTTGACGCTACCTAAAATTAGGTTACGGTGTACATACGTGGTTTACTAGTGGTTCCTAACTTATCAGCTTGTTCATTATTAATCTAGACTCTCGGCTTTTAGTTGCTCGCTCTCGGACCATAATTGCCGTCCTGAAACAGTTCGAGCAGGGGGTTTAGCTAATGTATGTACTCCGTAGGATGTACGGTGAGTACTGTAACGACTGAAGAAGAGGCAAAGAGAGAGACAGCTGAGGGAGCGTGGCAGTAGGATAGAAGTTGCCACCCAGCAGCAGCAGCGTGCGTGTCAAAAATACCCACGGACTGTACAATGCTCACTCAGCCTTCCACCTTCTTCCCCCATCGCCCCTCCCTCTCCCCCTTTTGCCTTGCCTCGGTTCCCGGGGATAAGAACGGACTTTCCAATCTCCCCCCTAAAATAATATCCCGAGTTTCATGGGGTTCGGCCAAGGTTGGGTCCGCCAACTATCTAGTCATCCAGCTACAATGGATCGCTGTCCGCTTAAAGTATTTCACATTGGCTGTCAGCCATCGCCCAACATCTTCCTTGGCTATGCGGGGGAGGCGTAACGATCACAGCCTGTTCGAAAGCGATAGGCGGGGAAGGATAGCTGGAACTGGCTAATTTGCTGTCTGTCTGTACCCCAAATCTCGATCCAAATCGCAGGTTTAGGCTAGAGAGAGAGGAGCAGGTAAACTACGTAGGCGCCCAGCCATGTGGTGCTTGCTGCTTTTCAGCTGGGGTGTCTGTAAGGCTGTTTACACGGTCACCAACAACGCACTGCAAGGCGAATCTGGATCTGGGACGAAAGGCAGCAGCAATCAATTAAGGTTTCTCCGTAAGCGACATCCGATCCAACACCTTCAGCTCCACGCGATGATACATGTCCCTGAAAATACAGACGGTAACTTGGGTGGTCTGGAAGATACTGTATCTGTGTGTCTAATACGGAGGAACTTGTCGGGAGTTTTGATGGGCGTTAGATGCTTTCTACTAGTCAGGGTATATACGGCGGAGTGATCGGTGGAAATTGAGCCATCATCATGCAGCCAGCGCCCGATCATTCCCGGTTCGAGGCAAAAGAAGATAGGTCGAGCCCCCTCAAGGCAGCAGGGTAGCAACAGGGGTAAAATTACGGGCTCGACTCTCCGTGGTATCTTGCAAACACAGGACCTGTTACGGTTTCGAGGCTGGAAAAAGTATGTGTAAGTGTAACAATGATGATCGGATACGTGGTCTGAATTGGCCACCGGGAGACTGATTATCATGACTTATCGATCTGCCAGACCGACTTTCTGCCTCCGTAAAGTATGTAAGATGGTCAGCTCAGCTTATCTCCGGACAAAAGTACCCTTGCCAATGAACAACTCATTGTGATCGGCATGGTATTCTAGAACACTGAGCGCGAGGCCGATTGACCAAAAATCGAGATTCAAATATACGTCAGTAATGCACACCTACTAATTTGCCTATGTCTTTTATGCACTCGTGGTGACATTTGTAATATCCACCACTTTCGGGGCATGTACAACTTACTCAAGATGCACATGGCCTCGTTGCAGCGAGCCTGGTCTACTGCGGACGCTACGGACTATGGTATCTTAGCTTTATCGTCCCCCGCGACGAGGTCTGGAGTACGAGCACCCGGTTCAGCAGAGTCCGAATATCCGGAGACCATAATCGACGATTATCCCTAGTGACAGATTTCACCCGCATCAGGCGATCCGGCCTACCCATGGCTAGCTACAGCGAATCTCCGGGATAGGCGCAATAACCCCTCAACTCAACCGGAGAGGCGGAAAATCAGCTCACATGGTGTCTAGGATATGCCGGGATCCTTGTCCGAGTAGGACTCGTGAGTCTTTCTAGGTAGAGATGCCATCGTCACATGAGAGGACCTGGAACCAAGAAAGCAAACAATCCGTGATAGTTATAGCCGGCTATAGTGCCAGCGCTCAGACCTCGATCAAGTACCTTCTCAAGAGCTGACGGTTCATTTACAGTTGCTGCAAGGCTAATGATATTGACAGTCATGACAAGATTCCGAATGAAAAAGAGAAAAGAAAGAAAAAAAATCCATTCCATGCTGGTATAAATCACCGAACCCCAAACCTAAAAAAGATACCCCGGTACAGTACAGTACACACATATCCGGCACCCACTGAGGGCTAGGAAGAAAATACCATATATCTAGAGTTATTGGCACAGTGTGGGTTTGGTCCATAGGACCGCTTCACTCACGGAGCCCATTCCACTCAATCCCCAACCTTCCGCAATCGCTCGCATACCCATATTCAATTCGTCGCAACTCAATCGATCATCAAGCATTCAAATAAGAGGGATAAAGAGAGAAGTTTATCACTTTACCGCCGGCCGTACACGGTCATACTCCGAACAGGCTGAACTGACATGACCCGACGCTTGCGCGTTCGTGGTGACAAGGGCCGCGGCTGCAGACTTGAGTAGCAACAACCTTTATCCGAGCACGTGTGCAGACATCACGCGAGGCCACATCACCCAACTGTTCCCGCAACACGCGCACCATGCTTAGACCTGCTCAGCGCCCCAACCCTGGTCAGTCTCGCGCATGTTAGACGGAGGCTCGATGGAGGGAATGAACTCCAGGGCAATGTATCCCAGACCGATGAAGCCGACGAGGGAGCCCGCAATATAGCGCAGGACGTTATCGTGCAACAGGATCGACCCGACGAAGATGTAGACTGGTTCCTGGTGTTAGCGCAACACATGCAAAGTTTTATCTCCAACGCAGCGCGAACTTACAGCCACCGCGTCCCAGAAAGGAGAACAGGAAGGACGCGTAGCGGTAGACGTAGTCGGGAACGTTGGGCAGGAACTCCAATCCACCAACAACTGAGCATCGCGGTTAGTCTAGCCCTATTCCACGGTGGTGATGGGATGAAACTTACGGAGACCAAAGATAATCACATAGACGCCAACAATGATGGAGCTCATGGACGCAGGGAAGAACTGGGAAATACCACCCAAGACCATGAGCACGCCAACGACGATGTTAACGATTCGGCTGGGTGTTAGAGTCTCGTTAGTTCTTGTGCTTGCGGTGATGACGACGATGGATCTGGGAAACAGCGGGCCCAACGTACAAGATGTTCGAGAGATCCATTTTTGCGATTGGGTCGACGCAACTGCGTATATACTGGATGGTAGTGAAACTTTCGTTTTGGTGGCAGACGTAGCCGATTAAAGTCGGAAGAGGGAAGAGTGTCTATAGAGCAATCACGTAAGTTGGAATTCAACGCTCAAAGGAACCTGGCAGCGGCGGAGACGAGCTGTTGTCGCCTATCAGTCATACCTGAGTGGCTAGATGAAAGACAGTCGAGTCAGTAAGCTTGACTCCGACCCGCAGCCAGCAATATCAAGGGCAATCCAAACTCACCTCGTGTACTAAGAGACCTGAGCAGGCAGCAGTAAGGAAATGAAGGAGACGGAGAGTGCGGAAGGGAGATCGGAGAGATGGTGAGGCTTAAGCTCTCTCGAGTTGTCGCGCTGTCGCAAGCTGCGGGTCCGCCAAGGCCAACCTTACCTATGACTCAGCAATCGCCGGATCTGATCGCATCCACGCGAGATTGCAACCAGGCCATGTTTGGTCGTCGGAAATCATCTCTACCAGCTACTTTTGTCTAATATTGGTGGCTCATGTTGGCAAGAATATCATTCTGTTAATGAGGCCTGCATGCGCATCTGCCTGTCACTACTCAATGCCTAAAAAACTCACACTATCATGGCTACAAAACAGTCTGGCGTCGCTACAGCCGTCGACGTCATACCTCACGCTAGGTTGCCATGATATCCGCTTTGTGAGAGGATAGGGCGTTTTCAGATCCCATGCAACAAATATCTGATAACTGAACAATCCCCGCAGGCGCTGTATAATGGTGAAGTCACAGTATCTGTGAAACATGACAGGCGCGGTTCTCAACTAATCCTGCAAAGCCGTGAGCATGTCAAGCCATACTCCTCGCTCAGTCGACGCATACACAAATTGTGCGAACACAGCACGGTACAGTATAGTAGACATTCACGACGCCATGAGATCACCCTGCTTCTTCTCAAGCCTGACAGCAGACAGTCCGTTAGCCAGCCGGCTCATACTCACACAGTCGCGCCCCAGCTCCGCATAGATCGCCTCCAAGTCCGTGCCCAGCCCGACCTTATCAGCCGTCTCCAGACTGCGCCCGTCCAGGAACGGGGCCATCGAGGGCCAGACGCTCTGGACATTGTTGAGGAAGAGATCCGCCCCCAGATCCCCAAGACCCTTGATCTCCTTGATGAGCTGCCTGGTCTTCTTCCGGTCGTTCTTCGCTTTCTTCAGCAGGTTGTTGAGGTCACCCGCTAATGTGCCTCTCGCTTAGCCCAGGCCAAAAACACCAGCCAGAAGATTGCTAATCGGATGGAAAAACCTACCATACTTATCATTGACCAGCTCCACCATCTCCCCCAAATTCGTCGCCCCTTGCTCTCGATACCGATTGTAGCCCCCATCCTTCAGGGCCATCGCCCGCTCCTCCCAGCTGCTTTCGCTCAGCTTGCGGATATCATGGAACCCGACCTCGATGAGATGGTTGACGGCGCACTGCGAAAGGTCATGGGAGATCGGACGCGACTTGAGCATCGCATCGATGACCATCGCGAGCAGTGTCTCTGGTGAGCCGTGCAGGGTTCCCTCCGCGATCGTTGTCCCGTAGAGCGGTGGACGCCCGTAGTCTTGGACGGCTTTTTGCAGCTTCGGCTTGCTTATCGTTGTAGGGCTTTGCGGTTCTTCGGGGGTGCGCTCTTCTGATTCATCCTCTCCAGAATCGACCTCCTTCTCCTCCTCCTCCTCCTCCTCTTCTTCTTCTTGTTCATCACCTTCAGCATCCTGCTCCAAAGCAGCATCCTCACCATCATCATCACCAACACTCTCAACCTGCCCATCATACCCATCGTCCTCCTCCTCCGCTACATCCTCAATCACCCCCTCCTCAGCATCATCCCCTCTCCCCGCATCTTTCTTAACAACCTTGCTAGGAGGCTGGTCACGTTCCTGCCCGCCCCCAGCGCTAGCCTGCCCAGTACCCGACTCGTCACCAACATCCCTCTGATCGCGTTTGCGTTTCAGAGGGATGGGCGTACCGTCCTCCGTTTCGGGATAGTCCTCCACCTGCGGGGATTTGTACTTCATGTCGGGGGCCGATTTACCCAGGTATTCACCTAATGTAAAGAAAACTTGGCCTGGTTGGGAGTAGGATGAACGTAAATGGCAATGCTAAGTATGCGATTGTTTGGTTCGAAGAATTCGTTTTTTACAAGCGAGTAGTCCGGGGAATTGGATTGATGGTACTCGTATGATTTCTCCGCGTGCGATGATGGCGTCATCATGAAATAAGAACTTCCCCGGTCCACCCCCATTCGCTGTCAGGTGTTTGTCCGGAGGCCCGAGGAACGCGGACGCTTGGCGCTTTGGGGCTTTGGGGCAATGGTCTATAGCGGTTTTACTATTTCGGAGATTCGTGGGTTTGACATATGGATATAAGTGCTGGATTTTCAATCTACATGCAACATGCAAGTATATATGCACGCAAATAACTAAAGCTTGGCGCGGCTGGACAACACCCTCTGCACCAAACCGACCGCATCCTCCGCACACCCGAACGAGGCCTGGTACCCGAACCCGCCATGACCGTAGTTGTGCACGACGGCCACGCCGTCGATGCGCTCGGCCTCGACGCGGGGCCCGCCCTCGCGGAGGGGCCGCAGGCCGACCCCGTGGCGGATGACGTCCAGGCCCTCGATGCCCTGGCCGTCGCGCACCAGCGCGGGGCACAGCGCGACGGCGCGCTTCATGATGCGCACGGCGAGATTGGGGTCCGGCAGGGGATCCCACTGGTGCTTCTGGTAGGAGCCGCCGATGACGGTGCCGCCGCCCGCGGCGCGCGTCATCATGTAGACGACCTCGTCGTCGCCGTCGTCAGAGCCGGAGATCGAGACCATCTGGCCCGGGTCGTTGCGCACCACGACGATCTGCCCGCGCGCCGGGTAGAGCTTGGCGTCCTGGACGCCGCCCAGCGTGCGGGACGCCAGGCCCGTGCAGTTCACGACCACGTCGGGCTTGTGGCCCGTGTGGTGCAGGTGTGGCGTGTTGGCGGCGTCGGTGATGTGCTTGAGCACGGCGCGCTTGAAGACGACGCCGTTGCGCCGGCATTGACCCACCAGCCAGGGCAGGTAGATTGCCGTGTTGATGCAGACGGAGGTGAATTTGGAGGCGTTGTCGATGCCCGGGGCTAGTTGGTCGGCCGGGATTTCTTGGAACTGGTCCAGGTTTGTTAGCTAGGGTTGTATGGAGGCGAATGGGGCGGGTTCAAGGGAACATACGTCCGGTACAACATCCTTATACCAGGGGTTCTTTTGCACCAGTTCGGAGAACCAGTCCCCGGTTGCGGAGCCTTGGTCTTTGGTACGGTTGTAGACGATTGTTTCTATAGGCCATTTAGCTATAATGGCAGGATGGGAAGGTGGGTAGGTGATATTCATACCTTGGAAATGAAGTCCTGCCTCAGGGTGCTTCTCGGTCAGCTCCTTCAATGCTGGCCAGGTGTTGCGCTCCCATTTCTCATGGTCACTTCCACGCTTCCCCACACTGACAGATGGTAAATCAGTAAGCCGGGACTCTTTGCCATCATTATTCTTTCTGGAGGAACGCACGGGAGATAATTGGCACCAGCCCATGGAGAGGCATATTCTATGTCATAGTCTCCGGGCATATGCTTCGCGAGGACGGTGATACTATTCGAGGGGTCCTTCGAAAGGATATACGCAGTGGTAAGACCAGATACCCCGGCTCTGGGACCAGAGATCAGTATGAGCAGCGCAGACAACAGGCGGGGCGGGCCAAGCATACCCCAGAACCACGATCTTGTTTGTCGCCATTGAAACTGCTACTGGTAGGTGGTGAGCGTATCGATTCAATAGAAGGCGTAATTCTCGAGTAAGATATAGAATGCCAAAGAAGGATTGTAAGAGAGTGTGCTGGTCGATAGTCAATCAGTAAGTTGCTGTGAGTCAGGTCTGTCAACCGAGGAATAATAACGCTTCCCCTGCGCAAACAGAGCTTATCGCATGCGGGCAACTGGGATGCGGTCCGGATTGATAAGAGAGAGCCACCCCCGCTCAGCCGGGGGACTAACTAGACTGGGGGGCTTCCCGCCAAGCCGGACTGCTACAATCCTATCCTCAGGCATCAAGACTGGATAGGGTAGGATAGGGCATCTAGGTACGGAGTAGTGTTCCTTGATCGTTACCGATACGTAGGATGTTTCGGCGACACGCACTCAATCGCGCTGACGTCATATTTTGATAAAGAATTTAGAACGCGAGGTCAATCTCACTCCTGCCAATCATTTTGAGATGGGGTGTTACTAAAATGTCAAAGGCTCAAAGCACAGGCAGGGTCCATTCAAATTGGCCCCGTGCTCCACTAGATCAATCAGCAGCATTACTATTGGAGTCCGATCACGGAACGAGTGGAAAGCCGTCTTTGCCAAATAGCAATGAAGTTAATCTGGTCCGCGAAGCAGCGGGACGCCTGCTGCCATCGATCTGGCAACAATACGCCCAGGAACGGAGCAATTGACTCGCTGACAGGCAGTTATGTCCGTGTTCTGCAGCCTTGCTACTCCGGACCTTCAGGTCCTTGCCAATAGACCGTCCGACAGGTCATTTCATGCACAAACAACGCAGAAGGATCCAATAGCGGAGTCGCGTCGGGGGGCGATCGCGCTTCAACCGTTTAATGTGAATTGGGCGGTGTGTTTTGAGTGCTTGAGTGCTAAAGTGCTTTCTTCAAGATTTCCCTCCGAGATCAAGGGCAGTGCACTCTACTTTATCACGCTTATTCGGTTGTGGGATCGGATTTGAGGATGAATGAAGCGCGCAATCCATGGATGGAGGTTGTAAGTTACAGTAAGGAACGCGTCCTCATTTGATGGACTCGGAGGGTGTTGTGGGGATGGGACAGTGTGTAGTGTAAGTAAGTACTGATTACCGATCTGCAGAGCCCGTTACCGATAGGGTCTTTCAGGCCTCTGGGCATTGAAAGTGGGCAGGCAGTCTGAATGAGGTGGCCTCCCCTCATTGAAGAGAGATGAATGTGTATTGACAGGAACTTTGGAACAATGGCATGGCTCTGACCGGTTGAATGTTGGGTTGGAGTGACCGCTCCCCGCGGATGTGCAAAAAGACTCGATTGAATGCGAGTACTACTGGTAGGTAAGTACTAGGTAACCACCTGGTAACCACCTGGTAATATCTCGGTATACCTTTCGTCATCGACTACCACCGTCCCGGTGAATGACCCAATCATGCGATGATTATTAGCTCACCGCCTCTAATCTCGGAGCGTAACGAGAAAAAAACCCTTGGTAAGAGGGATGTACGAGCATAACAGACGCCTCCTCCGCAGTTCGCCGTCCCGAAAAGAAAAGTCTCGCGTGTACTCCGGTAGATCGTGTGTTGCTTTTCTTCCTCCCGCCTTTTCTTCCTTCCCATTTACCACTCACTCACTACTTTATTCCTTGCCTGAATAACACTTTCTTCCCTTCTCTCCTCCCCTCCCCCCTCCCCCTCTCCCTCCTCATTTATATTCATAGTGACTATTTTTCTCCTCTCTCTCTTCCCTACCCCACATTCTTCTTCTCTTATCTTCTCTCTCTGCTCGACGGACCTCTCTGTATCTTGTTGTTCGTTCCCCAAATGAGTGCATCTCGTCGAGCAGACACTACAACCAACTATGGCGGACGTTCCGAACGGTGGCAGAATTGTGCCCATAGTCGCGGCTCCCCGTCAGCATTATTCCACTATTCCCGCCATTGAGTCGGTGGGCAATCAACCCCAACCACAACCAAAGACCTCCAAATCGTCTAAAAGTACGCGCCAAAAGGCCGCCGAGGCCGAATGCTTGGAGATTCCGTGTCTCAACGAGCTAGGGCTCTATGCGCTCCCGACCGAGGGCGACGGTACGTTGCTCTTCGCCCGCCATTGGCCAGCGAGCTTGTCCCTTGGCGCTCTTACTCTAGTGTGCCCTGTTTTCTGACCGTCAATTGTAGGCAATTGCCTGTACTATGCCCTTTCCGATCAATTGTACGGCGACTTCCTCCACGCTGACCAAATCCGCGTTCGTCTCGCGGATCACATCTTGGCCAACAAGGACTACTTCATGAGCTTCATAGCTGCTGCTGGCGGAGAACGCAGGGCACCACGCCGGGCAGCAGCCAAAGCAGCCAGGCAAACCTATTGCTCCTCGTCATCAGCCAGTCCCGCGCCCCTCTCGGCCCGGGACAAGGAGCGTAGCTTCGACACTAAGGTGGCTGAATCGCGAAAGAAAGGCGTCTGGGGTGGCGCTGAAGAGATTCAGGCCTTCTGTCAGTCTTTCAAGAGGGATGTCGACGTCTACACGATGTATGGAATCCAGAACTTCCGCGACGTTCACGCACCTACCGATGAGCACCGAGAGAAAGTGCATATCGCATTTCACGTAAGTAACACAAACACTATGGCGTAGGTGAAGTTCTAACCCTCCCGCGTAGGATTTTCATCATTATTCGTCGGTCCGACACACGAGCGGGCCGCATACTGGACCACCTTCTATAGCACCCATTGACAAAGAGCGTCAGGAGGAAGCTTCCTCCGCCAGCTCGACTGTCGTAGACGTGGCCACCCCGTGGAAGATCTCGGCCATCCAGGAGGGTCTCGGAGGCAAATACGACCGCGAGACCATTGTGGGCATGCTGCAACAGTGCCGTGGCAATATTGACCGGGCTTTCATCAATCTGATCGGTGAAGACGCCAACTGTAGCGAAGCAGATGCGCCCACCTCGAAGGCTATTATGAAGTCACGTCTTCAGCCGTCCTCGCGGTCTTCATCTCCATTCAGTACGGGCAGCAAACGCTCCGCGGACGAAAGCGAGGCTGAAGAGAATCCCCGGCCTGCCGTTAAGCGCACGCGGGCTCGGGAGAGTAAACGACGCATTCTTCCCGACGTGACCGTTGGAATTGCCTTTAGAGATGATCAGAACGATCTCGTTTCTTTGCGACTGCGGGTCAGTCCGGACACAGTTGCGCCCAAGAAGCAGTCCACCGGCAGCACGACCCCCGAGCAAATTGACACTAGTTCTTCCTCGGAGCCAACCACTGACGGCAACGATCGTTCGAAGAAGGACCCCAAGCTCAAGATTAAGTTTCGAACGGCAGCTCCCGCTCCTACAGAAACCACTAGTCGACAGTCGAGTGAACCCAGTGAAGAGCCCAAGGCCACGCTGCGACGAAGCATACGACTGTCAAAAAGTCGCAACCCTCCCAGGGCCGGTTAAGATCAACCACACGCACCTCATACCAGTCGTCAAACCCTGTTCAAAATTAGCAGAGTGTCACCACTCACGCATACGAAGCTAACGACCACCAATTTACTTTCTCGATACATGGCACCATTTTCTGGCTATTGCATTATCAAGCGCGTTGGGTGTTTAGGGCCTTTTAGAGCGTTGGGCCCTTGCTTACTTTTTCTTCTTCTTCATACCCTGCTGCATATCTGCATATCTGCATATGACTGCTTCGTGCATGTTACTAGCGACGCGACTAGACCTTGTTCATGGTTCTATTCACCATCCTCCTCCACATCTTTTTTCTACCTCATACCAGACAAGATCTTCGGAAGAAGTCCGACTTTTTGAACTATTTATGATACCACTATACTACAATGATTCGATACATCACCTCCGCCAGCCTTGACACATGCGCTGCCTCTTCCTGCAGTGTGACCCGACATGAACATAATATCACCGTCTTGGCCTCTAGCATCAGGCGTTTTCAGCCCCGGCGTTTTTCTTATACTTGATATTCCCTTGATCCACACAAGGATGACGGAACTTGCATATACTTGTGAGAAGAATAAGAAGAACAACATTGCATAATGCATGATAAATGAAATCCAAGAATCGCTTGCTTTCTAGCTTGCGTGGCCTTACCTTGCTTGGCAGCTTGCTTGAAATTCTTTAAGAGGAGCACTGACTTACGGAGGACCAAGATCATAGACAAACAAGCCTTCTCCACCGAAAATCCCCATAAAAATCCCCTTGATCTTTCTAGCAAATAAATCCTGTCCATAGATCATAGCCGAGGAACAAATTCACAGGGAAAAAAATAGTAGAATTGGATCGTCCTCTTATGAGGTCAGGCACAAGGCTCCGTTTACGGGTTCCAGTACACTGCACAGTTACGAGTACCACTAACTTGATCACCACCGCGAGGGGAAACCCCGCAGAATATAGATATCCCCAGTTTCAGGTTCAGGTTCGAGGTTCGAGGTTCCTTCAGGCAAGGTGCTTCTGCTGGATGTGGAATAGAAAGGAAGCTGTGCCGGGTTTTCTCTTGCCTTTGTTTTATTCCGGGGCGAGAGAATAATGGCTGAAGCGGGATAGGAAAGGTATACTTCCCTTGCCCTGGGAGTTTACGGTGGGGGGAGGGGAGAAGGGGTGATAAGAAGTTTATCTTGTTGGCTGTGCGACTCGCTCGGAGACTCGGTACAGCGTACCATCACCTCACCACCTTTCTTCCATGATGACAATAACAGAGATAAACCCTTGCAGTAAGTTGTAGGTACTCCTCAAACAATCAATGATTAGACTAGCATTGCTTGAAGCTTCTCCAAATTCCCCTGCTCAGGAAATAGGTTGGCAAGGTTAGTTAGGTGAGTGCTCTGGGCATTACCCAGCGGAAGGGCAATGCCTTTTTTTTTCGTTTGCCGGGGAGAACAGTGTTTGGGTGGTCGTCTTGAATATGCAGCATAGCATAGAGGTGACATTGCAATCCAGAGCTGACGAAGGTGCAAGGGTAGGTGGAATTTTAGTTCTTCAGTATCTCTGTTTCGGTTTGAGTATATGGGTGCCTTCTTGAGAATAGAACAGGAGATACGGGGTTGACCGGGAGATCGGGTATTGCGCATTGTCTGTGTCATCAATGAACCACGGTATATGCATTGGCCTGGGAGATTATCTTAACGTATAGTGAGAAAGTGAAGAGGTGAGGTAGTGCTTGAAGTGTAGCCTTGATTAGATGATGTGTCTATCGGTCACGATGTACAGTACTATACAATAGAGGACATCTAAATACTATCTCTATGAAGTTCTTGTCTTCCAAATGAAAAGAGTAGCCAATCCCCTTTTCCGAGGGTGGATTGCAACAACCGGCGGGCTAATCCGCAAACCATGTTTGACATGGAGTCAAGGAATGTATCCCCGATAGTGGAGGGAGAAGGAGTGAATCGGGTAAGATGGCGACACCGCACCATCGCCGATGCTATGTATGTAGTGAGAGACGCTCGTGTCTCATGGAAAGTGGCAGACGCCAATACCAATAACATCAGGTTGGATCATGGCGCGCTTTCGATAAAATGCCGATATGTCTGGCGGATCAGGGAGCGTGTCTCGAGCACCAGTCACCCAGTTAATATCTTCCAGAATAGACCGTCCAAAAAGGCAGGGAGGTGCTTTCCCTGCTGCGCTCAGGCTGATCGTGCTTGCCCTGCACAGGCAAGTCGCATCAAGGTGTGGTCGTCAACATGTGTCTTCTCACCCTTCGAATATTGATAGTAAATTTTAACCAGATCATCCACAACTCAGCCGGTCATCCCCACCTGAAGATCAGCATCCGGCCGTAAACGGATCCCCGACGAATAACATAGATTATACAGCTCGTCCACATACGTGCTGTACGCCATGTCGCCGGCAACCACCGTCGTGCGGGACGCATGGCGCGGCGAATTCAGCATCTGCTCGGACAGCTTCGCCACGTCGACCTTCACCTCCTTCCGGACCATGATATCGCCCAGAGGGGAGATGTCCGCCCAGCTACCCGGCGACGGCTGTTCCTGCACCACCGTGATCGGTTGCTTGCGCGGCCAGAACTTGAAGACGGAGGAGGATTTGACCGAGGGCGTGGTGAGCTCGGAGTCAGTCGCCGAGCTGGTGCGCGTGTCAGAGTAGTACAGCTCCTTGCCGAGTTCCTTCGCAAACCCCTCGCCGCCGCCCGGTGCCTCGTTCAGTTGCTGCTGGACGCGGAAGAGGCGCAGCGGCGCGAAGATATAGTTCGGGTTCGAGACTTGTGTGTCCAGGTTGCCTACGACACAGAACGATAAGAGGGTGCAGTGGGTGGCGTCCGTGTCGTTGGGCGTACGGCAGGGCGCGATCAACGGCCGAGCCGAGAAACGGGCAACCATGTTGATATCCGGGGGGAGCGTGGTCGAGAGGGTCGTCATCGCGTGAATCAGCTGTTCCCGAAACTCGTCCGCATCTGTGTTAGCTTGGGCCGCGGCTGATCGGAGCCAGGTCATGCAGGTCGATATAGTCCATCCCTCCATGTGCGATAGCAGATCAAGATGTTGAAACTGGAGCTTCTTGATCGGTAACGTCGTCGAAGGCAGGGGGTTGCCGGTTCCCTTGGCGGTTAACACCTCAAAGTGGTCGTAGATGGTGGGCCGCATGACGAACGAGACCAAATGGACACCGGGCAAATAACTGTGGCCCGAGGTTGCATAGTCGCGCATGTCGCGGAGATGGACGCCGAGTGTCGGGGCGGGAATGTGCATACGGCTGGACAGCGCAGAGGTGACGTTCTCGATCGTGGTGAACCGATAACCGGCGGCGGCCATGCGGTTCGATTCTTGCTTATTCAAGTGGCGGACTGTGAACATCATCTGACCCTTACTTCCACCAAGTCTAGCGTAGCCCATTGCTCTACCAAAGCAGGAGCCTGGGGCGCTTGTTGTCAGAACATCGTCGTACAGCATGCCAAGGTTCGGGAGTGGCTGTCGCAACTCGTCAGCAAGGTCTTGCGCGGCCACGCAGAAATGGCGCTTGAAGAGCTCGTCGAAGTCGGTCTGGAGCTCGTTCTCCTCGTCTAGCCCATCTCCCTTGGTGAAGTAATCATCCGTCTCCAACCGCGCTCTCATGAAAGGCACGACATCCTTGACAATGTTCCAGTTTCTGCTGGCTCGAAACGCCCACAGGAAAGCCGAATGGGACCGTGTTAGATCATCATCGTTGAAAGTCTAGATAATTCGGGTGAGAATCAGCTAATCACAGTTTGCTGAGTAGAATGACATACCTTGCCGAGGTAACGGTCGACAATCTTGCGACTAGGAAGCATCGCATGGGGCGTCACCATGAGACGCCCTTCGGAGTCGAAGAAGACGCCGCTTAATACCAACTGCCGCGCTTGTGTATGCAGCCGTCTCCGACTTCCACCGGCCGCTACGGCACATACTGTCAAGATACCGCAGGCAGCGCACGCCTACAGTCCTTAGCATAAAGACTCCCCCAATCAAAATGCAAGATAACGTACCAGGACAGCACAGATGATAACAGTTTGGCTCCTGGAAAGCTGGCTGCTGTGCTGAATACTGTCATCGTGTTCCCAGTAAGAAGTGCCGACGGCCGCAGTCCAATGCATGCCCGAGACAGCACAGGCCAGGAAACAGCCACAGATGCCTCGTCTCCACCAACTGTCCGTCCAAGTCGCTCTCCACCGGAAAAAGACCGTCAGTGCCGTCGTGCTAGCAAAAACGGCAATGATAGCTGCACCAACAACATTGGCGATCTGATACGAGCATCTGTAGTTGCTGATACCCAGCTGACCGATATAATGCATGGCGCAAACCGCGCCACCGGCGAGAACACCACCCAATGTAATGCGAATAAAACTAGTTTCCTCGCTGGCACCGATCGAGTAGAACGCAACGAGTAGAACAACAACCGGAAGAACGAAAGAGACACCGGTAAAGGTCATGCTGTAGACGATCTGAATGCGGGCGCTTCCGTCTCCGAGAACAATAGCGCGGTTCCCAATGAAGTGCATACACCAGATGCCAATGCCTCCCATAACGAGTGAGGAGGTAAGAAGGAGATACCTAGCTGGGTGGTCAGAGGTGTTCAACAGTCCATGGAGGAGCCTGACGTCGGACTATTCACTTACCAATTGTACAGACCAGCCCTGGAAGTTCGCCGGTGAAGCAGCTCCAGGGTAGTCGTACATCCCATCATGCTCACGACATATGAAAGAAAGATATAGCCCCCGAGGTATGACACAGGGATCGACTCCTGGAGAGTCCTGTCTATGAGCCACATCCTCTCAGCAAAGGGCTCTGGCGAGAGCAAAGGTCGCCAGGAAGGTCAAGAACCACGAGAGAAAGATAGAGGTTGGGTTACTGCATCGAGGACGTCAAGGCCTAAAATCTTACAAGCGAGCGGCAATCCGGTGGCGCATTGGGGAGAGAATTGAAGAAAGAGTGAGGAATAAGCCCGGGATGGGGAAAGCCAGACTGCTCACCCCAAGGGAGATCTTTTGGTAATATAATCAATCAGAAGGATCGAGCTGATATCTGTACCGCGCACTCAATTCGCGGGTCTGGCCGGACTCCTCCAGGAACCAGGATCTCGGGGCATGCTGAAATTAAGGGCAAATAATATATTAGAATTCAGCCAGGGCTAGACGAGGACATGGCGAGTGGACGAGGGCTAGCGACGGCGGAGCGCCATGGATTCATTTCCCCTCTTCTACGAGTCTTGGTTATGGACGTTCAATTTGCGTCTGCGGAGCAGTACGAGGGTGAGGTCCCGCTTTTCTGGTGGCCATTCAAGACAAGCAAGAACATGTCTGCTGGGGAGGAGAGCACGATTAGAGGCCATCGGGAATGTTTTTTTCAGAGCCAAGACTGGGTCCGATTGCAGCAGTAAATCGGTTCCGGAAATCCTGTGATCAGTGATCAGGAACGATGGAGAGTGGGCACTGACGTTGGCGAGTCACGATCCAGCCCTGTCAAACAACCACGGCCTGTGATTACACATTTGCAAACCCAGTCAGCCACAGCAGCTGAACGTTAATTAACAAAACTGGGTCCAGGTGCTGGCCGCTGGCGTATCAGGAAGAACGATCTGGCCAATTCTCGGAGATATGGGCTAGAGACCTTAGGTCGGCGCCGCCGCTCAGTGAATAGATTGCGCTCTCGCTCTTCTCCGAGGGACAATCTGCTCTATTACCCACATTACCGGGAGAGAGCAGACAGGCAAGCAAGGTGGACGCGAGTCAAGTGCAGCCAGCATCCTGGTTGTTAATTCACAAGCTGGTTTGTAGCTCCCTTGCCAATTGGCAGGAAGAGGGGATGTAGGCCCGAAGGATGTCAGCAATAAACCAAGGCCTTGGTTGTCGTCAGCCAGGCCTGATAGCTGAAGGCTAGTGAGATCCGTCTCGAAAAGGTGAGAGACAGCACGTTCCAAGGATCACAGCCGGAGAAATTGACCAAACGGATTGGGACATATCTCCATTGCTATCCATGACGCCGGCGAGTATTTAGTTAGGCTAAGAGGCTAGAGAGATTGGGTGGGATGACAAGCGAGACCAGACCTCGGGGAAATCACCACATGGGAGAAGGTCAAGGACCCTGGTGATGATTAGTGCGTCGTGCGCGCATCCGCAGGAACTGGAACTGACACCGAGGTAAAACCACTCCGGAGCGTGGGAGTCTGGGAGATCATGCGCGTGCTGGCAGTGCCGGCACAGGTGAGACAAATTCCACTGAACTTGGTGAAGCAAAAATTGTGAAGTGGAGCAGAGCAAAAGATTCGAACTGAAGTGAGTTTAGCGGCCAGCGCCTTCGATCGCGGACGGATCCTGAGGTTAGTCCCGATCTGGCTAGCGGATGAACCCGCCGCCGACTGAGATTGAATCTGGGACTCTTTGCTGTTTAAGCGATGCACTCATTCAATCCGCTTATTGAAGGCAGCCAGCAGCCAGCATAAGCGATAAGAGTCAAGCTTTGCTGTCATTTTCGCTTCCCTGCACTGACTCGCGCTATGTGACTCTGAAACGTGCTCGTTTACGCACATTGATACCGAACGCCAGCTTATCACGCAAGGTTTTTCTTTTTAGTGCCAACGCACTGGGACGGCTCTAGATCCGGTGAATCTCACCGTGGGCGGTACCAACAACCAAGGTAACTGAAGTTCATGGTTGTGTTCGCGCCCTGCCAGTGTTTTGGTCTGGCTTCTCATTGGGGTGTCCTCCGATGGTTTCCAGGCACTTTTGGGCCTAGCATCCGATCCGCTGCCTTGCTTTTCCTGGGCTTTCCATTCGAACAAAAGAGGCTTTTAGACGAACGCAAACTCTCTTTTTGCCCCTAGTGGCTTGGTTCTAGACGCAACGACCACCATGTGACCAGAACCACGATCCCCCTTCCAAATCTGCGGTGGCGGAATCATGGGAAAATTCGGCAAAACGTGTGTGTCACAATGTGGATTGTCGGTTCCTCCAATCCCAGGGTTGGTTCCGTGGCCGGCCCATGATCGATCAAGGTGACAATAACGCCCGGCGATTGATAAAAAGTACTCGTACCTCGTGGCAGACTGGAAGAGGCTTAGCGTGTCAAGTCAGGTACTGGACGCCACTCAAAGTTTCCTGGAGTCTGAAGTTTGGGAAGAAGGGACCTCAATAATGAAGGCGTAAACAAGAGATGGACTTTGGCTTGGTGGATGTATGAATCTGAGTTTGGAGGAATAAAGTTATCGTCGACTCGTGGGTGTAGCTGTGGAAGCTGTACTGTACAATGCTATTGATCGCGATTGAGTTCCGCATGAACTATTCGACCTCGACTCGGGGAGACACTCGTTGATGCGGGGAGTACCCTTCGCAATAATGCCTTACTTGACTCGTAGACATGTTCGGCAGTCGAGGTTCGGGATTGATATCTGCACGGGAGAAGGTGCCGTCGAGGCGCTTGGTCTGGGGGATCATGACTCGGTGCCTTAACCTGCTCAGTAATTCAGTCCTGTGCTGTGAAGGGGTCGTCCCCAGCTTCACAGCTTAGGATCTGCTATCAACTAACCAATCCCGATTCACCCATGAAGTATGAGGACATCTCAAATTCGAGCATTCCTCAACCATGACAAATAGACACGAACAGTGACCAGCTGTCTGCGGCGGGGTGGCTTGGCTACGGATCAACAAGCAGTGCCTTGAAATTGAAGTTAAAATCTAGTCTTTCCTCACCGAGTCGCAACCCGGCTTGTCCAGTACACGAAGTGCCTTCCCCAGTGAGTAAACAAAAGAACAAACCATCACCATCTTACCCTCTCAGCCAACATAAAAATGAACAACAGAGCACAACCAGCTGAACCCTCCCCACAAAACACGGAAATGCGAACTGAACCTGAAACCACGGCGCACCCACCGGGGCCCCATCTCCGTTTCTTCCTCTTGTTCAATTAATCAATTCCGCATACCTCTTCCTCGCGAGCCGCGACCCACCCCCACCACTACTACTACTACTGAGTAGTCCGGCAGATCAGATCATGCCATATACCACCGCATATTGCATATTGCATGCACCAGGCCCCGCCCCGCAAGAGCTTCACGCCGGAATCGTAAATCAGTTTCCAGAATCCCCGGGATCGATATCCTCCTTGGAAAATAAAAGAATCTTCTGCGGCTCACTGCTCTGCTCCAAGCGAAGTTGACAACCCGCCTGAAATGACACAATGCGATGAACATTCCCCGCTTTTGTTTCCAGATCGCCCCAACAAGACAAAAAGAGCACAGCAGCCCCCATCACCCTCACCGTCACCATCATTGACACAACAACTCAGCTCGAACGACCCGACTGACTCGAGTACGAGGATATGAAACCTCCCCTCCTTTCCATCTATAAGTAGCCGAGCAAGATCGCCGGGTATGTACTTCTCCGACCTCCGACCACCGACCTTATAGATTCGAAAAGAGCTACAACGCGGTTTTCGGCGCATATATACACTTCACCCATTCACCCACCCACCCATCCACACACACACATATACACATACACGCATATACACATACACGCATATACACATACACGCATATACACATACACGCATATACACATACACGCATACTTCAACCACAAAGGGGCAAACCCCCCCCCCACCTCCCCAACCTCCTTCAACCCGCGTGAAAACTACAATCCCAATCCCCCATCAGGCTTACCCTGCCAAACCGTGCAAGAGAAACACCTGTACAGCAGTGGGACCCCTATCCTCCACCATCATCCATCCAAACCAAACCCCACCAACCAAAACGGCAAGCACCGAACCCCCAACGGGCCATCGGAAGAACCGGATATCATCCCCGGTGTCTGGTGGGGTTACCGGGACTTCTATGTCCACGCAGGTAGCCGAACATCTAGAGACCAACACGTACGTACGTACATTTTCTCCACGGGGCGGCTGGCACCGACTTGGAAATCCTACGATGGGGTTGAGTGGGGATTCCGAGTTGATTAAGTCAAGTGGTAGTCGGGTATCTGATTGAGATACGTAGTATATACACTATTGGGGATTGTAAGACACAGCGCTGCGGTCGCTTGGGATTGTAGGACTGCAGCTGTCTATGATAGAACGAACTTCAATTCGGGGTGGATCCGCAAAGTATACGGCAGTGTTCTTTCAGTATGGAGGGAAGTGTCCTGATGAATCTACATAAAATATGCAGAAGAGCTGGGGACTGGAGACCAGGAAACGAAAACGAAGCAAATATAAGTATAACCCGATCACTTGTCAACTCATATTGCGAGCTGATTCGTTCTTTTAGTGTTATAAGGTGCATGTATACATGCATGCAGCATGCATGCAGGGATAACTTATGTGCATGCAAGGCGATCCGCCTTCTAGAAGATTCGTCCCAGCCGTCGACCTAGCTGATTCACTGGAGATCCATCTCCCCGTGCGCAGCTTGATAACCATGCGACGCCGTCATCAACATCCTATGCCGTGTCCAGCGACTCTATATACCCTCCTATCCCTTACACTCCCACCAATTCCCTCAACAACGCACTCCGCCGCCTCACCCGCCACCCATATCGATAAAACACGATCGGAATCGGGATCAGCGCCACCTCCACCAGTCCCAGCAGCGTGCCCGTCCACGCGATCCCCAAACTCGCATACAGCCGGGCGCCCGCCAACGGGAGCGCACCCGCAAAGACGTACCGAACCATCGCGTTTCCCGCCACCGCCGAGGCGGCGCAGATGGGGTAGCTCCCCGCCAGGTAATGGGCCGAGTAGATGAAGATGAGGGTGTTGCCCATGCCGAAGGGGACACCGGCCAGGATTGAATAGATCCAGTGCGTGTAAGTGGGCGCACTGCTGGATTGGGCAGTGGTCGTTGTTGCTACCGCTGTCCACGAGAACCAGAATCCCCCCATGGGGCTGAGAATGGCCCCGAGGCAGACGGCAAAGATGGAGGCCTCAGGGCGATCTGGCCTGTGCAGGGGTCCCGCGGATGGCTGGCGATGATGCGGCGGAGGAAGATGGGCTCGCTGAGGACGGCGAGGACGACACCGGTGCCGATACCACAGTAGCCTAGTCGTGCGATGCCGGGTGGCCAGCCGCGATGCTCTTGGAAGGCAATCGGGTAGCCGACGAAGCACAGAAATAGAGTAGCATATATGACACCGACGTAGAGGTTCTAGAATAAGCTGTTTAGGCAGGAGACAGTGAAGGATCAGTGAAACTTACTCCGGAGACACTCACGCATCGGCAGAGCCGGGAGGTCAAAGACGTACCAGATGGGCTCACATACGGCCATGATGATAGGTCTTACCAGATGGCTTCGCAAAAGGTCCCAGCCCACTTTGGGGCTATCATAGCGACACCACCACCGCAAGTCCCCAGTCTGTTCCTGTTGCTTTCGGGCCCTTGCCCGCAGTATCGCCGGCTCATTTGTCTCCTTGGACAAGAACAAAGCCACAGCTGATATGCCTGCCCAGCAGAGTATGATCCAGTTGATCCAGCGCCAGCCGAGATACTGGTAGACAAATCCGCCAAAAGTGGGACCTGCATTTCCGTCAGTTCTGTGGAACGAACTCAGAAGCCGTCCCCAGCACTTCACTTGGTACCAATTACCGAACCGGTCATCGCCCCAAGACTCCAGAGACTGAACGCCAGCGCCCGGTACCTTCTGCTGGTCACGTCGTTGATTGTCCCCGGACCGCCCGCAATAGTCGCACTACCGAAGAATCCTCCAAGTGCTCTACAGACAAGAATAGTGTGTATATTCCGAGCCAGGGCCACAGGTATCAGCGAGCAGGCGAAAGCGAGGGTGGTGATCAAGTACACCGGCCGACGACCGTACAGCTCCGACAACGAGGCGAACATAAGACATCCGAATGCCAGACCGAGCATATAGGTAGTCAAGCCGAGCAACACAACGGTGTCCGACGAAATGTCAAATGATTCTTTGATCCCTAGAATACCTGGAGTATAGGATGTGGAATATGATATCCTCGGGGACAATCAGCATTGCCACCGAGTCACTATTTGATACGTCATCAGGCTACTTACGCGCAGGCACTTGACACGGATACCGCTCCGACAATGAAGCTCCTGTATGCAGCCGACCAATTGCGCGGGTTCTCGGGATCACCTGTTTCCCAATAGACCTCAAGCCCGGCATCATCGTCAGAGTGGCTTGTGTTTGTTGGCTCAAGCCCACCCGATATTGGTCTGCTAGGCCTCGCACAGGTCATCGGTCCATTCTCAACACTGGACATAGTCGGCCATTGGGGTTTCCAAGCAAATAACTGTCGCATTGTAAGGCCACGGAAGACTTCGGTACACAATCGGACCAGTTTGAGTAATGGTCGTCCTATTGCAGTCATAGACCTTTCCATTGCACGCTCATCTCAAGAAGAGCGAGTAAAAGAATGAGAGGGTCCCCTGGAATACTCTGAACAAGGGCAGCAGATTGCAACAGATAGCATACTTATGTCCACAGCGGGTTGTTGCCGATGCATACGGGTGCTAAAACTTGGCCGGACCTTGGTGATATTATACTTTGTTCGACGATGTCATCTTTAACTCTGTCGAGGCCTTGGAATGGGAAGGATGGCGATTGACATCACAGTTCTGTAAAGGCGACAATTGGACGCGCGACAGCCCAGAAGCCCATCGCATCGCCTGAATGCGTGATGCAGATGTATGTAGGTGGAGAAAGGTTAGGCAGGTCTGGCACCTGCAGCCGCTGGAGGCGAATCACTATTCCCGATTCGGGTTTGCGTCTCTACCTCCGGGTTGCATTACATGGTGATGTGTGGAAGTTCCGTTCGTTTTTTGGATCCAGTTTTCTTTTATGTTGTAGCTGCTTACATCTCTTCTTCCAATAATACTCATTGAAACTAAGTGGCTGTACCTTAACGAATCGCACTGTCTGCTCTCTGCAAGTCATGCAGCGCGAACTACCAAGGACGGTACGAGGACCCAACATCGAACCAGACATCTGTGGAGATTGGTTCTCAATCACTCTTACTACAATGGTAAGATCAATCTGAGGCATTCAGGAGGCACGTAGTATTCGAGCGAAGGCAAGAAAACCGTCTAAAGTCCGTCCCTATCGCCGGCCATGGAAAATACCCAGCCTCGTCAGCTGCACCCATAGCAGCCTACAGTCAGGGAAGTATAAATTGTTCAAACGTTTGTCATTTCATACACTAGAAAAATAAAACCATCCTTCGCCACACATTCGAACGAATTTATGCGAGGAGAGCCTTGATACCGGCCTCAAGAGCGGGGGGGTTGGCACCGACGACGTCCTTGACCTTCTCGCCGCCCTTGAACAGCATGAAGGTGGGCATGGCGCGGACACCGAGCTCGGCAGCAACCTCGGAAAGCTCGTCGACGTCGATCAAGTAGAACTTGGCCTGGGGGTATTGTTCGCTGAACTGGGCGACCTTGGGGGCGATGGCCTTGCAAGGACCGCACCACGTGGCGAAGCAGTCGAGAACAATGGCGTCCTGGGAGTTGGTGACCTTCTCTCTGAATTCCTCAGTGCTATGCGAATGTTAGTATCACTGATGCACAGCCGATCATAGCAGACGGCAGTTTCCGAGTCAATTGAGGGGCGAAAGGGGGAACTCACGACTTGATCTCGTAAACCTTGCCGTGGTCAGACATGTTGGATTGTGTGGGGTTGAATTTGACGGAGTGAGATTGAGAGAAAGAGCGGCGGCTTAGAGGATTCGCGGCAGGGAAGCGCTGGACGAAGTTGGAACGCAGGAAAGTGGAGGATGGAGTAGTAGAAAATCTAGCGGAGGAGAGAGAAGACAGGCGAGCGGATGATTTAAGACTGGAGAAAGGTTTAGGAAGAGAATTGAGATTAGCTCGGAATGGTCCAGTGAAGAGGGGCTGAGGCCGAAAAGGAGGGGCTCAGTCCGCAGTTTTTATGGGTGGGCGCAAATGACGTTGCACCGTGGGAGGATGGGAGGGACTGGCGGCTGCCTCTGACTAATCACCGCGGTCGAAGCCTCTCGGAGGCGGTGGAAGAAGGGATTGGGATTTGAAAGGGGGAACTTGAGATGATTCACAGGTAGGTAGTTAGGTGGGAGGCAGCTTACCAAGATGTCACGCCGCGGGAGAGGCGCAGCAGGTTAGAGGCATTTGTCAGGTTGGCAGTCGACATCTTGCAGAATACTAATCAATCTACTCCGTAGAATATAATAGTATTGTATGAATAGTGTGAATAGATAGTATAGAATGGGTGTTGGAAGCAATTGGTTCGCCGTTCGGGAAGCACAAGGGTTGGGCTGGAAGACAGTTTCAAAAACCGGTGCATTAGTATTATTCGGATGACGTGCTCCGTCGCTTATGAATAGCGAACGGTCTGGACAGAAGCTGCCGGGTGTGTGCCTGAACCATGCCTTAGGCTTGCTGACTAACTACTGCACCCCTCGCCGCCCCAACAAACAGCAATCGACCTCCTTCTTAGTGTACCACTACACCCATACACCAATTTACGCAAATTTACTTGGTCGTGGTCAAAAGGAGTGTGTATCTTTACTCAACCCATTGAGCAGTTACGGACACATCGACTGTTCATGCAGACATCAAACAATAGCCATTGTTGGAAATGGGAAGAGATATCATTGTGGGGTGACTGACACCAAACAAGGACAGAAACTATTCTAGGTATACGCCAATATGTGCATTGAACTGAAACGGGAGAGTGCTTCACCTCTAATGAAGACATAAATCCGCACGAGAATCAAATAACAGCATTTGATCGACGATCGAGGCAAACTCCTTCAAACTCTCGCTGATGTGGGGTATCAACAAATGCAAGAACAAAACCTGCCAGCAAGTCGGGGACGAAGACCGGGCTTGACGGGGCAGCGAAGGAAGAAAAACGCGCGTGGCCACTTCAAGCGCCACCAGAACTAGATGCAAATTCCATCAATATGTGAGGAGGGAATCGCAGAAGAGAAGTCAAGGGAGCGACAAAGGAAAGAAGAACCAAAGGAGTGACTAGGGTCAGCAGGGGAGAAGGGAATTATTACATGAAATTAGATAAATAGAGACTGGAGCGACGCGAATTAGGTGCTTCTTTGTCTCATGAGAGGGGGAAAGGCCGTCAAAATGTGACCCATTGGTCAAAGGGGTCGGGTGAACGCATGTCGCTCGTACGCAATACAAATCACACACTCAGAGGGCGCGCCCTATATCGTATTCTTCGTTTGTGTCGAACTCAAATTCAGCGGAGTGTTCTTCAATGGGGCTGAACTCCTCATCGGCAGATAGAATGGTTTTGAGCAGGCCCTCGTTTGACTTGGGACGGACTGCCGGATTCACCAGCACAGGACGCCTCGCAACTTGAGCATGCCATGTTTCCTCTGCTGGGTCTTGTGTATGGTCAACGGTCATGGTACTATCTCGCTGAGCACCTGCACCATGTCCGACCCGCGAAGGCTCATCTTGCTCAGCTCCAAATCTCACGAAGGGTTCATTGAGTGATACTTCGTCACCTTTGAGGGAGTCCTCGTGGCCTTCCTCGAGCTTGTTCCTTGATGAACTGAGACTAGTCCGAAGGGGGTTACTAGTTTTCTTCTGAGATATGCGACGAAGAAATTGCCCTGACATCCACGACCCCTCGGAATCGATCGACGCTAGAGACTGAGATAGTGGAACGTTATCCGGGTTGCCATCCCAGCTTTCGCCTCCCCACGAGTCGTGATGGTTGTTGCGAGAATCCGGGACATCGGAGGCAGAGCTTGGAATAGGGTACTGAGTAACCATGTTAACATCAGAGTTGTCATCGTCCCTCTCAAACTCATCAGCCACTTCTGGTATATCAGGGGACTGGAGACGTGAGTCAGGTGGTGATAGAGGTTCGTCACCGAAATGTTCCGTGAATTTCGATTGGGAGCGCTTGATCGTGCCCGTGCCAAGGAATGCCTTGGGCGGCACGTACGGCGCCGGACCGGACGAGGACTGTGTCTGGACTTTAAAAAAGGATTCATGCGACGGGTTCGACGGCTCAGGGCTCCTTTCATGGAAACGTTCTCGGTAGCTTCTCTTGAGGCGTGAGCTCCCACGGCGAAAGATTGAGGTCAAAGTGTTCACACGACCACTGCTATTGTCCGACAGACGCCGGTCAGAGTCGATTGTCCTTGAGACATCCGATGTTGATTCTCGACCGAGACCATACAGGTGCGAAGAAGTTGGACTGTAGACCCCGCGCCTCGACGGTGAATGAGAGGGAGTCAGGCTGCTGCGAGACATTCCCATCTCTGTGGACGGAGCGAAGCTACGCCGCGGGACAACCTTACGTCCACGGATAGAGCTATCGTCAATATTGCCAATGACATTAGCACGCTCTGGAGTTTCGCAGCCTTGTCGCTCAGAATCTTTGGAGACTCCTCTCAGCCATGACCCTGACGGGGGGGTACCACCCAGGGAAGTCTTGGTGTCTCCAGATCTAGTGACACCCTCATCGAAAGAAACCGGTGTAGCCCGACTACCAGCACCAGGCCGGCCTCTTTGGGTCGTAGATGCCTCTTCCATTTCAGGCTGATGCTTCGGTGTGGGGAGATCGGCAGCCTGGTCCAACGGGTGCTGCCGTTGTTGGTCAGCGGCTTGGTGCAACTTGCGTTGCAATTTCTCTTGATCCTCGGCCTGCTTCCTCTCCCTGCGCCGGCGATCTCTTTCCAACAACTCCCGAAGAGCACCAGCGTCCAGAGCATCAGCCAGGTCGTTTACCTTCTTATTCGAATGAGCATTTTCGTCAGACGCAGCAAATGGTGGCACCTTGTCTTTCTTGCTCACTGTCTCAGGCGACTTCTGGCTTTTCGCAGTGGAAGGCTTGGGAGCTTCCACATAACGAATGATCGGGCGGGGAGTCCAAGCTGCGAAAGTGTTGACCTTGAACGTGTAGAACTCAAAGATGTCGGATAACGACGACTCAGTTGAGTCACGGACGGACAAACTGACGTCAGACAAGTGGCGGTCTGAACGACGACTTGGAGCCCCGAGGCCTTTGCGGGTTTCGACAGAGAAGTGCTCACTAGGGAGCGGGGATGGGCGACGAGGAATGTCAATCGGCGCGGAAGCCATCAATCTGATCTCCCGTTCCCTGGCAATCTCGTATGCCTTACGCTTGCTAAGTTTCTTCTTCAGGACTGCTGGTCCGCTCACGCTTCTTTTCGACTTTAGGAGCGATCCAGATCGAGTTAAGGTAGGCTGGTCATAGCTTGTGTTGGAGTGAGAAGTGTAGCCATCGGACTGCTGTTGACCAAGCCGGGAGGACAGTTGCCGGGTTCCTCTTATTGAAGCCGGTTGCTCGCTGTGGGACATAGCTGGAGGGACATCGTGCAGAGAGCTCGGAAAATCTTCAGTGGGCGTAATGTGTCGGTTCTTCTGACGTTTCGAGGATTTGCGAGAGGGCTTGCTGTCTAGCTTGCTGCCATCGAAGCTGTGGCGAGGGTCCTGCGGCGGAACCTCCGACACCGCAGGAGCATCGAGCTGGATCGTGTGCCGCTTGCTCTTCCGACCAAATGGCCATATCGCCATGGCGTCTGATGGACTGAAACTCCGTCCCGCTCACGAGTCAAGGTGGACAGTGAAGTAATCGGAGGCGAAGTTGTAGCGGATGACTGGACTCATGAGGAATGACGGAATGAACTAGACACGCGACCACGGAGCGGAGTCTGAAGCCGAAGCCTTACGCAAGAATAGGAGAGCTCCAAAAGCGAAACGCGGGTGACGAAATATGTGGCGGATGGGGGAAGAAGGGGGATAAGAATATTTAGAAAGAGAAAAAGAGGAAATAAAGAGGAAATTAGTCGAAATTTCACGATTGGGATTGACAGGTAGCGGAGGCGAACCGAGACATTCAGAGCGACGGGGGAAAGTGCCGGGAGCACAAGGCCGTTCTAGCGGATGTACCTAAAGAAGGATGCCCCAGGCGGTGGATTTGATAGTTTGATACAGGTAAAGCGGTACGAAGTCGAGACCCGGGGGGTGAGGGGGCTTTAGAGGGGAGGGGTGGTGGAGCGAGAGGGGGGTGAAAGGGATGTGACTATTGGTTTAGAACGAGCGGGTAGATCGGAGGCCTGAAAGGTAGGTGTGATGAGTGAGGATTGAGGAAATGATGGCAGTCACGGTTTCGTAGCAATAGTGTAAGTAAGTATGGTAGTCGCAGGACTTTCGCAGGACTTTTGACGTAGTAAAGAGTAGTTAACTTTGGTAGTGAGACCCGGGGGAGCCACGCCACATGGAGTGGCGGAAAATGACCTCCGTGATCACCCAAAGTCAGAGGGGAAAGATGCCAAAGGGGATCTGGAAGGAGGACTGCAATCCTAAAAGAGAGCGAGGGAAAGAAAGGCAGTCCAAAAAAAAGCGAGGAAATCGGAAAGAAAGGAGAGAAGGAGAAAAAGAAGAAGAGGGGAGAAGAAAGAAGGAGGAAGGGGGGGGATGAAGAAGAAAAAAAAGAAGCAGCAGCAGCAGCAGCAACAGCAACAACAACAACAGCAGTAGCCGTAGCTTTGAGCCCGACTGGGGAAGAGAATAGACAGAGAACAGAGAGACAACAGCCCAAAAAGGACGATGGTCGATGAGAGTCGGCGAGGGACTGTGAGGGCCGAGACAAACAAGCCGCCCGTTTCTGAACCAGGGGAAAACTACGGAGTACTCGGTTGGTTCAAGGTTACACACTTTTCTCGCCCTCTGGGGCCGTCGCCGGCCGTCACAACAGCTGTATGGAGTACTTCCCTAGTACCCAGTAAGTTACTGCTGGTTCATGATACTCAGTGGTAGATTATGGAGTCGCATGGTATTGAGGTACAGGTATTATTGGACTCTGCCCTCTCCCCTCCTCCTCCCTCCCCCCTGCCCTCGATTGATTGATTGATTGATTCATTCATTGATTGATCGATAGGATGGATCTGATTCGACTTTGCCTGCATCATCCCGAATCTATTCCCTCTCTCGTTCTCTTTCTCTTCCTCCTCTTGGGTACAGCACATACCTACATGCAGATGCCACCTCCAACCGTCTTGTCTGCCTTCTGACCGTTCTGTCTTGTGCTCCATACCTGGTGGGCAATGTGTCATGCGGGAACTAACGAAAATCACCACCACGGTATGAGAAAAAAAAAAGAAAAAAGAAAACAAGAAAAATACAGAGAAAAGGAAAAACCTCGAAAAGGAAAGATAATCATGAGGGAAAATCTCTTCAATTGTGGAGAAAAATCCACTACTGTCGAGGGAGTCAGATGGAAGCCCAATCCGATTCATTATTATTGCTTCAAAATGGAGTTGACGAGGAAAGGGAGTGGAAGAAGTTCATTGGTACCTGCCTTAGAGTAACCGCCCAGTGCGTAGTCATGTATCTGCCGGGTACTCCACATCAATCCACTCTCTCTCGGCGTCCAGAATGTGGAAGACAAGCTAGGCAGGTAAACCGCTGAAGCAGAGATGGGTATTTTACATACATTTACATATAGAACGTACTGTACATTGTCCATGCTTCTTATTGTTTAGTATCTAGCTACTGCACAACATAACTCTAGATTGCCCTACGTAGCAGTTTACATCATGGCCATGGCTCGGACAACAGTCCTTGAGGAGAGGCGGCGCCGCGGCGGGCAAGGCGCTTTTCTCGGCCGTTGGAACCCATCGTGGTGGATCAACGGGGGCCATATCACAATCATTTACATGGTTGATGTGTGCCAGAGCAAAGCAATGCAACAAATGCCCATATAATCTATGGGCAACTGCATTGAGCTACCTCGAGCCACAGTTGAAGCCAAATATGCTCCCCAAAACCCCTTCGTCATACTGAAGGCTAAGGCAGCTGCAGCTTATTACTCCATCCCCTTCTGGACTCGAGCTTAACCGAGACTCGAGGGCGTCGCTCGTGGTAGCTCAAGGGTCCTGAATCATGCAATGACGTTGAACCCTGTTTCTCGATCTTGTCCAGATGGTGAATGAGTATCCGAGCGCGCGGCAACTCTCCCTTGTATAGCCAGGCCGGGCGGGATTGTAAGGCGCTGGGCAACATCATCACCAGCATCACGATGATCACTAGACCACCACCATCACCACCAGCGCTGTGATGCAAAACCCAAGACGGTAAAACGGGCGCACTCTTACTCATACGAGTAAAGACCCAAAATCATTCCCGCCCACTCCTTGGTGGAGCCTGTGACAAAACCGCAGCCCCAGAGTGCTCTAAGGCTAAAGAAGAACGTCCAGAGGGGCCAAATGACGATGCAGTTGGGTTCCTATGGTGGGGGTATCTGAACCATAATCGCGGCGCTAATTCTTAGCTCGCTGCCGAGTTAATGGTATCCGTCGAGGGATAAAACCACTGGAAAAAGGAAATACCGGCCGATACAGAATCAAAATCAGACATGACGGCATGCATAAGAATCAACTCAGATGCGGTGCATTTGCTGCCGACCTCACAGTTGGCAAAAGCACCTCCTCATATCGAAAACAGATATCCACTGAATGCAGACCACCCTATTGTTTACTTCTTTGTCGAGAAGTGTTTCAGGACATAACACTTTCTCCCGACAGTGCTACTGCCCGTACAGTGAAGAACATCTCCATCGCGGGAGCTCATTTCCCGCTGTTCGGGCTGCTTATTGCTACGGAGATGCCAAAAGTCGTTAATATCCCGCCCTGCCGGCCGTGACAGCGTATCGTTGACAGGTCGAATGTGCTGTGGTCAAAGCGTGCGGAACCGTGACGAGAGCAGACACCAGAGTTTTTATAACATCAGCTCGCGAGAGGACAAGATGTAGCCACTATTCCGACTCTCTACAGCACATGTATAATTCTACAGAAACACCAGGCATTCTCTTTGCTATAGATTGGTCTATCAAATGCCGATCAAGGTAGGAGTATCCATCGTTTGACCTCCTTGACATCCTTAGAACCTTTCCCTAGATTGAGTCCTCGGCAACACCAACGTCGACTTGCGTCAGTGGCTCACTCGATTTACTTCACCGATCCTTTCGCAAGGGCCAAACTTCTGTGACGCTAGGTATAAACGACTCCCAGAGACTTTTCATTTAATTTCTATGCTCACAACTGGTGACTGGTGACGGAATCAATATCCACCTGCCGTTCAATTCAAGCCCTTTACTCTTTAGAATCTGTGCTTCCACGGTCCGTGATTATACTCAATAACTACACCTCGTCATCAATTTATGCCTAGAGCACGGAGTAGTCAATTGCCCACTCTGCTGCCAAAAAGTCTCCGAGTCAAATCGCGGGTTGACCAGCGGTAAGCCTGAAGGATCCGCTTATCGGAGCGGCGTGTCCACACTCCCTCAGGTTCTGCTGAGATCTTATCCAGTGCCGATTGTCCAGCACGAAGTACGGAGTACGGAGTACTGTGCACACAGTTAGACAAGCCCCCCTTCCTCATACTAGTTCTCTCACCTCAACCCCTAAGCAACAGCAATTGAAATGGAGAGTGATAAGACAATTCATCCTGTCAGAAGATTACAGTGCCTGTACGGAGTACCCCTCAATACATTCCCAACAGATCCCACGCCCAGAGCACCCGGGGCCAAGTCTCCGACAATGCAAACAAGTAACAGTAGATCACCGTGTTCCTGCATCTGAACCACATTACCATCCCCTCCCCTCCCCAGAGAGAACAAAAAAAAGACCCGGCCAGATCCCAATCCGAAGGAAGGAACAGGTGAGACATTCCGTCTTACTAATCTTTCTTGTCCACCGTAAGAGAGGGGAAAAGGAACGGACGGAAGGGAGGGACTGGAGAGAGGAATGAGAACACAACAAAAGAATCGCTGCAACCCGGCCGAGACGGTGTACCCTAGACTACGGGAGCGCAGCACGGTGGTGCCGGTGGTCTCTTCCCAATCTCACATTTCACTTTACCACCTTGCATTGCTTTCGTCGTGGGAGAGACAGTCGGAAATTATTCCATCCGCCACAAACCCCCACTCATTGGGTCGGGTAATTTTTATTGTTGGATTGTTCACGAAGGGGAAGGGAAGGGGACAACCAAAAAAAAAAAAAAAAAAAATATGCCAAACCAAATTAGCATTCAGGAACGACACGCGGGAAAGTCTCCCAGGACCATGGTACGGAGCTTTTTATTTGATCAATCGGTTGTTAAGGTACTATCCGAGCATTTTTCTTTCGCGAAGCCCCCGGCCGGGCTCTTCCTTTCTGTCCGCGCGCGCGATCAAATCTGATTCATCCCCCAGGCTCATGCATGTAATCCATCACTTTGAGAAATACTCCGCACGTACCCATTGAAAAGGAACTTACATGAGCGATGAATAGATTTCAATTTGCGAGAACCATGAACGATGTTACAGTACACTTTGGTAGTTACTTGCCTCTCGGCCGCTAGTAGAATTCCATCTCGATTCATGTACTGTACTTTACACCAATGAAAGTCACACTCGCACCCAGCGCGATCATCGTTGATGATAGGCGGAGTAATTCTATCTTTTGGTTTTCAATCACTAAAATCAAACTGTGGGCCATTTCTACAATTGAGATACCTAGTTGAGAAAACCGATACAAAGGGCAGAACTGCTGTTGCCCATCCCTCTTTCACTTTCCATCACAGATCTGCTAGCTCTGTACTACAGAGGTCGGCAAGGGTACAGTACTGCACGGGTGTAGAACAGTCAACCTTCTTTGCTTTGGTCCTCTTGCTCACCCCCCAGCCGTTGCATGGGGTGGGATCTGTCTCTGGAGAGTAGTATCCTATGACAACACGCTCCAAGTTAGTTACTTCCAGCTGCAGCCCGATATGCGGGAAGGGTTTGGCGGTGACCATGCCGTTGAGATGTATATGTACTGTGTGGCGAAGAAGTGTCTAATTATGTGCGTGCATACTGCATCGTGAAAACGAGGGTCCTGCTTATAGAATAGGTATGGGGTCTCAATGTCATTTTATTTTCCTGTGTGGGGGGACTGTACTGTACTGTATACCTTGCTTCACTGATAGGAGTTGTTGGGGAAGAAGGGGGTGGGAGGAGGGGAGGACAGCAGGACCGGCAGTTCAACGGGCTGATCTTCGCAGGGAATAGGGAAATCGGGGGTTGTTTGCTGCCCTGTGCAGGGACCCCTTCTCGGGCTAATCATCGAGCATGCGCCCAAATGTAGGGCAGAGGTTATTGTGCTAGGCTTACTTACAGCTGCAGATCACTTCGTACAGTACGTATGAGTACTGTGATTCATTCTCCTTAGGATTCTACGAGTATCAGAGTTTGGCTGGTTGTTCTATACCCTCTGAGAGTAGTACAGTACAATATAGGTACTTCTCAATCTGATAACCGCTAGTCTTGCAGTATATGTGCAATACCAACTGCGTGTCCATTCACGCCCCTCATCAACTTTGAAGTCTTTCATCTTCCGTCCTCCAACGGCTGATCAACAATCCCCACTACCTGGAATCACATGAGATCTACTGTGGCGATTCAACAGAATCCCGACTACAGTGGCTCAGAGCACAGGCAACAACAAAACAGCCTCTCCCCAAAACACCCATCAGCGTTAATGTGTATGCCTGGGTTGACTTACCACCCAAAAAGCCCACTTTCGTACTCAGCCACTTGCAAAAGATACACATACTGAATGATACACAGTACTCATACCTAGGATGCCGATCATTCCTCGCCCCGTTGGAAGCGAGAGGATTCGCCTCCCTCCTCAGCCACAAACCCGCCACGTGAGCTATCCATCATTCCACACAATCAGCGCCAAATGTTATACTTCATTTAATAGTGTATGGGGGGCTTCCCCGTCGTGCAGGGCGCAGACAACCCAACAACCCTCAGACATCTAGTCTATTCTGGACTTGCCCGATGATCGGCACAGGATCGGTACGGTAGCCCGCTTTTGCCTGATTGATGCAGTATCTGAAAATGATACGTGTGGATTAGGACTGTAGCCCTGGTACGTGCGGGGCTAGATATGGCAGACAGTCTCGTTGTTCGAATAGCCAGAGTTAACGAGCGATGGATTGGCATCCAGAGTCAGGCTAAGCTTAAATTTCCGGAATGGGTTGTAAGGGACCACGTTGGATGGTGCGCTGGCAGCTGTTCGGCACCAACATAAGAAGGGTGGTTGCTTGTGCCCTGTAGCCATGACTATAAGATGCTCCGATAAACTGCCTGCCGGGGATGCTTCACGTGTTAGTCTGGTTGTGTAGCTGAATTCTTTGCACATTTTATTATATGGACAACCACCACACCATCGACCACTGCGACGCTAAAACCAGAATTAGAACAGCCCTCGGAAAACGTTCAAGCATCGGACGCCACGTCTTGGAGTTGAGCGCCTTTCCCGACAGCATGCATACCTACTGGCTAGGCATCTTTAACGCGGCTGGATCCATATTCCTCGTCCGCCACAGAGCATCGTTTTCATCTTCTGGCACACAGAGCGAAAGAAGTTCGCACAGCGTCGAGACACCCCCCAAGCCAAAAGGCCACTCCAAACTCACGCCAATCAATAGATAAGATAAAACCCCAAAGAGTTAACCCCAACCAATGACGTCAACATCATTTGCGGTAGTCAAATACTTTGCCCACTTCGATATCCACACAACCCTCAACCGACATGAATCAACACTGTTGGCACCAGCAAAGTAGCTACTGAAGACGCGCAGATATCCAAAATATTCCAATCAAAACGAACTTGCCCCCCTCCCCAAGTGGGAAGAAAAAGAAAATCCAGTCAAGAACAGTAGATTCTCCGAATTTAGATGACCCAGAGTCTTCATGGAGATGCCCCGGACCTCCCAATGCATCGCGGCGATATGGAGCTACCGGGTACATCGCTTTCGCAATCTATTTGGCTCCCCCTCGAGAACGCGATATCGACGACTCACGTGGCGGCTTAGGAACCGCTTTATAGACCACGAGTCGTGCGTCTCGTTCTTTTTACTAGCAGTAGCAGTAAGAGTAGCAGCAGTAGCGTTCCCAGAATGGGAGCTCAGAACGAAAGAAGAGGACGACCCTTGCACTAGCCATCGGGTTTCATCTCTTGGTTCGTCCTGTCGGAAAGATGTGCTAGTGGAGGTTGTGGTGGTGGCTGTTGCCATTGACGCTGTGCCTCTTTGTCTGACTGGATTCTGGCAATGTTGACGGGGACAATGGTGGATTGGTTTTGAACAATGTTGGCAACGGGGCGATGCCTTCCTTTTTTTTTTTTTTTTTTTCCTTTTGGCACTAGCGAGTCTTCAGAGGGAAATAGGTTTGCTTCTGCCAGGATAGTAGATAGGTTTGATCTAATTCAGTTATTTTAGGTGGAGAGTCGTCTGTGCTGTTACTCGGACCGAAACTGCTTTGATGTGAAGCTGGGTCCGGAATTGTACTCAAAGGCAACAACGAAGTATTCAATGGTGGCTGGTGGGCGGCGGCGGAGGGCTTGGATGAATGGACCGGCCAGGTGCGCAATTATTGTTGGTTGGTGTTTAGCTGAGTGTTCAAGTGAGGTTTGGATGGAAGCAGTCTTCATTAGAGCGATCAAAGAGAGGTTCGAAACCTGTCTCAAGCGGTTATTGGATTTGTTCGCAATAGGATGGATTGCTTATTGCTTACCGCAAATTCAATAGGTCGCGGAGATACTGGGCGCAGCTACGGGATAACTCCGGTTTGCTGTTTAAACTCAGATGAGGGTGTGAATATTATGGTATGTAATTGTAAGTTGTGTCGCTGTAGGCCGACGGTCACATTGATCCATTGATCATTGGTGTCTTGGCGGGATATAATGGATCGAATTTACATGTTAACTCAGTATGTACTCTGGATTAACTTCGGAACCCTCGGAGGGAGGGCACAACAAGCGGGACAGAAATAGAGAACCAAACCACGGTTCGAGGATGGGGACCTTCGCCCATGGTTTAATGAGGGACGCACGTGTTCGCCCCATCCGCTATTGTTGCTGTCCAGTACGAACCACTGGTGGAGATTTAAATCGATGTTCTAGAAGACTGCCTACCGTACCGCGTACTAAGTTACTGACATGTACAGTATCGTAGCTGCGACTGGAGCGAGCCTGCTCATACAGTACTGTCACTAGGTACCCGTGATCTCATAGCTGTAGTAGTCATATGATGTGGCCATGCAATATCCCACTCATTCTGACCGGGCGCTTTTTCCACCGGTCCACTGTATCTATATGGTAGTAGTTATGAAAGATGTAAGTGACGTTTGAAATCACTGGGTCCATCGGCTGACGTGGAATAGGTCCCCGCCAGCTTTGACTAGCTGAGGGCGTGATATCTCAGGCAAGGGCTCTTAGCTGCCACCAAGTACGGTCATTGACAAGCACAGCCCTCTAGCTCAAGGCAGCTCTCTGACCTCATGCTGTCCATTCAATTTGTCGCCACTGATTGGAATGAGGGGGTGGTGCTGGCAGGCACCCATTCATGCTTGATAGTCCATCAAGATCTGATAAGGGCAGCGACAACATTACAACTTTGTATTTCCACCTCCTGTTCAGCCAGGCAGAAGTTACCTGTACTCTTGACTCTCTATCCCGCTAACATACTGGTAAGTTCATAGGAAACTGCTGATGCATTGCTTGTTCAATATATAGACCTTCAATCAAGCCGAAAGATGCCAAACAATAACTTAGACCAGATACAGTTCACTATACAGGCTGTTATACTGCACCAATTCAGGAGCCTTGGAGGGTTATATGAGAACCTGTAGTATGTACTTGACCTACGGTAGTTGGATCTACGGCCAAAAGGTGGGGATGGCTTGCTAGATCAGGCCAATTGTGGGATGAGGTCTCTCGTATGTCCATCTCGTCTGCATGCTAATGAAGGCATGTATATCTGAGTCTCGCCTCGTTCACATACGAGCCACGGATAGTCCTGTTCTTGAAGTCGCCCCAGTAAAGAGACCTTTCATACTCTTGCTCGCTACATGACAATCTAGTCGTACAACCCACAAGCCAACCCACCGCATCAGCCCAATCTCATCCTCCTATCCTTGATTACATTCGGGACCATCCATCCCCAACCATGCATTACCATCCGGCCACAGCAGTACAGGGCACATCAACCCCTCCCCACAGCCCATGTTTCGATGTACATGTACAGTACTCGACCCATTCTTCCTTCTAATCCAAGCCAGCCCCAAAAAGTGAAAGCAAAACAACCACAGACCCAGAGCAATACGTCCAGCACAACCACCCAACACAACGAAGCTCAAATCCAAACCTATTTCCATTCTGCACCTCCAGGCACAATCTGGTACTCACTGCCAACCTTTCTCCCCCACCCATCCCCTCTCCACGACCCTCAAAACGACAATCCCATTGTCCAGCCTGTAGTCAAATTCCAAACCCGCCCATAGATATTCCCGTATCCGCAGCCCGAGACGGAGACCGACATAGCAGGATGAACGAGTCGGCAAAGAAGAGAGTTCTATCCCCTTTCCCCCCCGCCTTCACCGCAACAATACAGTAAGGCAAAGGGTTCGAGCAGCAATCAATGCCTCTCATTCCAGGCCAGAACTCTCTACTCCCTCTTCCTCCCTCGCTTGGGCCTGGATGTAGATGTTGTGGCTGCCTGTCTGTGTGTTGCGGGGCATGGTAGATGGAACAGGTACAACCTGGTAGTGGCACTTTTATCGTTGGGTTGGGAATTCGAATCACGCTGGGTGGGGTTGAGAAGTGGAATGGTCTGTCAGGGGTTTTCTGGGCTATCGGTTGTGGCGGGAGGTGGGATTTTGGTACAGTCTGGAGGTGGGCTTGTTATCGGTTGCTGATGGTGGTATGTTGGTTTCACTTTGAGAGCAGAGCTGTCTTGATAGTGGATTGGTTCCTCTGCGGATGGCGCGGGTGTTGTGGGGGATGGTTTGTTGGGGCTGTACAGTGCGATGTACATTTGGGTGAGGTTATTGGGGAATCTGGTACTGATGATCCCATGGTTGTGTGCAATGGTTTTCGAGTTGGAGACCCGATGATTGGATGTGTGCTTTTGGGCGGTTACCTGGTTTGAGATGGATGGGGATTAATTTGGAAGGAAAGGGGGGGTAAACTTCCTAAGCGGGAGGCAGGTTGTCGATATGAATGGTATGCTGATTCGTGAGGATAGTTCTGATCAGGGTGTAGCAATATCCGCAGTTTGTTTCTTGCTCTTTCATCCTTAGCGTTGAGCTAGGTGCGTGTCAAAATGCTGCCTTGCAAGCTCGTAGGGGTGCCATGTCTTCAAGCAAGATAATCAACTCACTCTGAGGAATCACCATGGAACAAAGGGGCGATGCGACAGCAGCTTCTAATCTCAGATGAGCAACCAGATCATGCGCGTCCACATCACACTACAGAAGAAAAACACAGCAGTACAATGTAGTCACAAATCTATTGTACTTTTTTGTCTGATTAGAAACAACGAGGCACACCATCATTCCAAGCCGACAAACGCCTTGAGCGTTGGGATATATCATGACCTTAGAACGCCAAAATCCGCTTCATTCAACTGATACCACAAGCTGCAACTCCCTCCACCTCTCTTGATCGGGCACGGGAAGCATAAACTAAAACCAGATCTTAATCAACTCCTCACTCACCGCACTTGGCGTCAAGACGCCGCTGTCTGTGATCAGTGCGGATATCAGATGGGGAGGGGTGTAGTCAACAACGTCCGAGCTATCTGGCGACTTGACGTTGGGCGTGGGCTGTGCTTGTTGCTGCTGCTGCGTGGCTTCGTCGGCGACATCTTCCTCGGTCTTGAAGTCGATCACGCGCTGCTCGATGGGCAGGTCGTACTGTCCAAGCGGGTAGAGACGGACGAACTTGTGGCTCTCCGCCACAACGTAGAAAGGCTTGCCCATGGCCTTGGCCAGCAGACCGATCTGGTAGGTGCCCATTCTCGACACGATTCCGCCGTTCTCCACCACACCCTCCGCACCGACAATGACCACGTCGGCCTTGCCAAGCGAGTACGCGACGGCGGACTCCGGGATCGTGGCCACCGGGACGCCCTTCTCACGCAGCGCGCGGACCGTCTCCATACCCTCGGGCTCCGCGGACGAGCCCTCGACATCGCCCTTGGCCGGGGACAGCACGTAGATCACCCGGAATCGAACGGCGGACGGGCCGCCCTTCTCACCGGCAGCCTGCTGCAGCAGCGAGGCCACGACTCTGGAGCCACCGTTCGTCAGGACCGTGCTTCCGTCCCGGACGAAGCCTCTTCCGAACGCCGCAATCTTGTCTCGGCTTTCCTTCGCACGTCTGATGAACAGCCGGCCGTTGGACAGCAGGTGCGCCCTGATAGCGTTGAAGTCCCCGGCGGGTCCAAGCTGACCGGGTCTCTGTAGCGTAGTGATCAGGTATCGCTGGAAGAGATCGGTTCCAGCGGAGAGGCCAATGGGGTTCGGGATCGACTGTTTTAAGTGTGCGGTGGATTTCTCCAGCAGATCGAGCGTCTCTGATATCGTCGAGGAAGGGGAGTGTGTGAGGAGGAGCACCAAGGCCTCGATAGCGGCGATAGGCATGGTCAAATCTGGATCGGAGCGGAGCAGCTCATTGTACGTCGCGACAATGCTGGCGGTTGTTAGCAATTTCCTAAGGCCGCATGGGCTTTCCACGGCGTCAGGTTCGACCACTTACTCGAACGGCTTCGCCGAGGTGGAAGTGGCGGCTGCCATGGTGACTGATGATGCGCTGAGCAGCTCTGGAGGAATGATGGAACGAAAAGTCCGTAGGAAGCTGTCGTGCAGCAATTATCCGTAACAATTATTGTCCCATGGTCGCTTCGCCGCAGAGTCATCGAAAAAGGGAAGCGTGGAGTAAGTTTGCATCGTTTGTATACAGTGCCCCTCCTCTGGTGCGCTAGTCCGCTTCCGGTTGCCATGCGAGGCCCTTCACTGTAAACAATCAATCATAACATCCGGTCGAAACACGAGAACCACGTTTGCACCACATCTTCTCCGACGAACAATCTCGGCGTCGTCTCGTGGAGAGGGCTTTTCTGCAATATGTCGTACGGTCATCGAATGAGCCAACAGTTCCACGGCTCCCAGCAGCACCACAATAGAGGCGGCCGCAAGAAAGAAGATGAAAACGATGCTCTAATGCGACTGGTGAGTGCATCTCACAAATCTGCGCACTCGTCTGCGACTTCGTGCCCTCTGACATTCTCAGTAGCCAGACAAAGAGATTGCAGGATGTATCAACGACATCGGCATACCCTTCACTGCCGCCGACCTGATCAAACCGAACCCGCAGCAGATTCAGATGGTCTTCGAGTGGTTTGCGGAACTCCTGATGAACAACACCCGCGAAACGGTGGAACCAGCAATGCGCGCGGCAGCAGATGATGTTTGTGGCGATTATCCGGATATCGTGCCCACGGATACACGCAACTTGATGGGATTTTTCACCGGTCTGCGGCGGTTGATGATGGAGGTATTTCGCCAACTTACCGATCTCACGCCCCCCCCCCCCCCCCTCTCGGTTGTGACTACTGACTGACTGTTGTAACTGCCAACCAGTGCGGTGTCAATGATTTTACTTTTACCGACCTGACCAAGCCGACGCACGACCGTCTCGTCAAGATCTTTTCCTATCTCATCAATTTCGTGCGCTTCCGCGAGTCGCAAACCCCCGTGATCGACGAGCATTTCAACAAGGCGGAGAAGACGAAAGCACGCATCGACACCCTCTACGGTGAGAATCAGGAGATGGAACAGCGCCTTGAGGAGATGCGCCGGACTCTGAAAGCCAACGAGGCCCAGGTCAAGGAGAAAGTCCGGAGGAACGATGAATTGAAAGCACGGCTCCTCGAGTTGAGACGAAACCAGGAGCGAGTGGCGGAGACACTGGAGCGTGTCAAGGCGGACAAGGCCAGACGACAGGCACAGCTCGAAGAGAAGACAGAAAGGGTGGTGCGCACCCGACAGGAGGTCGAGAAACTACGACCTTACGTGATGGACAGTCCCGCCTCGCTTCAGTCATCCCTGGCTGAACTGTCTGAGAATCTGTATCGTGAGAAGGCTCAGATTGATGCCATGGAGAAGCGGGCAAGAGCTTTGCAAACCTCGTCCGATACGTTCACTGTTGTCAGCAATGATGTACAGGCATGCGTGAAGCTCCTGGAAGATATCTCCGTTGAGCTTCAGAAAGAGGAGGAAGAAGAGTCTAGAGCTTCTAGAAACAAAGAAGCTATTTCGGAGAGAGGTAACAATGTAAGGGAAGTGGAGCAGACAGAGAAACTACTGCAGCGACAATTGACGCGGTGGAATGAGAGAATCGAGGCTCTGCGGAAGAACGCGCAAGAGAAGGCCGAGGCAGCCCAAGCCCGCATGGAAGAGCTGCGGGAAATCCAGAAACAACTTCGTGAGGAGCGAGCAGACAAGCAGCGCGACATGGAGCGTCGAAGAATCCGCATCGAACAGACCGAGAAGAAGGTCAGTTATCACCTCTAACTGTCACCGAGCTTAACTAACCGTTATCTAGATGGCCGATCTCAAAGAGAACATTGAAAGCGAGATTCAAGGCGCTCATGACGAATACCTGAAGCTAGAGTCGCATATCAAACTTTACATCACTGATATGGAGAAATGTTTATGATCTGAGGCAATTCTGTCTGGGGCGCGATTTCGGGAGTTTATGGATTGGTTCTAGGATACCCGTATGATTCAAGTATTGCATTGTGGGAGTCTTTCATTACTGAGTGTTATTGAATATCTCTGTCCTCATCTATCTCAGTATGTGTTTGAGTATTACCCTGTGCATCGTCCATGGTGCCTGCAGTGGTATAGGCTTTCTCAATGAACTCGAACCAGCGTTCTGCGACTCGTTTCACGGGTACAGTTCGTCGAAAGAGGGCGTTCTCCTCTGAGACACGCACAGTACTATTCAGCATGGGCACCTGTGCATTCCACGGTGAGACTTCAGGGTTCGTTGAGTCTTGGCATTCGCAGAGCACAAGGTCCATATCTGCTTTGGAGGAGGTTTCTGCCAGAGCTGCAAAGGTTCTGGACAGGCCCTGCGCGGAGAATTCCGTTGTTGGGAAATGGAGGGATAAAGAGTCAAGGACTGCTAATAGAGGCCGTGCTTCGGTCTGCCCGTGTATTTCCTTCTTATTCTGATGCTGGACCCGTTGAGACCCTACTACAGACAAACACGCGCGCAGATTCTCCAGGGTTGGGCAGAATAGTACTCTAACCCGGGTGGATCTAGACAGCAGTCCTATGGTTTTATCGTAGATGTGATGGTGCCTAGCGGCTTCTCCCCTGGCTGGATGAGTAGCAGCGAGCATTCGGGTCAAAAATTGATCCCTGGTCGAGCATACAATCAGGGTTGTTGAGAAAGAGTCATGTTGTATAATTGATTGTAGGAACTCGGGAGTAGAGCCGGTAGAATATATTTGTCTGGTCGAGCCCATGGCTGGGTTGACTGCTCTGCAAATGCAGCCACTTGGACGAGGGCTTTTTTTCCGCTTTTCTAGCACATGAGAGCTGAAGAGGCTATTTTCGCGGCCATACCACTGTTGCAATCGGCGAGTCAGACACCGATAGATGTCAAGCTGGGACGTTAGGGAGGAGGATGAAGACCGGAATGAGGTACGGGGTACTGTACTTACTGTACGTGCGCGGGAAAGCTTGAAGGGTGCAGTGGATCCACCCAATCGATAACTAAGTTACTTAACTTACCCAAGCACGTTACCTCAAATCGTCACTTCGGCTGCCCGCCAGAGAATCGCCGAGCACCCAACTGCTCTCTAGCTCTGCGTCACGGAGCGCTTCCCCCTCTAAAGCCTCGTCTATTATCGCTTTCCCGTGACGGGCTTCGGAGGCAAAAATGGAGACCATTTCACGGATCTCTTCCATGCTGGAAACAGGTACTGTCCGCCCGAGTGTCTTTCCGCCAATTGTCCTCGCTGCCTAAGTAGACTGACTGACTGATCGGAATGTTGTGTCAACAGCCCGCGAGCTCACCCTCGAAGCAGCGCAGTCCGCAGCTTTGAATAGAGGCTCCGGCGTGGGGGTATCTCCCCGCAACCTGACGGCCTCGCATATTAAGAAATTACTGGATAGTCGGAGTGACCGCGAAGTCCTCGATGGCATGCGACGGGTGATCACAGTACGGACCGGACCCTTCCCACCAGCCGCAATCACGGAAACAAATCACTAACCTTGTCCTTTGTGAGCACTCCAGTTGATGTACCGAGCCGAGCCATCACTGCCTTTCTTCTCCGCGGTTGTCAAGAATGTAGCAAGCGCCAACTTCGAGGTTAAGAAGCTAGTCTATATCTACTTGGTCCACCATGCAGAGACGGAACCGGACCTTGCGCTGCTGTCCATCAACGCCATTCAGAAGTCGCTTACAGACCAGAACCCGCATGCGCGCGCCATGGCGCTTCGCACAATGGCTGGGATCAGAGTCCCGGTCATCAGCCAGATTGTATCCCTTGCTATCAAGAGGGGATGCGGGGATATGAGCCCGCATGTGCGCAAGGCCGCGGCACTGGCCATCCCGAAGTGTTATCGCCTGGATCCGAACTCCCTGCCGCAGCTGGTTGGTTATATTACTACATTGCTCGGTGACACCCAGTACTTTGTCCTCGGGCCCGCGGTGGCCGCGTTCCTGGAGGTTTGCCCCGACCGGATTGACCTGATTCACAAGCACTACCGGACCCTTGTCAAGAAGCTGGTAGACATGGATGAGTGGAGCCAGCTGGCAACGCTGCGTCTTCTTACTTTCTACGCCCGACAGTGCTTTCCTCGCAAGACCAAGAAGGTTAAGCGCGCGACAGAAACCAAAGGGTTCTACGAAGATGAAGAAAATGGCGATGATGTGACTGAGGGCAACGAGGCCGATCTGGACGAGGTACCGGTCTTGGATCCGGATTTGGAACTTTTCCTGCGTGCTTGTCTGTTGCTGTTGCAGAATCGTAACTCAGCCGTGATCGTTAGTATTGTCCGCTGTTTCCTTCATCTCGGTACGCCCGAGTACCTTGAAGCTGCTGTGGGTCCACTCATCGCTCTGCTCCGAAGCCCCCAAGATGTGCAGCATGTTGCGCTCTACAACATCGTGGTCGTGGCTTTGAGACACCCCAAGCCATTCACGAAGTATGCCACGCATTTCTTGGTTCATGCCATTGACCCGCCTCACATATGGCGTCTCAAGCTCGAGGTGCTCACAATAATATTCCCCTACTGTGGGCAGCATCTAAAGAATGTGATTTTGAGCGAGCTCCAGCATTTCTCGCAAAGCACAAACCCGGAGATGGTCCGAGAAAGTGTACGCGCAATAGGGCGTTGTGCGCAAGCTGATACCAGCGCTGCGAATCACTGCCTGCGAGTCCTGCTCAGCCAGATTACGAGCCAGGACGATAATCTGGTAGCGGAGTCGCTGACCGTCATTCGTCATCTCATCCAGCAAGATCCCCCTTCGCACGAAAAGACGGTCATTCAGCTCGTAAAGCATCTAGGGCTGACAAGCAATCCCGATGCAAGAGCTACGATCGTGTGGCTTGTCGGAGAATTTGCCGGTGCCGAACCCGAACGAAACATTGCTCCCGATGTCCTGCGAATCCTGGTTCAGGATTTTGCTAACGAGGCCGAGGCCGTGAAGCAGCAGATTGTCCTTCTCGGTGCAAAGGTTTATCTACATCATTTGCTACGGAACCCACCGAAGGAGGAGCTAGAGCCACAAACGCAACCACCAGTTCAAACGGAGGAGGCAATCGTCAATGAATGGGCCGACACTCCGAATGAGCAAGAGCCCGAAACCAATGGCCAGGAAGAGCACAAGAGTGAGCCCGAGGAGGACCAGATAGCCTTGCTTTGGCGGTACATTCTTCTTCTGGCCAGATACGACTCCTCCTACGATCTTCGCGACCGAGCACGACTTTACAAGGCTCTCCTTGCGTCTCCTTCCATGACGCAGTTGGCCAATCTAGTTCTTCTCGCACCCAAACCTGTTCCCCATGCCCCAAGCCCGTCCGAGACGCGCAAGGATCTCTTGATAGGCTCTTCGACCCTTGTAATCGGGCCCGACGCGGGCATGCTCGGACTCAAGGGTTATGAGAACCTTCCTGACTGGGTCGGAGCCGGGCAAGAGCCCAACCCGCGCCTTCGTGAATCAGAGGTCAAGCCAGATCCCACCGGACGGGCATCGATGACGGCGGGCGAGCGGCTTGACCAGGCCCTCAAAGAGCATCAGCAGAATGCCCCATCTTCCAAGGCACAGCCCGGTCGTCCAGCAGGGGCTTCTTCTTCGAAGGGCAAGACGCTGGATGAGTGGCTAGAGGAGCCGGAGCCCGAGAGCGAGGGAGAAACGGAGTCGGAAGAAGAGGTAACTGACTCTGAGTATGAGACCGATGAGGAGGAGACGGAGGAAGAAGAGACTGACGAGGACGAATCTGAAGAGGAAGAGGACGAGACCGACTCTGAAGACCGGGCACAGGCGACAGGACTCTTGAAACGGTGATGGCCGGCTCACTTTCTCGTGTAGTGATAGAGCTTACTTTATGTGAATAAGTAGATACCATTCAAACCTTGCTTTCTTTTCTGCATTCGTTTTTTATCTTGTCCCATTAAGCATAACATAATCACGACAGCCAAACAAACCGATCTTACACGCTGTATGTGAGTCAACTGGCGGAAAGACACCAACAAATCAGGCGGTGCCCTGCGGCAGAACGGCGGAAGGCGTGAATCCTCTCTCCCTCACAGCGAGGCTGAGACGGTCTCGAGAGATCACACCTCAAACATCGAACCATTCGCTTTCAACTTCCTGGGACTCGTCTGACCATGGCTGAAGCCAGCTGTGAGTGAGCTGATCGAGAATTCCTGCCATTTTTCCCGCCTACCCGCGTTCAAGGCTCTGAGTCGCTCACCAAGTTGTGACCCGCGCGCGCGCCGTCCCCCTACTGCTCTTCCAGTGGACTCAGCTGTCGGCCACGATGCGAGCTACTGCAGGAACCTGCCTTCGTAATCAACACATCCCTTCTTCGATCGACCTACCTATATCTCAGTCTATGCGTCTTTCCTTCTGTGTCCGTCACTGAGAACCAGCCGCCCGAACAGATCGTCCATCTACACCTAATCTCCGAGAGACGGACGCGAAACGACCACATCCGCTCCCAGCCCTTTACATCCACAAACCAAAAGACCTCGGCCTCCCATTACCTTGGTTGCATAATCAAATAGACAAAAGAGAAAACCTCTATTATAAACGGGAACCCGACCTACTCAGGTCGCCTCCTGCTCCAAAAAATGCCTGGTTTACCAGGTAAGTCTTCCCCGCTGCGCTTCTTTGCGCTACGCCGCCACACCCCCCTCCGTGCTGAGGCAATTTTGCCTTTCTTCCCCCCCCCACCAGCTGAATATCATACTCATCTCTTATTTTATGTGTTTAAAGCGAGTATCGATCTGGATGAGTGCATCGAGAGACTCTATCGCAAAGAATTGTTGGCAGACTCCGTTATAGAGGCAATATGCGCCAAAGCTAAGGAGTTGTTGATGAAGGAGAGCAATGTCGTGCACATTGCGGCTCCGGTGACGGTCGTCGGAGACATCCACGGACAGTTCTTTGATATGATTGAGATCTTCAAGATTGGCGGGTTCTGTCCGAATACGAACTATTTGTTCCTAGGTTGGTTCTCCTTTTCCTTTTCCCCGCGGGGAGCTCGTGGGGGATGAAAGAAGATGAAGGGGCTAGGGGATGATGAAGGGCCGGTGTGAAGCGAGGAATTCGGTGCAATGTGGCTGTGGACGTTTGGAGTACCTCCAACAAGAAGCTGACCTCTCCCCTCTCGTTCCAGGCGACTACGTCGACCGCGGCCTTTTCAGCGTGGAAACGATCTCGCTCCTCGTGTGCCTGAAGCTGCGGTACCCGCAGCGCGTGCACCTGATCCGGGGCAACCACGAGTCGCGGGGCGTGACGCAGTCCTACGGGTTCTACACGGAGTGCGCGCGCAAGTACGGCAACGCCAACGTGTGGCACTACTTCACGGACATGTTCGACTTCCTGACGCTGAGCGTGGTGATCAACGACCAGATCTTCTGCGTGCACGGCGGGCTGTCGCCCTCGATCCACTCCATCGACCAGATCAAGATCATCGACCGCTTCCGCGAGATCCCCCACGAGGGGCCCATGGCCGACCTCGTCTGGTCCGACCCGGACACCGAGCGCGACGAGTTCTCCCTCTCCCCGCGCGGCGCCGGCTACACCTTCGGCGCCCAGGTCGTGCGCAAGTTCCTGGAAGTCAACAGCATGTCGCACATTCTGCGCGCCCACCAGCTCTGCCAGGAGGGCTACCAGGTCCTCTACGACGACCGCCTGAGCACCGTCTGGAGCGCCCCCAACTACTGCTACCGCTGCGGCAACCTGGCCAGCGTGCTCGAGGTCAGCGACTCCGGCGAGCGCTACTTCAACATCTTCGACGCCGCGCCCGAGAACGATATCCACCGTGGCGAGCAGCAGGCGCAGCAGAATAAGGACGGCCAGAGCCCCGTGATTGATTACTTTCTGTGATACCCAATTTTATTTTCTCGTGTATTTTGTGGTGGAGTGTGGTGGTTTTGTCTAGTCTAGGAGCATATTTTTTTCCCGAACTTTCTTATTCTAACTTATACTTTTTCTGGGTTGTCCCTCCCTCCTTTATTTTCTTTCTGTGGAGTTATGATCTCTTAGAGATGGGGTATTGGATAAATAGTCAAGCATTTATAGACTGCGGTCGGGTGTTGTCATGTAAGAGAGAAATGTCAATAAATATTAGATGAGTTGATAGTGGTTGAAAAAGAGGGCTTCAGAGGTGAGGGTATGCGAACTGGCTGTGAAAAGTTATATAAACTGTTGGGAGACCAGGCTAAAACTGGCATATACTGCTAACTATAAACTACAGATGACGGGGGTTATTACCAGCAACCTCACACAGCTATTTACAAGTAGTTATGTATGAGCTAAAGATAGCCTGTAGATCTGTATAAGCCTCTTAGAGAGGTTACTGGTTAATGTGGTTACATAAATTGTTACATATGTTGAGAATAGGTTTTTAACTAGTAAAAACTAGTTGAAAGATACTCGCCATCTTCGATTGTAGCCAAGTCAGGTGTGTCCAATGAGGCAAATGGAGCGAGACGAAGACGGGGACCATAGGATCTCCACATTATTACCAAGGTTCATATGCAGCTCATGTATATATAGTATATAGTATAGTATGGTCCACTAATCCCAACCTCCCGGGAACCTCGCATCAAACAGACAAGAGAGGTTTAGCAGAAAAGTAGAGTATATATAGGAAATTCGAATAAATTTCACTCAGATGATTTGTGAATAAATGCGTCCCAACGCTTGTAAATACTGGCAAGAAATAGTTATGCTGCCTCCCCATGGCACAAAACAAAAGATGGGGGTGGATCTTGATCGTGGTTTCATAGGAAAAAGGGAAAAAATGGACACAGACAAGAGAAAGGAAAACAAGAAGCAAATGATCATCTACCAGTCCTTGGCGATGTCAAAGGACCACTCGAACTGGAGATGAGTGTGGTCGTCGTCGTCGATGAACTTGGAGATGGCGTTGTAGTGGCCACGGTACAGCATTCCCGAGGGAGCTTCTTCGGCGGCGACTGTTTCGAGGAGAGAAAAGAGGGTGGTCAGTTGGTTGTGGCAGCGGAATGGGGAGGCGGGTCTAGCTGGCGGGGCTCAACTTACACTTCTTCTCGTAGACCTGCTTGTCGGTGGTGTTGGGGGCGTAGCTTCCCTGTGACAGGTTGTTAGGAGCCGGATAACTGGAGTATGCGGGGGGAGGAGGGAAACTTACCAGCATCTCCTCGTCCTTGCTGACCCGGACACCCTTGCGCTTGACGACCTGCAGGTACTTGAGGCCGCTGAGCACCTCGTGGTGCACCTGGAAGACGACCTTGATGTGGAAGGTGGAGCCCTCCTTGATCTTGAAAGGCTGGTCCTTGAGCCCCTCCAGCGCGCCGGGGGCGGACAGGTCGATCACCACGTCGGAACGTCCCTCGACCTCCAGGGCCAGGGACTTGATGATGCACTTGCGGGGATCGTTGGGGTCGCCAATCGGGGTGCCGGAGTTGAGGCCGAGCGAGGCCTTCCACCGGTTCAAGGCCTCGTCATCCTTATCTATAGTAAAGAGAGGGGACGGTTAGTAGCGAATATAGACCATTGATGATTATCATATTGTGGAGAAGCTTATAGTAGTCGGGATGCGGCTGAGTTTGTCTTTTGCATGGGGTAAATAAGCAAGGGGGAGGGGAAAGCCGTCGTCAATGGCCACGAGGCAGAGATAGAAAGAAGAGGAGGGGGCGGAATGCTTGTGACACCAAAAGGGGGAGGAGGAAGAGGGACACATCAAGAACAATGATCACACATACCAAGCTGGGCATATTCGTCGATGGTTTTCTTCTCACCGACCTTGAAACCCTCGGTCTTGGTGGCAGTGAGATCGTCTTCGTGTTCAGGCATGGTGGTGGTGGTGGTGGTGGTGGTGGTGGTGATAGTTTTGTTGATTTGGTTGTTTTGGTGGCTCTGGTGGGGTATTTGGATAGCGGATGGGAGAAGGTGTCCAGAGCTAAATTGCTGGGGGAGAAGCTCGCCTCACGAAGGGCGATTTTCTTAATTAGATAAAAGACCAGTGCAAGACCAGAGACCGAAGAGATTTCAAGTAGGGTCACTCACCGAGATTAAAATGAGGCCAGGAATTGCTGAAGGAGAGAATTGTTTTGGGGATGTTTTGGAGTGGAAGACCAATTGAACTACTAAAGGCCAAGTGGGGGGAGAGGAAAAGGCGGTGGACAATCATGGCTATTAATGGTTGGCCTTACAGGAGGGGGAGAAGGAGGAATTCTTCTCGGATGGGCCAGACTCATAGACTCATCATCAGCTCTGGCAGTATGTACTGTACTTTACTGCACTGAACTTGTGATTCATTGATTCCAGGCCATGTCATTGTTGGCCACGCAATAGTCGACTTCTCACGAGAGAAGGTTACTGCTTGACAAGGTGGCTGTTTCCTACACTGTACCTCGAAGGTGATCAGCTCTCTTTCTTGCTAAAAGGCCATCAACATGAGGATTGCCCGGTCTTAGTCCAGGTCCAGGAGTCCAGATGAGACATTCCCAGCCAAACATCACTCGCACTATGAAACCCCCTGTCAAAGTCAGCAACCAAGCTTGGGCAAGGGGGCGCTGTTATACTTATCCACTTCATATGTTTCTGCTCACTGAGCAGCTCTACAGTGTGAGGTTAGTATATAGTAACACTGCATACTTAATCTAACTTCAAACGAATATAGTCTTCGATAACATGATTCCATTGAAGCATACTCGTACAGCACTATGAAATCTCAGATTCCATGCTCACCCTGGTATAAGGAAGAATTCAAATCATACTCAGCTTTGAAAGAATATGCGGCAATCGACATATGGATAATTCGACACCACATCGGAGATAATACTTGGAGCCCAGAGAACTTCACATCCTCGCCCCCAGCCCTCTTCATAGAGTTGGCCCAATATCCGAGGGTGATTAGTTAACTCAGAGAAAGTCGAGCTTTTCTACCCTGAGGATATACCTATCCACGTTTCAGTGTTTTGACAGCCCCGTTGCCGAGGTTCCATGTTTCCCGAGAGGTCTGCGAGTTCTAAGTCCGAATGCGGCATTGTTCTGGAAGAGTGGACCAAAGGCTGATATCGGATGAAGCGGTGAGCACATTGCGAGCGCAAGAAAGATATTGCCTGCTGCTTCAGGAAGAGAGTCCTAAGTTTCCGAAGAAAGGCAAGTAGACCAGCCATACGAAGCTGCCTTCAACAACGCTATGATACATGGTGCGCATGGACCGTGAACTGGTTGAATCTGCTTCGACTGATAAGAATGCATCTCGTTCAAACAAGTACACAGCGAATATATGGAGTATTTCAACTCCCCCAGACTGTAGGGAAGTCAGCGAAGTGTCAGCCCTGATTCGGTGCATGTGTTCATGCATATCCCCTTGTCCGGGCTTCGGGCAAGGGATTTCGCTATCTAAACTTTTTTGGGGGGGTTTTTTTCTTGGATTTTCTTTTCTTTCTTTCTTTCTTTTTTTTTTTTTTAGAAAAAGTGAGAGCTGAATATATCTGAGTGTGTTATGAGCCCTGGGCAAAAAATTCATCCATTATGTATCGAGTAGCTCGATGACGAGTCGAAAACCCCCGCGACAAACTAAGGTGAGGCCCAACAAACCAAAACAAGAGAAGCGCGTCACGGGGACAACCGCGCTAGCTCAGGCATTAAGGCATCAATACGTAGTGAGCGTATTTCTGTAATTGCTGATACCGGGGGATGAGCCGGCGGCGCTGGTACTTACTTTTTGGGTTAGAAAATGAGGGGATTGACATGGATGACTGGTTAATTCAACGGTAGTGCTGCAGTAGCGCCGTAACATTAGCCGGGCGGAACCGTCACGTAACCAGCAGAACATGCAATGGTGGGAAGCGATTCGCCCGTCCCGTTTCGCTCGACTTTCATTCTTTGATTATTTTCCCTCCCCTACTCCCGAGTCCAGAGAAACCTAACCTTTTAGCGACTGCTGCTGCTACTGTTGTTACTGCTGCTGCTACTGCTTATCGACCTAGCGCCGCCTGGACTCCTCCCACCCCATTCCTGCCTTTATCATCTGGCTTGTCGCGTATTCCTTTCAAGCTTCACCCCCCATCTACTGTCCGCCCGGTTTCAAAACCGTCCTGTTTGTGACCTGTGCGCTTTCGTCTTGGTGACGTCTTCCCTGCTCGCGATTTGTAGACAAGAGAGCGGCGACAAACGCGCCTGCAACGTGGCCGCCGCTTTGGTGTCGCATCCCCCATCCATCATCCTACTCACCACCGTCCTTCGCCCGAGTCTTTTCGAGTCTTTAAATTGATACCTCCCGCCCAATCCAATTCGTTCATCATGGTGCGCACCTTGCCGAGAAAGAACAACCCGCTCATCCTCAGCGATGAAGCGCCTGCTTGTAAGTTGTGCCCCTGCATCAGCAGCGTCGATTCCAATCTCAACCATCGCTCTATCTCCTCCACTCCGATCTGAGGTCGCGCCAGACTAACACGCACCTTGCTTCGTGCTTGTGCGATGACAGATGAAGAACTTCTTGCGCGCCGTCGCTTGGGAAAGACCAATCTTGCCGTCAAGCCCACCCAGATCGGCACCTCCAATGCGACCAAACCAGAGAACCTCGGCCCTTTTGAATATGCCCACTTGCGCGCTCCCCTGCCCAGTGATCTCAAAGGATCTGAAATCTTCCCCTCACATGCTCCTCAACAACACCCGGAGACGTACTTCTTGATGGTAAGTCGCGTCCTTCCAGGCCCTTAGCCTTTCGGAATCGCGGAACGTCACGGAACCATGGTTAACGGGGTGGATTCCTTTGTCCCTTCCAGCGTCGTAGCAGAGATGGATACGTTAGCGCCACTGGCATGTTCAAGATCGCTTTCCCTTGGGCTAAGCTTGACGAAGAACGATCCGAGCGGGAGTACTTGAAAGCACGGTCTGAAACGAGTGAAGACGAAATTGCCGGCAACGTCTGGATCTCTCCTGTACTTGGTAAGTTCTCGAACCACCTTACATTCCCTGGCCTACCGCTCTGATACCGGTCCTCAGCCCTTGAGCTCGCCAAGGAGTATCAGATGTACGATTGGGTCCGAGCCTTGCTTGACCCCACCGAGATTATCCAGAGCCCTTCCTCTGCAAAGAAGCAAATCACGCCCCCTCCCAGGTTCGACCTGCCTCCTATCGAGGCCCCGACTCTCCTCACTTCCACGACCCGTCTCAGACGAGGACGCTCGGCTTCCCCCAGCAAGAGACCTAGTTCCCCCAGAAAGCCCAGACAAACTCGAGCCATGAAGGAGGCGAACGCTGCCGCCACCAGCGCTGCAAATGCTACCCTACAGTCTTCTCTCGACTTGACTGCTTCGACCGTGGAAAGCGAATCGGTGATCAGAGCCATCCAGCCCAGCGTGGAAGTCGATAGCGACCAGAAGCCGGCTCCCACTCCTCGGAAGTTGAAGACGCCCAAACCGTCCAAGATTGCACGTCGGATCATTCCTGAGGGCGATTTCGAGGAAGAGCAGAAAGAGGAGCAAAAAGAGGAGCGCAAAGAGGAGGAAAAGGAACAGAAGGTCAAGGTTGACGTTGAGACCACCGCCAACACCGTCGATGATGTCAAGACTACCCAGACGACCGTCTCCGTGGAGCTGCCAGTTACTCTTCCCGAAGCACCCTCTGCAGCTGATACCGAGCAGATGATCGCCAAGGCCAAGGAAATGGTGGAAGAAGCTGTCAAGCTCCAGGCAGAGACCGCCGAGCCATCCTCAGCTAAGGCGGCCGTGAAACGCAAGACTGACGCTCTCAGCGAGGACGAGGATGAGGAAGAGGAGGAAGCCCGCACTCTCCGGACAAAGCGCGCCAAGGTCCTGGAAGAGAAGCTCAAGCAGGAGCGCGTCCGGAATCGTGCTCTTGTTGGTGTTACAGCTGCCTTTGCTCTTGCGTTAGTACCCCTCTAGAAACCCCGGTCTTTCATCGCATCTTACTAACTGAACTATCCAGCGCCTCAATTCCTTACTTCTTCATCTAAAGAATTTAATACATTTCTCAATCGCGAGTGGAGCCAAGACGCACGAGATCGTTCGTGATGTCAACCTGCGCGCGCATCCGTAGTAACCGACACCTTCATCAGCCATGATCGTATGTTCACAACTGCCATGGTCCCAGACGACTTTTGCCATGCGAGGATTGCGAGAAGCCTCTTTCCGTGCACTTTTGCTACCCTCGATCAAATTCCGAGTTCGGGCTTTGGCCGATTACTCCCTTGCCCATCACGATTCTTTCTCTCAACAATGGTCATCTGGATGTGTACCGTACTTGAAGCAGTCTAGTTCCTTACTAATGCTGTGCCTCTTGGTTGCGAGTGATGTGCGTTGAGGCGGGGGAGGTTGGCCTGCACAGGTCCTGGAGATCAGAGAGAAAGCCTTGGGTTCGTTTCGTTCTTTACCTGCACCTTTTCATTGTCCCTCTTCTTCCTGGATACCTGATATATGCCCCTATAATGTGGTTTTTCTTTTTTTTTTTTTCGTTTCTACACCATTTGCGCCGGGAATGACCCCTGGTGTCGTGATGCAATCGGATGGCTTTGGCTGGACTGTACTCGGGCGTTGTGCTATTGTTAGGGTAGATTTGGCAGACGACGCTACATGCAGGAATTTGAATGTTGATAAGTAGCGATGTTTTCTATTTTCTGCAGATTGTAGATTGGCTGTTGTTCGAGGGAGGGGGCAGTGGGGTAGAGCTGGACTCCGCTGCAAACCAGCAAAACATCGTTATCGGCGGGTGGTTCTCTCCGCCTGACGTCTCCGAAGTGACTTTCTTTCTTCCATTCTTTGTTCTTCCTTTCAGGCTTTGTTCTTACTGTGTTATTAAATCTACGAAATTTGCACACCCATCTCTACGCTCATTGATCTTCTCAGCACAGTAATGCCATGTCTCTCCCGGGATTAGACCTGACACAGCCCTCAGGGGAGAAGGAGTTTGTCCCCGCACCGCCGACGCAAATCACCGTCGGCAAAGGTTCAGAATGGCGGTTTGAGGTAGCGTTCGGCACCGTCGTGCGCGTCAAGGTGAGCACAACCTCCCAGACCCAGCCTACAGCTCTCATGCTCGATAGAATTTCGTTGGGTTCTCAATTGACCTCCAGCAACTGACTGACTGACCTCGAGAACTAGCTCCTCACCGGCACCGCCGAACTCTTCGGCACGGAACTCGCCCCCGCCCAGACGTACACATTCACCGGCACGAAAGCGGCGATCTACACATGGCACGGATGCATGCTCGAGGTCAGCGCCGGCGAGTCCTACGCGACGCCGGACAGCCTGGCGCCCGGCGGCGGCAACGGTAGCAGCAACGGCAACGAAATACGCACGACGGGCGGGCGCGGCCTGGGCGCGGGCGGCTGCCAGAGCGAGTACACGGCGGAGGAGACGCCGATGGTGGAATACGCGAACGTGCACTTTGCGCTGGAGACGATGCGGCGGCAGGCCAAGGCGCAGGGCAGGGACGGGCCGCGGGTGCTGCTCCTGGGCTCCGAGGACGCGGGCAAGACGAGTCTGGCGAAGATCCTGACGGCGTACGCCACCAAGGTCGGGCGCCAGCCGGTGGTCGTCAACCTCGACCCCACGGAGGGGATGCTGAGCGTGCCTGGCACGCTGACGGCCACCGCGTTCCGCACGATGATCGACGTCGAGGAGGGCTGGGGGTCCAGCCCCATGTCCGGCCCCAGCGCGGTGCCCGTCAAGGTCCCGCTGGTGTACTTCTACCCGATGGCGAGCCCGCTCGAGGCCGAGGGCTCCGTGTACAAGGCGATCGTGTCGCGGCTGGCGGTCTCGGTCATGGGCCGCATGGCTGAGGATGAGGATGTCCGGGAGACGGGAATCATTGTGGACACGCCGGGGATTCTCAGTCAGAGTAAGGCCGGGAATGTGGATTTGATCAAGCATATTGTGACGGAGTTTGCTAGTGAGTTTGATTTGTTGTCGTGGGGGTTTCTAGGGACATTTACTGATGTGATGGGGGCGTGATACAGTTACGACGATCTTGGTGCTCGGCTCCGAACGACTCTACAGTGCGATGATGAAGGAGTTTGATAACAAGCCTACGGCCAGTGCGTCCGCCGTGGCGTCGGATGAGCGCATCTCCGTGATCAAGCTGTCCAAGTCTGGGGGATGTGTGGATCGCGACGCGGCGTTTATGAAGGCCGTCCGCGAGTCGCAGATCCGCACCTACTTCTTCGGCGACCAGATCCCGTCCGCCGCGTCGGGGGCGCTGCCGCTGTTGGCCGCGTCGTCCAAGAATGTGACGTTGTCGCCGCACGCGCAGCAGCTGGATCTCAACGCCCTGTCGATATACAATTACACCATCGCTGCCCCGGAGGAGGATGAGGATGAATATGACCCGGCGTCATTTGGCACCGATTCGTTCCTCCCTGGAGGAGGCAATGAGGCGGACTCGAGCCAGAATCAGCAGAAGCAGGAGGACAGTAGTGCAACGTCTGTTCTGCCCGGGTTCGGGGATGCTCCGTCGAGTGCCACGGCGGAGACGGGCAGCGGCGCCAATGTGCCGCTGAAGAAGCTGCTCCCGCCGGCGCCCACGGGGCTGGCCAATTCGCTGCTGGCGATCACGCACGCGCCGACGACGGCCAGTGTGGCGGATGTGCGGGATGCGAGTATCATGGGGTTCCTCTATGTGGCGGATGTGAACAACGAGAGGAGGAAGATCCAGGTGTTGGCGCCGGTGGGGGGGAGAGTGCCGCCGCGGGCGTTGGTGTGGGGGAAGAAATGGCCGGGCGAGGTGGTCGGGTTGGTGGGTTAATCGTAGTGAAAGCGGTTAGTGTTGATTGATAAGTACGATAACAATGCAGCGATAGCACCTGACTTCCACTTCACCTCCTGCCTAGACTCTCCCTCCTCTCCCATCAACAACCAACAACCCTCACATTACAACCCACACTCATTACCTGCTCGAACCAGCCCAACCACCAAGACAATGGCCTAGGATCTTCCATTCCAGCTACACCAGCCGTCTCTCATTTCGCCAGCACCCACCACCACCGCCACGACACTTCACCACAAACAACCAACCACCAACCCCCTCCCTAACCCCCCTCTCCAACCAACCACCACCACCACCACCACCAAAAAAGAAATGCCCCGCCTCCACCTAACAAACCACCTAACCCGCCTCCTCAGCCGCCTCCTCTCCACCCTCCCGGGACCAGTGACAACGCTCCTCCCGCTCCCGCTCCCGCTCCGCACGCGCACGCGCACCCGCGCCCGCTCGCGCGCCCTCTCCCGCCCACCAATCTACCCCTACGGCTACACGACGACCAACTACAAAGACAAAGACCTGCCCCCGCGCCCGCACCGCACGCACCTGCTCACGCGGCGCGTGCTCAAGATGGCCGTGCTCGCGCTCCTCCTCCTGATCAGCGGCCTCATCCTGCTCCCGGCCTACACCATCTACCGGCCCCCGAACCTGCTGATCCGATACTTCCAGCACCGCTGGCCCGACACCACGTTCCACGTGCCGCTCCCGCCATCCACCCCCCCGACGATCGCGCTGACGATCGACGATGCGCCGTCGACGTTTACCCCGCAGATCCTCGAGATTTTGCGGGCGAACGAGGCGCGCGCGACGTTCTTCGTGATCGGGGCGCAGATCCCGGTGGCCGGGATCGGGCCCGACGGGAAGAATGGCGAGGCCATGCTGCGCGAGCTGGTGCTGCAGGGCATGGAGCTGGCGAATCATGCGATGTCGGATCGCCCGTCCCGGGATCTGAGCGATGCGGTGCTGGAGGCGGAGGTCAGGGGCGTGCAGGGCTGGTTGGAGCGGGTGGAGGATCAGGTGGCTTCGGCCTCGGCTTCGGGGGAACGGGGGCCAGGGGAGGGAGCGGAAGGCAAGGCGACGGCCAAGTCCAAATATAAATGGTTCCGGCCGGGGTCCGGGTTCTTCTCGGATCGGATGCGGGTGCTCATCCACAGACTGGGGTTGCGGATTGCGCTGGGCAGTGTGTACCCGCATGATGCGCAGATCAATTGGCCCCGGGTCAATGCGTGGCATATTCTCAGTATGGTGCGGTCGGGCAGTGTGATTGTCTGTCATGATCGGAGGGGGTGGACGGTGCCGATGCTGAAGCGGGTGTTGCCGGAGTTGAAGAGGAGGGGGTTCCGTGTGGTGACGCTGAGTGAGTTGGTGGAGTTGGGGGAGCAGAGTCAACTGCCGAAGCAGATTAGTACCTAGGGGGGGGCTCACTACGGGGCTGCTTTTTGGTGGCACGGTTGCTGTTGCTGTTGCTGTTGCACTATTGCACAGAGGTGATACATGTATATAGTCTAAGTCTACCGTACAGGCTGGTCCTGAAGCACAAACAATATAACAGTAAAGATACACCCCCCTCCCTCATCCGGCTACTCCCATCGCTTCCACTCCTCCACGTTCTTCCGCATCTCACTCTCAACCTCATACCCCCGACTGGCATCCTCCAGCAGCTCGGCTTGGCGGTCTCGGTACCGCTGCTCGGCCTCCCGACGTCGCAGCGCCACCAGCTTCAGATACGTCAGGTCGTCCAGCTGCACCGCCTCCTGGAACTTCATCCGCATCCGCGGCGAGTAAAGCTGGCAGCTCGCCTCGCGACAGCGCGACGGGCCTTCCCCGGGAAGAAGCCGCATCGTGGTCGAGAACTTGCGCGCAATCGGCAGCTTGGCCTTGACCAGCGGCCACACCACGTCGTCGTAGCAGTCCTCGCACACCGTGAGCTCAGGCAGCTGCGGCATGTAGTGCCAGGTGCTGAGAACCTGCCGGTCCCGCCGGCAGTCTCGAAGCACTACCTTGCGCCGCGCATAGGACAGGAACTCGCGGATGTCCGGACGCACCGCATGCTCCAGCTCGGCTCGGTTGGCGGCCATATCCAGGCAGTCGATATAGCGGACGAACCGAGCGCTGTCAGTCACAAAGTCACACGCCCTCTCCTGCTTGGTGGCACTGCGTTTGAATGTCTCCCGGTGTCGCGGCATCAGAGTCCTCAAGTTGCGAACGCAGGAGTGGCATACGTTGAACTGTGGAAGATACATGTCGGTGTCCGGGTCCACGACACGGTACCAGTACTGGTCACTGATAGTGCGTCCCGGGCAAGGCTTGCTGCCTGACGGTGGCCGCGTGATCTGCAGGAGCAGATCCAGGTGGTCCAGATGTTTCTTGAGTGTCTGCATCCATGCCAAGCGCGTCCACGGCTCACTCATGGAACAGCGAACCTTCTCTTCGCGAGGTCGGGGGCTCGCTAGGACAAAGAAATCTCGGAACCGGGACTTGCGCATCTGTTTCATGCAGGATGGACAGATATCCAAGTGAGGGATTCCCTTCACGGTATGCCAGTCCTGATATCCTGCCACAGCAACTGACCGAGGGCAAGGCGACAGAAAGTACTGCGGCTTAGGAGAACTTCTGCGCACGGCACCCTGCGAAGAGCTTCGTCGACCAACTTGTTTTCCAGTTTGGTAAGCATCTTCGGGGTCTTCATCGGGTGACACAGGCCTCTGTAACGTGTCATCCAGGAAAGACACAGCACGTCGGCTGGGCGTGTGGGAGGACACCGACTGTGCCCTGTCTGAAGAGTGGGATCGTCCATCCGGCCTGTTGCCGACCGAAGGCCGCGCTGGGGCCTCAGAAGCCAGCGCTGCATTAAATGAGGCCGAGAAAGGATCCTCTTCACTCTTCTCTTGCTCAGTGGACTCCTTTGCCGTCGATGAAGACTTGGGAGGGATCGGCTGGTCAGATTGTGGCGCGCCGCACCCATTAGGGCACGTAATGGATGGCTTGATGCCTGCTTGCTCAACGGTGGCGATCGGTTGGGCAGCTGCAGCTGCAGCTGCAGGTGGCGGACTATTCTGATCGTTGTTCTGTGAGGCCTCTTGCGATGCGCGAAGTTCCTGCCGCTGGCGCAATTTCTCCTCTATCCTCTCAGCCAAAGTAGGTCCGGTGGAAGACTTTTCTGTAGGTGAGGCCGGAGGCTTAGCCGAGGAGCCTTTCACGCCAATAGCAGCCGAATCAGATTGATGGCCCGGCTTCGGCATGGGAGGCCTAGTCACCTGCTTGGCAGATGAACTGGGCTTCGCACTGCCCGCTCGCTTCAAGCTAGGCGGTGATGCCGTGGTCGTAGTTTCAATCGCTTTGGTGGGCGTCTTGGACGTCACAGAGCCAGTCCGGGGTCCTTGGGCCATATCTTTCTTGGGATTACTGTCCCTCTGGGTACTAGCTTTCGCTTCACCAGGGCGGCCATCGAGGGTCTTGCTCGGGATGCGGAGTTGCTGCGGCCGTGCTAGCGAGGGTGGAGGTCCGCGAACCTTATCTGAAGAAGCCCATGGAGTCGACAGAGGCACGACCTGATCATCCTCGACAATGTAGAGCATTGGGTCATGTTCTATCTCCGCTGACGGCGTTGGTGGCCCTGCGTTGTCATCAGAGCCGCTCTCGCGGACTGAGTCGTCATAGATTGTCGTGTGAACAACTGAGGAGAAGGATAGCACATCCACGATCACTGGATGTTGGTCAATAGTTCCCCGAGAGCAGACACCCTCTACTCCGGGCTTTTCTCCTAGCTTGGTCATCCCGTGTAGTTCACGAGAGAGGGATACCGTCTCGTCTTCCACGGAAGGCGCAGGTGGCCATTGGGTCTGCTTGCGCCAGCGCAAGTGCGCCTTGGTCCTGAGATACATGGCGACGAGGGGAAAATCAAAAATCAGAACAGTAAAAAACTTTTAATCCAGTCGAATACAAGGCTCCGATCGGTGTGAGGGCGTTACTCCTGGGATTTATCCTGCGGTGGCACGTCGGATCAGAATCAGGTTCCTGGCTGTTGGCATTATAAATCCGTCGAACGTCGGACTCACGCGAGAAACGTTCTGGAGGAAAGAGCAAGGGATCCAGCGGACGCAAACAATCAAAAGTAAACAAAAAGCACACAAGCACCGGGCGGAGTCAGGAAATCAGCAATTGAGTTGAAATGGGGCCGAACGGCGCAGAAAAATTTGGAGCAACTAGTGAGCAGAAGACTGGGGCAGTCTCTGAAAACCTTCCAGGAGCGGTTGGAATTAAGTATTAGGCGAAAGTATGGTTAGTAGTCCTGATGTACACTTCCAGGGACGAAGAAAACAAGCACAGAGAATACGGAGAGACTATATAAAGTAAATCGACCCCAATGGGAACCCGGTTGGGCAGCGCCTCTGGCCGGGGTACTGGCCCTATCAGAATCCTGCCCCAGAGATTGGGCGTTAACCACGAGCGAATCAACCCCCCCGGACGCTGAAACACGACGATCGTGGCCATATGTCAAGCGTTGGGAATGAATGGTCCTGCCTGAGCCATGTCAACAGGAGTCGTTGAAAATGAAACCATTCTGATCCCCGGACAGGAGAATGGCTTGATCGTGCATGCGTAGAGGCGAAGCTGGCTGTTGATTTGTCCCACCCCTCCTTTGTCGTCGGTTTAGGTGCCAATTGTTCGACTAGGGGCAGGTAAACCTGCGGGAAAGGCGTCATCCTCAAGGCACAGGCGGCGAACTAGAGGGATGGTTATTGGCCTGACAGGCATGACAGGCTACTAGTAGAGCAGGGCTTAAGCAAAGCCACACACGATCATGGCCTGTATTGGGCGCCTTTGGCTACATATGCCACCATTGGGATGGGCTGCAGCATTCTTGACCTGTAGATGCTGGTCGTATGGTGCGCATCACCCAACGAGCATCCCATCTGCGGCAAGCGATGCGATGATATCAGCTGGAAAGACGGTGAGAAGAGGGAATGGGTGGCAAGCTGCATCGAAAAGAAGGCGAAGGCTTGGGGAGGGGTGTGCTGGCTTGATGGGTTGCATGGTTGGGATATACGTCTGACGGTGATGCAGGGCCACTGTCAGAAGGAGTACGATGACTCCATCGTGGATTTGTTGTAGGAGGAGAGCAAAGCATCATCGATCGATCTATTGAGTAGTTCAGTTCCACTGCGGGCGGGCACGACAACGGGGTATTCCAGAAAGGGTAAGACCCAAGACCGCCATGCGGGGATTTATGCTTGAATACATGACTCAGCTATGCCTGCATAAGGTATGCCGTCGGCAGTTCGGAGCGATCATCGGCCTGAGGCCGCGGATATCCGACGGTTCGGCAATGATTCCGATGGCGTCACTCCGTCGGATGAAGATTTAAGAACGAGGAACGAGGAACGAGGAACACAGCTGCGAATTGCGAATTGCGAGATGAGACAAGGAAGAAAGAGTTGCCAGGTAGCGATCTCTTGCTTCTAGCACTTATTAGCGAAATATTGACGGTAACTGAGGGGGGGAAACCACCTCATCGCAAAGCGTAGACGTAACGATAGGTGGAATGGTGTGGGGTAAAGGAACCAGAATTATTAATGATAGTAAACGCGACCCTTCGAGACCATGACAGAAACAAGCATCTCGGAATTGAGCCGCACGAGAAAAGATTAGTGATAGTGTTCGTGTTGTCAGTCTTCTGACAAGCACGTACTGAAGTACGTTGAATATAACCCAGCGATCACCCCGACCCTGCCTCTCAATCCTTTTCCCCCTCCAATGCCCCTCAATCGCATCATCCCTCGTCTACTCCGCACCGCCACGCCTACTGCGTCTGTCTCATCCCCGGCGCTCCGTCTCGCAGCTGTGAACGCTCACTTTCGACCCGCATCCCCCTCCATCATCAGCCTCCCCACCCGCACCAACACCACCATGTCCGTCCCACAGACCATGAAGGCCGTCCAGGTCGAAAAGCTAGGCGGTCCCGAGGTCCTCGAGTTCAAGTCCGACCAGCCCGTGCCCAGTCCCCAGGAGGGCCAAGTGCTGGTCAAGAACCACATCTCGGGCGTGAACTACATCGACACGTACTTCCGGACCGGTCTGTACCCGTCCGCGAAGCCCGAGATCCTCGGGCGGGAGGGCGCCGGCACCATCGTGGCGCTGGGCCCGGGGCCCAACCCGTACAACCTGCAGGTCGGGGATCGGGTCGCCTGGCTCAGCACGGGCGGCTACGCCGAGTACACCGCCGTGCCCATGGCCAAGACGGTCAAGATCCCCGAGGGACTCAGCGACGAGGACGTGATGGCTGCGTTCCTGAGCGGCCTGACCGTCATCACCCTGGCCAAGGAGACCTACCCGGTCAAGCAGGGCGAGTGGGTGCTGCTGCATGCCGCCGCCGGCGGGGCGGGCACCCTCATGACGCAGGTGCTCAAGTCGATCGGCGCCAAGGTCATCGGGACGGCCGGGGGTCCGGAGAAGTGCGAGCTGGCCAAGAGCCTCGGCGCGGATGTGGTGATCGACTACCGTAGTGAGGCGGGCAAGGACTGGCCCCAGAAGGTCAAGGAGATCACGGGCGGTCAGGGCGTGGATGTGGTCTTCGACTCCGTCGGCAAGGACACCTGGGAGGGAAGCTTGGAGGCCGTGAAGCGCAAGGGTACCATCGTCTGGTTCGGTAATGCCAGTGGTCCGGTGCCGCCTTTGCCTCTACAGTAAGGATTGATGAGATCTCCGAGTTGCAATGTCCGTCATGGCTAATACATGTCCATCTACAGGAAGCTCTCCCCCAAGTGTGTCAAGGTTGCTCGACCTCAGCTGTTCGGCTACATCGAGACTCGCGAGGAGTTTGAGTTCTACGTCAACGAGCTCTTCTCGCTGCTCCAGTCTAACAAGCTCAAGGCTAGAGTCCATAAGGTCTATCCTCTGCAAGATGTCGCCGAGGCACACCGTGATCTGGAAGGCCGTAAGACTACCGGAAAACTGCTTCTGAAGTCGTCTTAGGCTTGTCGCTATTGATCATAATGAGTGTATGTTCGTTCGAGATAGTTATACTAGGCTTCTATATGAAGGGTCGGAACAATATTCATGCCTTCTTATTCTCTGAGCTAGTCGGCTATGTAAGTTTCATGCATGGCTAAACTGCTACTGTAAATTCCAAGCTTGACACTCGCTTGGAATGTGCTTAGAGTACATCCTGCACATCCGCAATCCTATCACCCTGCTCAGAAGAATCATCCTCATCCGCCTCCAATTCGTCTTCGTCTGCAGTGTCATTCACTGGCCGTGGTTTCTTCCACCCCAGCATAAGGTCATTTGCAAGAACCGTGTAGATGGTGCCGTAGACGGCGAATGTCTCTTCAAAGTAATCAAGCCCACAGTTCATCCTCCACACCGGTGTGATCACTTTCATACCCGGATAGCAGAGTTGCAGCAGAGGTTGCTCCACAAAGAAACTGAAAATGACCGGCGTCGTGGCTTGCTGCTGCTGTTCCGGGGTCATATCACATGCCGGCTTTGCTGGGTCCCAGTAAGATATCGCGGTGATGCGGCCAACAGGAACGAGATCGGGGGCGTGCATTCTGTAAAAGTCAAGGACAGTATCACTTGGAGGGTGGATAACCATGATCTCAAAGCCGTGGATATCATCTACACGTTTAGATCTTAGTTCATCTTTATGACCTAACTCTCGGAAGTCAATAGCCAGTTGATCTGATCCTGCACCAGCGAGGGCAAATCTCACGACTTTGCCCGCCACATCTCTAGTTATGGGAGGGCCGTCCGCCCATGAGCGCTCTTCGTCGTCTTCCTCAGCATAATAGTCATAGAGGTGGCCCCCGAAGAGCGTAGAACAGGCTTTGTTGAAATGGCCCGGCCCTTTGACCATGAACTGCTGATTCTTCCAAAGCTCCGTGGCGGCGATATCGCACGACTTTCTGGCCTGATCGATGTTGTCCTTGTATTCTGGGCAGACCTCATGATAAAGTAGGTAGGACAGAAAGTTGCGAATGGTGACCGTACCCAGCTTGACCATGTCTTCGGTTTCGGGGTTGAAGTAGGATGGGAAGTAGGAGGTCCTGTTCGGTGTCAGCGACAAGTCACTTTGAGTCAGGTCAGTGCTTACAGATAGCCCCGAACCACCTCATCGAAATCGATGATGAGGTTTGCTGTGTCCCTTGGGATGCTATTCTGAGTTCTAGCCTGAAGGATCTGCTCGCTGTCGAGGTCCTTGAGATCTTTCTGATCGGAGCCTGCGAACATTCTCGGAGAGATGTCCACACCCCCATAAGCCAAGTACTTCAGAAATATATCCCTTCGGAAATTCTCCAGGCGACGATTCTTCTGGTAGCGTTGCAAGGCATCTTCAATCCGACTATCACATATCAGCATCTCGAGTGTTCCATCGGCATGAAAGGCTTACTGATAGATGGGTCGAGACCTGTGACGCATGGTTAGCTGAGAGTAATTCAACATACATGCTAAAATCACATACGGGTTGTATATCACCTGCTCAGTCTCAAACTCAGCTGGTGTCATGGGAGCATCGACGTAGTATTCCTCAAAACCAGTGGGCTTGCCCTGTTACGGTCAGCTCAGTCCTCAGCAATCGACCCACTCTCATAGACAAACCAGGCCACGCTTGCTCCTGGACTTCTTGCTTTTCTTTTTCTTCTTCTTGAGCTTGTTGATATTGTCAAAAGACGCTGAAGCTTCTTGTTCCCCGATGCTATCGGCCTGTGCCTGTGTGGAGACTGGATCAGTCGATTCGAGGTTCAAGGTGTTAGACATGTCCGAGGCCAACTGAGCTTGAGCATCTTCCGCCGGCTTCAGTGAGTTTGAGGTAAGAGGCTGAGTAGAAGTCGAAGTTTCTTCCTTGTTTTCCATTTCAAATATTGAATTGGGAAGGTGTTAAGGCAGTGTGCTAAGAGGAAGGTTATGAAATGAAGAGACGACAAGAGATAGGGAGGGTGAAGAAAGAGAATGAGGGTGAAGGAAGAGAATGAGGGTGAACGGTGGAGCTGATGAGAAGGAGAACGAGAACCATGAGGGAGGAGAAGGATTGCTCGCAGTCATTTTGCAATGAAGGAAAGGGCAAGACGTGCTTCCCTCAGAACACCCTCAGTGAATAGGTTGTTGTCCATGCAGGTTGCCTCTGGCTGTTTGTAGACTGGCAGTTTTGGGCACTTCTAATGAATTTCCAGGCTGAGACAAGATGCAACATTGATAGATACTCAACCATTCTGTAGTAAGGTAAGGTCAAAGTAAGATTCAAATAATATGATTCTAAATAATATGATTAACTTTGAGATGATTGTGTTCAAGTCAAGGACAAGTGTGTGCGCTATACACATTACCTCAAGACAGGTAGTTAGCACACTGCTACTCTCTGTAGTCCAGTACATCGCCAGCAAAATGCATAATTATGCAGATAGTCAGTGGCCATGTGATGCTTAAAGTACAGGCCAAGCAGATGCAGCGAATTAAATCGACACAATATCAGGCAGTCGAGAATGTAGACACCAGACAAGAGCTGAGCGGCAGACGACAGACCATTCAGAAGTATAGAAAGCAGGCGAGATTAACTTATTCTTGCCTTGTGCCACCAGATCCAGTCAGCATAAGAGACGATCTTATGCTAAAGCGCTTCGTATCAGCCAGGCTGGGAAAATTCCAGGCTGACTTTTTTTCTTTGGTGGTTAAATATCCCAGTAATGCGATTTTTAATAATATTTAAATGATGATCGATGCCCCTCAGCCTTGTTTGGGGGGGTTCAGATCGGCTTCCCCGACATTTTTCCATTTACTTCTCTCATTGAGAGTGCCAACCAAGACCAAAACCAAAACCAAAACCAACCAACCCGCCTGTTGTGGCTTGTCTCTCCTTTTCTTTTCCCCCCTTCCCCCCTGCTAGGCATTTGTTTGCTTCTAACAGGAATATATTCCTTTCCCTCCTTGACCCACTGTTGGAGGATTTCTTCCTCCCTCTCATCTTCTCCAAAACCCACCGACCCTGCAACATCCCGCCTGCTGAATCTCCGTCCCTTTCCGTGACTCATGCGGAATGCCGTCTAAACTCCATCGGTCTCTGTTGGACAGTGATTGACCTCCCTTACTGTGCTCGAAATCTCCCTCAACATGCAATCATCTTCGCGATCAGAGAGCGCGATGACCGCAAAGCTGGACCACGACAGTTTCGTGGCTTTCGACCATGCCGCCGCCGGACAGTGAGTGTGCCGCAACACATTTCCCTGTCGCATCCCTCTCCCTTGTCGCAACCAACACAACACGAAATCGCTCCAACTCTACCACCTTAATCCTCGCCAGCCATTCTTGAATAAAAGCTTCGGCCAATCTACTAACAAAAACCTCTGCTGTAGCGAAGGCGTCCAGTGCACCGTATCCGGCACCTTCATCGCAAAGCCCTGCACCGCCCAAGAAGTCGCGTTCTACGAATCCAGCGCCCTGCACCCGGCATTCCAAGAATTCCTGCCCACGTATATCGGCACGTTAACTTCCGCGAATGAACAGCAGCCTCTGGCCCTCGCCGCGGCCCAGCAAGCCGGCGCCATCTTGCTGCCCGGCACGGAATATTCCTCCGCGTCGGATACCCCGACGGCCACCGTCGCATCTCAAGCCCCAGCCGCCGGAGCGACAACGACCCCTATAGTGACAGCAGCCCCCGAAACGGCCAGCTTAAGCAGCCCGGCAGCAGCCGCGGAGTCGTCGTGGGTCCCTTCTAATGGAAAGAAACTCGAAACGGGTATCTCGATCGTGCTGGAGAATGTGGCCGCGGGGTTCAAACGCCCCAATGTGTTGGACGTGAAGCTGGGTGCGCGGCTCTGGGCGGACGATGCGCCGCCCTCGAAGCGCGTGAAGCTGGACGCGGTGTCCAAGGAAACGACGAGCTCCACACTGGGGTTCCGGATCGCTGGGATGAAGGTCTGGACGGGCGTGAGTGGGGAGACCGATGAAGGGAGCCGGACTGACCCGTATGCGACGAAATACGAGGGCGCCGAGGGCGCCAAGGGGCAGGTCATCGAGGCGGATGGCTACAAGCGCTACGACAAATGGTACGGCCGCTCGCTCACGGAGAGCAACATCAAGGACGGGTTCCGGACGTTCCTCGCCGGGGCCAAAGCCGGGGCTGTGGATCGGTCCCAGCTGATTGCGCGACGGTTGGCCGAGGAGTTGAAACAGGTGCAGGAGGTTCTGGAGTCCGAGGAAAGTCGCATGTACTCGTCGAGTGTGTTGATTGTCTACGAAGGTGACCCGGACGCCATGGAAAAGGCGTTGGAAGAGGAGCAGGAGCCCCGACCGGCGCGAGAAGAGGAAAATGACGATGAAGAGGACGAGAATGTCGAGTTCGAGATTTCAGAGGGGTCTTTTCAGGTAGTTGATATACCCCTTGGCCAAGGCAGCGTGTCTCACCAGGCTATCAATATCAACCTCGGGCCCGAGGTCGCAGAGCTGGGGGAGCTGGACCTCGACGAGGACGAAGAGGACCCTCCTAAAGTGCATGACCTGCGGCTGATCGACTTTGCGCATGCGAGCTGGACCCCTGGCCAGGGTCCGGACGAGAACGTGCTGAAAGGAATCAGGAGCTTGACCCAGATCCTGGAGGAGCTTGCCTTGGAGTAATTGTTAGAGTAGTTGCAGTTTGAAAACCACTACAGTCGCTGGCGGCTCTAGGATAGCACCATTTACCACCATACAACAAACACCCGAGCATTTATCATCAACAAAATGGAAACCCATCGCAAACTCAAACCACACCCAACAAAGTAAACCCAGTATCAAATATCTCTCTCCTCCTAAAATCCGAATAATACAGAAGCAAAACCCAGCGACCCTCCCCCGTCCCGCCATATAGATGCGGGCGGGGGCCCAAGCAAGATCTTACATAATCACCTCCGCCGAAACCTCCGCCGGCCGATTTGCAACTATCCAAAGCCCAGCGCCGCCCGGCTACACCAATATTTTCCCCTTCTCGCAGCCAGGAGCAAATCACCTGCACCACAAGGAAGCCAGTCATTCAAGATGTTCCCCACGCGAGCCCTCCTCGGCCGCTCGGTCTGGAAAGGTCAGTCAATCCCTACCCTCACCAGCTCATCCACCCAAACTCAAACACTAACATCTCCATTTCCCAGGCCCCAACATCGTCCCGTACGTTTCACCCTCCAAAACCCAGCGCAACGTCTACGCATAGGGGTCCCAGCAGACTGCTATCGCTATCGCTAATGCTGCTGCTGCTGCTGCTGCTGCTGCCCTGAACCCACCGCACCCACCACCCCTCCCCCGAATCCCAAACCCGAACCCGAACCATCGCACCCAACAACAACAACTAACCCCCCGTCCTAACAAAAAATATAGTCTCCCCCTCCCGCGCAAACTGCCCGCTCCCCCCGGCACGCCGCCGATCCGCACGCAGAAACGCGCCGCGACCATCCTGCCGAACTTCGTCGGGCTGAAGTTCTCGATCCACAACGGCAAGACCTACCACGACGTGCTGATTACCGAGGAGATGGTGGGCCGGAAGTTGGGGGAGTTCGTGCCGTATGTTTTTGCCCCTCTCTTTGTGCATTTTCTGTTTGATTGGGTTGGTTTTTGGGGAGGGGGTGAGGTTGAGGGTCAGGGTTGGGGTCAGGATTGGGGATGTCATGGGTGCTGAGCGGATCGGGCCAAGGATAAAGGGTTACGAAAGCAGAGTGCGTGCGTGCTAACGGTTGGGGTCGTGTCTAGAACTCGCAAGCGTTTCACGTACAAGATGTCGAAGAACAAATAGATCTTGTTTCTATTTTGCGGGAGGCATGGGGGCCATGTCTGGGGTTGTGGATCGATACCTTTGTTTCATTTTTTATGGTTGGGCATTTTGCGAACTTGCGCAACTGATACCTCTCATCTTTGGCGAGTGGGAGATATGCTCTGTGCAAGTTGGCACTGAAGTTGCACTGAAGTTGCATTGTAGTTTGTTTTTGGCGTTTTCCTAGTTTGTGCTTGTTATGCTGGAGGAGGGTCTCGGTAAAAGAGATAGAGATAGGAAAGATGAGGCTGGCTATGTATATTATGTATTATCTATCCATGACACATGAAGATTCAAGGTCATAAAGTGTGCTACTAAGAGACAATCGTAAGGGTACTATTTGGCATTGCATATACATGTAAAAAGGAAACCACGAGTTCAAAAGAAAAACACCCATACTCCGATTCGTGCAGGCCCAAGGCCCAGCATGCAGGATATCTATCGTTCAGGAAACACCCCACCCCCTCACGCCGCAATAATACGCCATCAAACAGACAACCCAGAGTTCCCCGACTGAGGAGGACTGCAAGAAGAGAAAATCAAGCATGGCATCGCATCAACCCAGCAACCCAGCCAGCCTTGCCCTCAAAAGAGAAGAGAAAGTCGTATCAAACGGGACCCCCGTAAGAAGATCCCCTCACCAATCAAGCCCGCTTTTAATGTAGGAACCCACTGTTCCACGCCTGTCTTCGGCCGACCATCATCAAGCCCCCTTCACCGATAGAACTCCCCCCTCTTGACACTAACCCCATACTCCGCAACCGCCATGCCCAAATCCTCCATGGTGAGCACTGTCCGACCTTGTCCCGAGCCTCCGGACCCTCCACCGCCAAACCCAGGCCTCTGAATGCCCAGATGTGTGCCCGCCTTCCCCTTGCCTGCCTCTCCACCCGACGGCCCCGTCGCCGCGCCCGTCGACCCGACACCCCCGGCACCACCGGGCATGCCCAGCCCCGAGGCGGCGTTTAAACTGCCCATCGGGTTGTTGGCGGAGGAGCTGTTGGACGCACGGATGCGGGCGTATTGGTACGAGTCCGCCGCGATGTCAGCGATGAACTTCTGGGTGGCGAGGGCGAGGAGGCGCGCGAGGTGCGGCGGGGTCTGGTTGGGGCCGTTGCCGGGAGGTGGGAGGCCCGCCAGCGTGAGGTAGTGTGCTGTTACGGCGTCGGGGATCTAGAATTTCATTCCATCGTTAGAAGGCGGAACACAGTCGTGATTGGATTGATATTATGGAAATGAAATAGTGAGTGACCGGCGGGATGGATGATTGAACGTTGGAAAGTAGAAGCAAAACTGAGGGGAGCAGCCGGAATAAAAAAGCCAAAACGTACAATAGGTGCGTATTCATCCATCTTCCCTAGAAACTCCCGGAGACTGGTCTCCTTCTTCGACGGCGCTGCGGCGGCGGCAACTGCGTCCACGGAGGTCGGCGCGGGAACCGGATTGCCCACATCGTCGGCAGCGCTGGTCGCAGCCGGGTTGGCACCGGCGTTGGTGCTGGGCGCGTTGGTCATGTCGACGTCTTCTTGCTCAGTCGGAGCATCCAGGACCTTATTGGTGCTGCTATCGGCGACGTCGGGTTCTTGTTTAGGTACTACCGTGCCGGGTGAGGTGACAGGGGGTTGGCTGGATGGAGGAGGGACAGGCGTGGAGGAGGAAGCTGCAGTTGATGATGATGACTGAGGAGGAGGGTGCGATGAAGGCGGAACAGCAGGCTGTGATGACGATGATTCGGCCATGGTTGGGAGTGGCTATTGGGAAAGCGCAAGGGAGTCAGTCCAATGGGTGAGAGGGGAAGGCGTCGGCGGTGAATGCAAGGTCAGCAGTATTGAAGCAATTTATACAAGTTCGAAGATAATCCCTGCAATTGTGTTATCGCGGCGCCCGATTGGGATTGGAGGCGATACCGGGGTTTTCTGGGGGAAGTGAATGAATGGGATAGTGAACTGGGATAGAATTGAATTATCAACTGCCGCGGTGGTTGGAGCGGAGTAGCAAAGCATAGTCTCTGTCTCTCTTGGCCGCGTTCGGCCCGACTGCTTGCTACTGGACCACCAACTGGCAAGCATAAGCTAGGCACTTTCATTATGACTGAACACTTATTTGTCCTCCCTTTAGTATTATTCAGTGAGAAAGGAAGAAAGACAGAAAGACAGAAACACAGAAACACAGAAAATAAGTAAGAAAACATGATTATTCAGTTATTGTTGTACAATCCGCAAGATACTCCTACAGCTTCGTGCTCCATTCGCACCATATGCATCAACCCTCATACAATCCCACCAAAGAATCACAGGAATAGACAGTCGTAGACAGTGAAACGCTCAAATCCCCGGCGAAGAAGAAAAAAGAAAGAACCGTGAGAAATAATACAACTCGATCAAGGGAGGAAAGAAGCAGGATCGAGAAGTGAAGCTAATTGGTGTTTGAGCATGAACCTCGATCTCCTCACTGGCCCAAATGCATATTCGGATCAACATGATCCTGATGATGCGGGTGCGGGTGATGCTGGTGATGATGGTGCTGGGGCTGTCCGAAAGACTCTCCATGCACCTCTTGACCGAGGGTCTGCATCAGGTTCTGCTCCGCCGTCTGGTCAAAGGCGGAATGGACATTGGGGTCATGCGACAGTCCAGGGGAGGCAGACATGGCATCGTGCCCATGACCCATACCAACTGGCTGAGCATGGGCGCCGGCAAGAGCCATCATACCCTTAATGCCTTCCACATGAGCCTTGTCTTCCTCGCCCTGCTTCTTCTGCCGCTCGCGAGCTTCCCGCTTGGCAGCCTGGGCCGGGGCGCGAGTCTTCAACTCACCCGTTACGAACTTCAGGTAGTAGGGCACTTCGATGCCACTCTTGAGGAAGAACAGCTTTAGGTTACGAGCCTTGTCCTTGAGTTGGACCTGGTTGCGATCTTTCAGGGCCTCACTTATGGTTCCTCCAGGGCCAAACATGGCGAGGATCTGGCTCCAGTGGGGTCCCTTGACGCGATCCAAACCTGCCATCAACGCATTTTCCTCTTCAGTTGTCCAGGGACGACGCTGGCTAGGCAACCCGGATTTGCGGCTGCTAGGCGATGACTTGGCAGATGCTGCCATGCGAGCCCGCTCATAGAGGACCTGGGTGGGCTGCGATTGAGAATAGTGCGGTATCCCGGGCATGTATCCGTGATTGGCAGCAGCCGAGTTGGGTCGCGGGATCGACGCGGGGGTCACATGGCTGTATTGCTGGAAATTGGCCTGAAGAGGGCTTGGCTGGAATGTGAGCTGGCTGGGCGGGTGCTGGTAGCCAGACGGCGCTGGACTGTGATGGTAGGGTTGCTGGTGGGTCTGCTGGTGAGGCATCTGACCCGTCGGCTGAGCAGCAGAGTACCCATGCAAAATCTGACCGCCCTGCGGCTGTGCGTGCTGAGGGGCCTGCTGTTGCTGCATCTGCTGGGGCTGGTGAATTGTGTGTTGCTGATGATGCTGATGGGGCTGGTGCTGCTGGGGCTGGTGCACCTGTTGTGGCTGTTGTTGGTTCTGCTGAGATTGCTGTTGCTGGTACTGCTGCTGCTGTTGGGAGCGCCTCAATCCATGGCCTTGGAGGGCAATCTGCGCCGCACGCGCCGCACGAGCAACAAGATCGCCGTGCATGTTACGGTCGACGGGAACATCCGGTGGCTGTGTCGAGACCGGGAATTGGCCTTGAAGGGGGGCGCTGGGAGGTTCTTGAGATTCTCCATTTGATGAGGATGGCTGGCGACCCTTTGTGATCTTTTTCGTCTGGCTCGCCGTTAGCACACTGGATAGTAAAGGTAAGAGTAGGGGGGAGTCAGACCTGTTGGTTGCTGATAGTATCAAAATTCTTGGTGATGTAAGAGCTCAGGTCTCGAAGGAAGTCCTCCCAATGGTATTTGTCTGGCAAGGCTTTCATGGCTTCCTCGTTGTTGACGTCACTAAGTAGAATGTCACGGCGCGATCCGGCGCGCTTGACAAAGTCGGCCTCACTGGGAGCCAGCTGGCGAGTTCCTGGGCGGCGGTCCAAAAGTTGTTGTTCCAGGTCATCTGGGAAGAGGTCATAGAGTAACTCGGTTCGGGTTCGCTCTGAATTGTTCATGGACGCAATGAAAGCCTGAGTCTTGAGTTCCAGGAACAAAGCACCCTGCACCTTGAGAAGACGACCGCCTTCGGGGACAAACACATCCAGGAAGTTGTCATTGAGTTCGGAAAATCCAATCTCCTGTGTGCCAAAGATGCTAGAGACGAAGGACGCCAGGTTCGCCTTTCGAATGATATCAACTTGTGACGGCTCAGTAAGCTCTAGTTCAGTAGGAGACAGAAAGGACTTCTTGGTAGAGTAGACCTTCTTCGTGTGGTCGAACAACGAGCGCATGGTAGCGTAGGCTTGGCCACTCTCCGTCTCCGGCTCGGAAACGAATGAGGTAATTTCTTGGTACGAGGACTTGGCAAGCAACGAGAGGATTTGGGTAGACTATAGGGGAGTGGTATGTCAATTGCTTTCGTTCTTGATTTTCAAGTGCGTCTCGAACATTGTTTCACATACCAGGTTGTCCAAAATAGGCAAACTCTGAGTTTTCAGGTGGGAGTTGGCCTTGACGAAAACCATGCCTTTCGGGGCCGGACTTGCGGTATCCGCCAGCTGTTGCTGACCGATCACGACTTGTTCCTCTACACGTTCGGCGTGATTCATGATGCTCGAAATCACGGTGGCCATATCCGAATCAATGTCGGCAGACGTCTCGGGCGCAACTGCGGTATCCGATGCCGTGCCATCGAGTTGAGCACCACCGAGTTGAGCGCTATCGAGTTGAGCGCTATCGAGTTGAGCGCTGTCGAGTTGAGCGCTGTCGAGTTGGGTGCCATCGAGGTGAGCGCCATCGAGGTGAGCGCCGTCGAGTTGAGTAGGTGTATCTTCTGGGCGTTCCACCGTGTCCACGATACTGGGGCCCAACGCAGATGCTAGTTCTTGTTCAATCTGATTTCCAGGAACTTGGTCTGCTGTCAATTCACTGGGGTGTGGCGGCAAGACGAGGTCGGCCGGCTCGGATTCGAGGCGACGTTTTTTGGAAGCCCGGGGCGACACCGAGCCGTCCTCTTCTTCGAGGGGATGAGACAGTTTGGGGGTCACTTGAGAAGACAGCAAGTTAGCAACATAGTAAAGTAATTGGGCAGTAGCACTGTCTCGCCTTGTGAAGGCCAAAACCATGCAATGATTGTTTAGATCGGATTGGGCTGGGTTCAGAGCAAGCAGGAAACGGGGGAGAATCGCCTCCTTCTCAGGTCGCCCCCAGCACAACTCACCATGGCTGTCAGTCTCGGTCGGGAGCGGAGGGAGTTCAGAGGTTATAGAATCCTCAACTTTCGGGCCTGTCGCAGTTATGTCGGCCATGATAGGGACGATTCCCGATGGGAGGGAGATGCCTGTCCTTTCCAAGAGCAGAAATGAGGGCTTAGGGGTAGGGCGCAAGCGTAGGGCTTTAGAAGTGGTTAGGTTAAGTTGAGACGGGCGGAGGGACGGAGGTTCTCCAGCTGCTGACTACTCGGTCAGATTTTTTTTACTGAGTAACAACCACGGCCGGAATTCGGCCTGCTTCTCTTTTGGCTCAGCAACCGGGTGTTACTAGGAAACAGGTAACTACCTTACAGTGCACTTCGAATTATTCACTGCTATATGCTTTACCTTCTTTCTATGTTGACAATTCTTACTACCTCCCTCTCCAGCTACTGGGTAATGTACAGTACTGTACACCTGCATACTATTTAGGCTACTTCCCAGGCTACTTAAGTAGTAGTCTTCAGGCCGCCAGTTGTCAAACTCATAGATCCAGCGATCACCAATCCCGCTTTAGGACTTAGCGTGCCTCCTGGCTGCCTGAATACTTACTTCTCCTTCAGCACTTCGACTTGACTCCGACTACTTATCCATAATACAGCTTGTTGTTGACTTAAAGTCGAATCATACTCTGTCCCTCTTCATCTGCAAATTCTGCCTCTACTAAATGTACCCTGTCCTCTGCTACGGCGGGGTGGTGACTCCCATGGTTGCGTCCACCTGAATGCTACCTTCCGTCTAGGCGTCATCGACTCATCAACTCGGCCATGTAGTCTGCTGCGAAGTTTCACCGGAGTGCTCCAGGCCAATTGGACACTCTTTCCACCGTGAGCAAACTGGAAGGTCATGGAAGTTTTGTGGCCGTGATATTGTCATGCTACGAAGCGTCCTTTAAGCTCGTCAAGGTGGCAGCAATGAGCAGGACAGCAAACATTCGATGTTCAAAGATGGCCATGCCAGTGCAAAATGCGGCAGCTTCAATACTGGTTCCTCTGGCTAGACTCCTATAGTGGTTGACATGGCTCTCCAATGAATCTAGAACAAGGTAACGACAGGAGCACCTCATTGCATCAATATCGGAACCATGGAAATGAGCCCCGAAGGTCAAGATAGGACGAAGGCCAGGTAGACCCATCAGGCTAATTAGTACACTAATAGATACTGTTCCATCAGCACGACTGTTCTAATACTCAGCATATATGTTTGAGTCCTCCCAGCCCTGTCTCGTTCCTTTCGGCTCTGTCAGTCGGAGTCTTGGAATCTTGAAGTGACCCAAGCATCAATCCTATGAACATTATACACTACTAGACTCATTCATACTTCCAGCCTGAAAGATGCGGTCCTCGCGCGACATTCTCTTGGCGCTTGCTATTGCTCTGCTGCAGAATACTGTTCCAGTATCGGCACAAAACCTGAAAGAACAGGTCTGGGCTGTCTTTGCCTATACATTACACGGAGACAGCGTCCCGACAGCGCTGCCCCGTGAGAATGTCGTGACACCCTATGGCGCCAGTGAGCTGTATGCTACTGGGTCGGCCTTCCGTGATCGATATGTCGCGATTCATTCGACAGACGTCAGTCCCAGTACGAGAATCGAACGGATTTCCTCCTATGTACTTGCAGACGAAGACATCGATATCTTGGCCACCACGGACCCCTCCGTGATTGCATCCGCCCAGGCCTTCATGCAGGGTCTCTATCCGGCGTTGAATGAGACATACGATGCTCAATTCTTTGATCCCATTTTCCTCATGTCGAATGGCTCCGTAACTACAGGACCTCTGGGTGGATATCAATATTCCCGCGTCGTCAGTGCGAGCCTCGACGATCCTCAGTCAGTGATCGTGGCAGGCCACCAGAACTGCATGTTGCATCAAACTGCCGACCTGGAGTACCGAAACAGCCCTGAGACCCAAGACCTAGTCCAGACATCGGAGGCGTTCTACAATCGTCTGTATGAATTCTCCTTGAGAGACACATTCGACCGCTCATCAGCCAATTACCTCAACGCTGTTTCCATATCCGAATTCCTCCAGTACCAGTACTTGCACAATGAGTCGCTCCTCCACAGCCTGAACGAAGACGACATCAAGCTCGCCAGCTGGTACGCGGATCAGTACACCTTTGCGACTAATGGCAACATCACAGCCTCCAGTCCCATCCAGAGCGGCAATGTTCGCGCTGTGGCGGGCCGATCCATGGCGTCTCGTGTCTTAGATGCTTTCAGCACCAACATCTACAACCGGGGCGACAGCAGCAAATTGACCTTCCTCTTCGGTAACGCCGAGCCGGCGGTGGCTCTCGCATCCCTCCTACGACTCCCATCGCCGCAGCAGTCGAACTTCTACTCGCGACCTGCGCTCGGTGCATCGATCATCTTCGAGCTCTTCAGCCTCGAGAGCGACTCCTACCCGACCTACCCCGATCCATCCCAACTATACGTGCGGTTCCTCTTGCGTAATGGGACCGATGACGAAGCAGAGTTTCATCCCTACCCCCTGTTCGGGCTCAGCCCCAGCAACACGGGTGTCTCGTACTCGGAGTTTGAGGAGGAGTTGACCAAGTTCGCCCTCAACTCCACCGAAGCGTGGTGTCTCCAATGCGGCGCCAGCTCAGCGGTGTTCTGTCCCGGAATTCTGGAGGAAGCCGACGATGCTGATGCTTCGTCGATTCAGAAGGGTAGCAAGAGCAACACCAGTATAACGCCTGGCGTGGCAGGTGTCATTGGCGCCATTGTCACCCTTGTTGTGATTGGTATGGTTGCCGCAGCTGGGTTCTTGTTCTTTGGCATTCGAATGAACCGGCGGTACAAGTCGAACCTCACCGACATCAAGGGGGGAATCAAGTTGGCCAGTGATTCGAATCTAGCTCTGCGGGAGAATATGTGATCAAAATGTTTTGGCGCTGGTTGAGGTTTTGTTTACTAGTACTCAAGCTTGGGCTATTTTCCTGGGTTGGGCGTTACAGTATGGACAAGAAGTGATTTTCAATAAAAGACCAAGACAATCATTAATATTGGTTTACTGAAGTCATAATCAATAGGCACTAATGACTATAATAAATGAAAATTATGATACTAGTCTCTATGCTACTCAGGGATCGAGGTTCTCCATCCCACCTTGTCAGTGCTAGGATGCCGGTTATATGTTCATTATCATGGATGCAACGATTGATCATTGATATACTCTATAGCATAGGAATTTGGTCTTTCATCTTTAAGAAGGAAACTGTTTAAGTGCTACTACGCGTCAAATTTGAAGTAAGAAGATAAAAGACCAGCCGAAGAAACAAGTTTACATATTACAAGCTTGTCCCAGGTGTAGTAGTCATGGCCATGTTGTGAGCTATAGCAAAGTGGCACTGAATTCTGTTCTAAGGCAATAGACAACATTTTCTCAAGAAAGGAAATCTGTTATTGTGGATGCAAGTAGACCTCACATAACTGTCACTTGTAAGCGAGAGCGATTTCGCACCTGTTGTCTCAGACTTTTCACTATTACTCATAGGAACATCCAGACCTTAATCTTTTGATTATAACCTTCCTAGCATCAGTGCTAAGCTCTTGACTTGTGTCTTCGCGTGACAGCGTGACAGAGGGACGGAAGCGCTTTCCATCTATAGAGGATAAGTATTTTGGCAGGTGCGTATCCTACAACAACCTCAACCTCAATCTTAACCATATCACCCACCCCGATCGATATCTTTGAGTCTTGCCCCATCCTCTTGTTCTAGTCCATAAAACTTGGTTTGAAACGCGTCACATCCCTTTCATTGTCGAGATTCAACCTTACTCCTTCCCTTGCTTTCTGTTCTATTCCTCTCCTATCCTCTTTCATCCCAGCCGCCATGGCTAGATATGATATCTCTGCTCTCATGGGGATGCGCTCCAATGCACGGATCGATGTCAACAGATTCAGTGAGGTTGGCAGTACGTCCTACTCGCGTGCTGGAGCAAGAGAGATACCCCAAGAGCCATGGCTACCTGTGAGTTGGACTGACCCTGTCCGACCTTATGTAGGCAACTTGCTCCGCCAACATAGTACGAGCGTCTTGTCCGAACAATCCATCAACCGGTCAAGAAACGTATCGAATTTCTCGCGTCAGAGTGAAAGAACAACTGCACCCCCCGAACCTCCTTTGAGATCTACCGCACGTCAGCCAAGTGATCCACCGTGCAGCCATCGTGTACAGAACAACTCAGGCTTTGCTCAGTTTCTCAAGGAACACACATCCCCAAAGCATCAACGCGTCACAGCCGGGGGTCGAATCGTTCCGATGGAGGCACCCCCAAAGATGAAGCTGCCTACGTACCAGCAGCAGCAGAAAGTCGGTGATGACAGGAAATGCTTGGTTGCATCTGCAGCAGAGAACCAAAATTACTTCGAGCAGGAGACTCTCCCAGCCAAGGACATGGCTAATGGCATCGGTCTTTCAAGACACGGCTCCCAGTCTGCTGGTGTACCTGTGAATTGCATCTTTCCCCCTTATGGAAGCTTTGATCCGTACCTGCAAACCTTGGGACAAACACCAAACCTTCTCTCTGCTGCAGGGCCTTCAGGACTGCTCCCTTCGCTCGCCATGCCATGGCCGAATGATACCAAGCAGCTTCTGGAACCTGAACTGCAAGCCCCAGAGTATCATATACCTGCTGCGCCGGAGTTTCCCATGTTGAACTATGCAAACCCATGTATCTGGCAGCCGACTTTGTATGAATTCTTGAGCACCCCAAATCCATTACCCACTTTTGCTCCCTCAGTCCAGCCGCATCCGACAATGTCAACGGCGTCGGACTTTTCGGCGGGCAGCATCGCTAGTAGTGGAGGTGCTACGCCTTTAATGAGCCCATTTTACTCAGGGTATGGCATGCCCTGTACGCCTGCAGCAATTCATTGGCATCAATTCATAAACGGGCAAGCGGGGATGCAACCTCAGCAAGTTACACCCGCCGTGATGCCGACTCCCCTCTACCAGAAGTCTCTCAATGATGCCACTAAGGAGCACGACAACCTATCGGCTCAACTCTCACGCTTGGACAGATATATGGCCATGCACACCTGGGATCTAGACCCTCAGACTAAGAAGCTGTTGGTCGAGCAACGTGTCGGTCTGGTGAAAGAACTGGATACAGTCCGCATTTACAGAGAGCATCTTGAATTTGCCTCTGCAAAGATCAGAATGAGCACGTTGGGCAGCCATGCCGGCATGTCCGAATCAGCACCTCCTACCGGAATGTATCTTGTCGGCAACGCTGCGAATCACCCAGCTTTGTTCGGACAAGCCATATGTACTTCCAGCTCAGATAGCGTAGTCCCACCGTTTGCTATGCCGTCCCTGGCAACAGAATTTCCACCACAGTTGTCCAGTCACGAGACAGGGAGTTCAACACCAATGCCATTGATGCCATGGCAAGGGTCAACTGAATACTGTGGTCATCTTCCAGGATCGGCATTGCAAGAGGCAAATGCGGGCAGCAAAGCACCCACGCAGTCACAGAGACTGAAACCGAGAAGACCAATCTCTATTAAGCTACCGCCCGCGAACCCCCAGAATGATACTACATCCGACAACAAAGCACAAGGGGCGAAAGGTAATGAGACTTCTTGGACAACATGTAGCAAGGATCTGCCTCCAGAGGTTCTGCAGGTATATCGTCAGATGGGAAAGATCACCCGGCAAGGAGACTCCCTTGACGGTCTGCTTCAGGACTTGAAATTAGCCGCTGAGCCGCCGGTCAAGCAGACCCCCGAGGGGTACTATCAACCAACCTTTTCGGCAGCCAATGCCATTGGGGAGCAGAGAGTGACGACTCAAATGAGTGAGAAAGCCGGTGCTGTCAAATCCAAGTCCGCTGATTTCTCGGGGCCAGACTATTCGAGGCAGCGCTCTAGCCGGGACTCCCGCAAGTATCGCAACCGGCCTCGGAGCCATGAAGACGTGGACAAGAGTCGCTTTGTTGCTGTGGAGGAAGAAGATGCCCGCTCTATGCTTTCCTATGTCTCGACCACAGACTCGTGGGCCACTGTGCATGAAAGAGAGTAAGCTCCTGTCTCCGTTGCCAGTGCTTAATCTCGATGGTCTAAGTCAATGCGTAGCTACAGTTTCCACAGGACGGAGTTTGGTCGTCACGAGAGCACACAGAGGCGAGGCCTGTCTCATGAAAGGTATGACGTTGCTGATTGATTGTGGCAGAACGCTGATGGGAATGTGTTACAGGAGCGCCGGTTCTGCGAAGCGTCCTACGACCCCGTTCTTCGAGATTTCCAACTCCGTGACCCAGCTCGCTCTTATGTCTGGCTCTGGTGGTCTCGGCAAACCCAGGACGGCGCACAGGCGGAGCGGCCCTGCCCTTGCAGACGACCCTCAACAGTCTAGACAACGGAGCAATGTGGAAAGTGTGAAGCATTCCTTCTCGCCGCTCCTTGCACCGTGCCTGATAAAAGATCGCGGGCTGGCCGGACCAAAGACGATGGCCTTGGCAGTTCCCCAGAATGTTCATGCGCATGGCATCCTGCCTCACTTTGCCCGCATGGAAGATGTGCCTCGAAAGAGCAGGGCAGCTCCGATGACTGGACATGAGGTTAATCGCGAGTGGCAGCCGCATCAAGTCCATGATCACAAACAGAAAGACAATCTGTGGTACAAGACAGATCGAGGAATCGGAACCTAGCGCTGAAGAATGTTGCTTGAGTGGAGGCCTAGGCTAGGCGCACTACTTGAATCATCTTTCCTGGAGCTTGCGGTGTTTGTTTGGGTGAAGTTGCTCCTTTGTTACATCGTAGTGAGACATGGTGGAAGACAGTGGCTGGAGGCGGATTAGCGGTGAGGTTGAAGTTGAAACTGTTTCATGCCCACAGCCAGTCTTGGAGATGGAGGTTTGGCGTCTGCTCTTCTTGTATGATTTTAACATTGTATCACTGGTATCTGCAAAAGGCCCTCCGATTAGGTATGGCATGGTTAATTTGTTCCACTGCTTCGAGCAGTTTTGTCGCCATGAGCCGAGAGTTCATAATGCAAGTGTAATTGCTCGATTTTACGTGGTTGCGATTGAGCAGTTGACACTGGAGCCTGGAGGTATGCTTACCGGTAGTATCCCGTATGATATGTCAAGTTCATGGGCTCATCCGAGATCTACGGAGTACTGAAAGTGGATCAATTTCTTTCCACTTGGATTTGAAAATGTACCAGTCATAGGAGATGTCATTTTTCCCAATGACGAGATCGACGATATCAAATTCCAACATGGGGAATCTTAGGTGATACTACTCCGTACTAACATAAGTTATGGGCTGAGAGGGCCGAGAAGTTCCTCCCTTGCGTAGGGCGGTGCGTTTTTTTTTTTTTTTTTTTTTTTTTTTTTTTTTTTTTTTTTGGATGAGTGCGCTTGCTCCCCCCCCCATATCCCAAAGAACGATCCCAGGGAACTATGACCGAAATGAACCCCGCAACGTAAAAAAAGGAACCAGAAATGGGTCGGATTTTAACAGGCCTGGAAGTTTATGGATTTCTTGCGACAGAGTTATTTACGATCATCGATCATCGAGACGAGACCGGACCAGATACGGAGTAAGGGTCTGGGCAAAAAGGCGAGGACTGAAACACGACACGCCCTGCAACTGTGGGTTTCATGCTATTCTTTTTTTAATGGAACAAAGAAGAAAAATAAATAAATCGAACCGGGCAGACAGATAGGCAGGCAGGCAGGCAGGCAGGCGATGTTCAGCCAAGAATTCGACCGGCGGAGGAGAGTCGGATATGTGTGTGGGGGGGGCGTGATGGGAGGGGGCCCCAAAGAGAGCGAGGCAGTTCGTTCCTGGCTGGTGGCACAGTGCGTGCGCGGATCTTTGGATTGGAATGATTGGTGTCAAGGGTAATGTTCTGGCTCGAGAACCTGAGGGTAACGGTGGTTCTCTATGTGCTCTATGTGCTCTATGGGCTTTCTGGGCTAACTTATATGGATGGTATGGAAAAGTCCAGAAGGGCAGGATGTCTGTTCCAGGGCAGGTGGGAATTATGGCGTTGATTATGGTATGGACCAGTCTCAGTAAGGCAGAGGGGAAGAGAAGAGGGAAAGAAGTGGCAAGCATCTAGTAAAACTAGTGGCATAGCCACGGTAAGACAGACTGGTTCAATCCAGTATTTGGACTAGTCTTCCAGTTTGGGGTCTTGTCTTGAACTTCTCTTCTTGACTATCGAAGGACCTCACGGCATATCATATTCTTTTCCCAGAATTAATGACAGGTGCTATGGATTGGTTCCCTAATGGTTTGGAATGAGTTGATTGACTAATGTCAAGTTGGCTTAGTTAGTTTCCAATCGGCTCCGATAGTGGCGGTTTAAAGGTTTAACTTGAAAGACTTGTATGGTTACGTATGTGTATGAGTTCTGAGTGTATCAACGCACGCCGCCTCCAGCCGGGGCTGACTTCACTTTAGGTAAGCTGCGGATGGACTGTTCCATCTTCCATCTTTCCCTCCCTCCACCTTCTGTCGGTCTTCCTGTCTCCACTTTTTTACTATCACTCTGTCTGTCTGTCGTTGTTTCTCTTGTCTCCTCTTTTGCCTCTTTCTATGCTATCTCTCAATCATTTCCCCTCTACCCTCCCTCCTCCCATTCAATTCTTCTGTCAGTGATACCTCTGTTTCAATCTACAATCCGCACCATACTGCCACCACCCCCTGCACCAATTCGTGGCTATTTTCACACATTCTTTCGTCTTCGTTGCGGTCGGACTGTTGTCGACCGTGTTGTCGGGTCAAGGCTCCCCTCCCCTCCCCTCATCATTCCCGGGCTGGAACTGGCTCTGGCACTGGCTCTGGCACTGCGTCCCCAATCCAAGTTTCCGGTGCGAAGCCCGTTAGTTCGGTCACCACCCACACCACCCACACCCAGTGATTAGCACCGCCTTCCCTCCCTCTCTCCCCCGCGGCTTCTGGCCCGTCGCTGGGTCCTCGTCCGCCCGTCGCAACTCTTCCTCTCCATCTTTGTGTTCTTCTTCACTTGTTCTTGTCCACGTCTGCTCTGTTTGATTCCATCCCGCACATCCCCTCCTCTTTTTGGACCTTTTGGACCATCTGGACGAGTCCTTGGTCCGTTCCAGGCTCCAGTCTCCGGCCATGACGCAACTTTTCGCTTCCAGTCCGTCCTCGGTGACGAACGAGAAACGCGGCAACTTCCCGAGCCTATCTCTGGCCTCCAAGAAACAACATTCAAACGATTCAAGTCACTTTCCCACCAAGATTCGAAACTTCTTCCGCATCAACAGCTCCAGCAGTAATGTCTCCCATGTCAGTCACCACAGCGGAAGCGATCGGAGTCATGAAACCAGCAACCTCTCCTCGTCACCTGGCAAACACGAATCCAAATCCACCTTCAGACAGTCCCGATTTCTCCCCACCATTGGTCGCAATCGCTCGACCACCGTCGCCAGTGAAGGAAACCCGCTAGACGAAGGCGTGTCGCCCACGGCAACGGCGAACCCATACTTCCAACATCAAGGGCAGCCGTCCTTGCAGCATCGTAATGATGGATCCATTCCCTCTTCTCCACCAGATACCCCCGAGTTACAGGTCGAAGGCGTCTCCGCCGCCGAGCAAGCGACCACCGCCAACAAGGAAGAGTTGGCTCGCAAACTCCGCCGTGTCGCTTCGGCGCCCAATGCGCAGGGTCTGTTTGCCCGCGGCCAGGCTGGTGAACGGCCGCAGACCGCCGAGCAGGACCAGGAGCCCTTGCCGGTGGGGTCGAGTAGTCTCGTTCCTCAAGTGACGACAGTCGAGGTGTCTGAAGAGCAAGAAATCAACCTGGCCGTGCCGACACTTGGTGCTGACGGCAAGATCCCCACCCCTGGCCAGATCCGAGATTCCGTTGCATTTCGCCGAACATACAGCTCCAACTCGATCAAGGTGCGGAATGTGGAGGTCGGTCCAGGCAGCTTCGACAAGATCAAGCTGATTGGCAAGGGTGATGTGGGCAAGGTGTATTTGGTCCGGGAGAAGAAGACCAGCCGACTCTATGCTATGAAAGGTGCGCGTTCCGCGAGAACTAGGAGAGAACTTGCTGACTGAATTGACCAGTGCTGAGCAAGAAGGAAATGATCAAGCGTAACAAGATCAAGCGCGCGTTGGCTGAGCAGGAAATCTTGGCCACTAGCAATCATCCATTCATTGTTACGCTCTATCACTCTTTCCAGTCCGAGGACTATCTTTATCTCTGCATGGAGTACTGCAGTGGCGGTGAATTCTTTAGAGGTATGTTGAGTCTAGATGGGTGTCAAGGCAAGGTGCTAATGGGTTGCTCTAGCCCTGCAAACTCGGCCAGGAAAATGCATTTCGGAAGACGCCGCCCGTTTCTACGCTGCGGAAGTGACTGCTGCTCTGGAGTATCTTCACCTGATGGGATTCATCTACCGTGATTTGAAACCCGAAAGTAAGTCGCGCCTGAGGATTACTGCGTGGACATGTCTCACAATGACGTATTTTAGACATTCTCCTCCATCAGTCAGGCCACATCATGTTGTCTGACTTCGATTTGTCCAAGCAGTCCGGACCGGGCGGTGCACCTACCATGATTCCGGCCCGGAGTGGCAACTCGACAACGTCTCTACCAACCATCGACACGAAGTCATGTATTGCTGATTTTCGGACGAACTCTTTTGTGGGTACGGAAGAATACATCGCTCCTGAGGTCATCAAAGGCTGCGGACATACTAGTGCGGTCGACTGGTGGACTCTGGGCATTCTAATCTACGAGATGCTATACGGAACGACACCTTTCAAGGGCAAGAACAGGAATGCCACATTTGGCAATATCCTGCGGGACGAAGTGCCTTTCCCTGAACACTCTGGGGCTCAGCAGATTTCCAAGTAAGATTGCACTGATCGTTCCTGTCATGTTCTCGATGGATGCTAACGTATGCGCAGTCTTTGCAAGTCCCTGATTCGGAAGTTGCTGATCAAGGATGAGACAAAGCGTCTCGGAGCTCGGGCTGGTGCCTCAGACGTCAAGACACATCCTTTCTTCCGACAGACGCAATGGGCTCTCATCCGCCATATGAAGCCCCCCATGATCCCACACCAAAGCCGAGGAACAGAAACCCTTAACTTCCGCAATGTCAAGGAGAGCGCCAGTGTCGACATCGGAGGCAGCCAACCGATGAAGATGAAAGGGGTTCCCATGGATTCCGGTCTGGCTACACCGAATGCCGAAGTTGCGGATCCGTTTGAAGAGTTCAACAGCGTCACTCTCCACCATGATGGAGATATGTAGAGTGATTCTACAATGTTGTTGGGACGGATGCTCTGCGCTCTGTCTAAGGACGGCTGATGAACGAGTTCAGGCTGACACTTGGGCTCTGGCACGACCATGACGCATTAAGACGAAGACTTATTGGAGTTCACCATTTCCGACTTTCATACAGTTACCACCCGGAGTACTGGTTCTTTTCTCCCGGGGTTTAATTTATGGGGTGTTAATTGAATCATGCTGATGATCAGATAAATAGATGGCATTTTGCGTATATTATATGCATGGCCATTCTCGGGTTTTTTTTTCTTTTTGCTTTTTTGCTTTTTTGCTGGATGTTGCAGCGATGTGATTCCGCCTGCTTCTTTTTCTTGTTCTGCGTCTATATTGTCACCATTGCAGAAGACGGCGTTTGCGATCTCGGTTGTATCGTATCAAAACACTTTTTTTTGAGCAGGTTGGGGTCTGTTGAATTGCCCAGGAAGACCCGGCCTTTTTCACCTTGCACTGCATCTTTGTTGCTGCGGTACCCCAAGAGGCCTGGTGCCTTAAGGGGAATGATACATGCTACTAGTATATGAATGAATCTATGTATCAGTGTTGGTGTTGTGATTGGTGTAGTGATGGGTGGTATGTGAAGTATGAACAGTGGCTGCTATGTAGAAGGTATACACCATACTGTAGGGATTCTCGATAGATCGAATGTACAGACATGGCTGCCTTTGGATTGCAAATGTCGGCCAACAGTCCCACCGTCCTTCCTGCCATCGGTGCAGGGCAGGGGTTACTAGGTACGCACTCAGCTAGAGTGCCGGCCAGTCAGTCTAATGTAAAAATATCTGGGCAATACAGCAGTTCACATTAGCCACGCCGTCAATGCATACTATTATCCGCGTTTGTCGGAGTTACTGCGTTTGCTGTATAGAAATCGCTGGATAGATAAGCCCAGTTTAAGGTACAGTACTGTACCTTGAGCTGAATCGGCAGATAAGTGGGGGGTGGAGGTGGGGTACTTGACTGTACAGTCCAATTAAGGTCAAAGGTCAACTCTCGCTGTCTATTTTCTTTTGGTTTATCGATAGGGAAATCCGACTAGCCTTGATATATATATATATATATATTGGAGTAGATGTGAATCTTGCTAATGTAGATATGAGTAAAGTCAGTCAGCTAGAGACTGGTGTTTACACCAAAATAAGTAGACCGAACTTGGTCGCCCAACCCTACATGGTAATACAATTTGACCAAACCAGTTAGTTAGTTCCCGCCGACTCTCATTGCCCGCCAACAAAACAAAGCAAACCATAAACCCGACCTGGAACCTTCAATTCCAAGCCCGCGAGTGACCGCAAGACAGTACCAATCTGGACCAATTCCACCTACAACTCACAGTCTACTGCCTACAGCCCACCATCACTCTCCCCAACCACCGACCCCGCTTTCCAGAAAAGAGAAAATGTCCCACCTCCACGACCTCACCGACCCCGCCGGCGTCAGCATCAAAGACGACCCCTCCGCCGCCGCGATGACCCCCGACGAAGAAGACAACGACCACACCCATCCCAATCCCACGACGTCCACCAGCACCAGCACCAGCACCAGCACCAGCACCAGCACCAGCACCAGCACCAACCCCCTCCTCAACCCCACCAACCCCCTCGTCTCAGATCTCGAGCAGGAAGTCCTCGACGAGTACGCTCGGTTACTCGGGAACGTGAACGCGGTGGGTGTCTTTTTTTTTTTTTTTTGCCGCGTGAATCGTCCCAAACTTCCTTGAAAAGGAAACTTTGATGCTCTTTATTCTCGTTGAGTTACGTTGGGAAACAACCGGCGAAACAACCGGCTAATGGGAAATGGTAAAGCTCTCCACCAAACTCGCCGACCTCGCCGGCAGCCCCGCCTCCATGACCCTCGACGGCCTCCGCCATCTCGAGCGCAAGACCGCCACCGTGTGCACGCTGCTCAAGGCTAGTGTGTATAGCATTGTGTTGCAGCAGCAGATGATTAATGAGTCGGAGGGGCAGCACCAGCAGCAGCAGTTTGCCGGCCAGGGGGAGGGGCACGGCCAGGGGTTTGGGGATGCGATGGGGTATGAGGGGGAGCAGGCGGAGCAGGCGGAGCAGGGATATGGGTATGGGTATTATGATGAGGGGCAGGGGCAGGATGTTAGTCTTTTGGGACGGGTTTGAATTTTTTTTTCTTCTTAAGGGGGGAGTATGGGTTGGGTTGGTGCTTTGGAGTTTTGGGGATCGTTTGTCTGTTGTCTGTTGTATACCCCTGCTTTTTTTTTTTCTTTTTGGGACGGGCTAGGTGCTGTGGGATGAAGATGGTTATGTATTTTTTTGCTTACTTCGGGTGGGGACGAGGAACAGGTTATCTCAGTTCTATCATAACCGAACATAGGCTGGATACAAATACAGGTTGACTGAAGAGAGAGAGATACAAAATACACCATAGGGGAAAAAAAACCCATTATTTACACCACCGCCATGGCGCAACCAGAAACCGGCAAAAGCAAGAAATCAAAAGACCCGTCCAGAGTAGTACACCTTGCGCACATCGACCATCTTCTTACCCCGGGCACGGGCGACATCCTCCGGGTTACGCTGCGACAAGAGCGCCTCGTAGGCAGCCTTCACGGTGTTCATCTTGTTTCTGGAACGGTTGACCCGGGCAGCGAGATCGGTGATACCGGCAGCAAGGCACATCTCGTAGATGAGGGATTGGCAGCGGATTCCGAAGCCTAGTTCCGTGTTAGCACATGACAAGACGACACAAGGGGGGGGGCGGAGAGAACATACCCGGAGGACGAGTCATCAACTTCAGATCCATCGCACCAACCTTGGCCGTCACATCGCCGTAGATGGTGCGCTGCTCGTATCGCAGGATGGGCCGCATGTTCCGGATCGCACGGTACTTCGCTTGCTCGATAGCATCGGCGGCTTCGAAGGACTTGGCTTCGCCGAGACCCAGCAAGCCGTCGCGGTTGCCGGCGATCGCCAGGCAGTAGAACCGCTGCACTTTGCCCAGACGCGTCTGGTTGGTGACCGAGTGGAACACCAGCGACTTGGTGGACAGACTCTTGATGTACTCCTGACTAAGGCCCGTGGACTGGATCAGTTGCGCCAACGGCGGCGAAACGCCCTCCAACGAGATGGCGGGGCGGTGGAGGCTTTGGTCCCGGGCCTGGCCCTCCTTGCCCTCCTCCTCCGGCACACGCAGCTTGTCGCCCTCCTGGAAGAAGTCCGGCGCCAGCGAGGTGTGCGGGCGGCGTTCGGCCTCCTCCTTGCCCTTGGTCAGCCGGTTGTTCTCCGCCCACCGGACGAAGTGGGCCGCGTTCATGTCGCGCGGCATCTCCTGGATGTACTGGGCGAAGTCCTGCATCAAGTCCTCCGTGCTCTTCAACTTCTGGGTGGGGTCCGAGTTGGTCTCGGGCGCCCGCACGTGCTTGTCGACCCCGGGCTCGACGTGCGAGAAGTCGTCCAGGTACTTCAGCCGCATCGGATCCGTGCGGACGGCGAACTGCCGCGCGAAGTCCTTGGGGTCGATCGCCGCCTCGCCGGCCTCGATCGCCGCCACCTGCTGCGCGCTGTACACCTCCCGCAGCTGGGCCAGCTCCTCCTCCGTGTAGGGCCGCACGCTCGCCGCCCTCATCTTCCGCGTGATCGTACCCAGCTTCCGCTTGACCGCCGCCTGCTTTGTCGTCTTCGGAGTATCGGCCGCCACGGACACGGCAGGGTCTTTCGGCCTCTGATCGTCAAGGCGGAAGGGAGAAGGGTGGAATTGACGGCGAGGGACGCGAGGAGCCGCCGAGGCGGCTCGCGAGAAGTTGCATAGCGTGCATCGGGCGGGACGAGTGAAATTCATGGTGAAGGGTGAGAGAAGAAGAAGTAAGCTCTCTGGCCAGCAGAGGCCAATTGAGAGCTTGAGAGGGAAAGGGTGAGTGGGTGGGGAGGGAGGGAGCTCGAGGCAAATCCGCGGTGACAGAAGGGGAATTGAAGATTGTTGAGATCGGAGAGAGTTTGGAGAGGGAGAGAGGGAGAGAAACAGAACCTCCGGCGAAATTCTCAGCGGGCCGAATCCAGCCAATCCGCGCCCGCCCTTTCTTGCTCACTCACTTTTTTTCCCTTTTCCTACTTAACCTTTCCCCAACTTCTACAATTTCCCACCTGGCACTTTTCCACAACTGCCCCGCGCAATTTTCTTTGACATATCCGTTCACGGTGGGTTTGCTGAACGACGTGGGAATCTCAGGATCTATAGATGTTTGCACTGCGGTCCCTGCGCCTGTTCTCACGAAGAATCCCGTCTCAATTCACCCTCCAGACTCCCCGTCTGATCCACACTGGTCTTCCTGCGGATATCAATCGACGTTTGTACGACGTGGTTCAAAGGATGCAGGAACCTCCCAAGAAACCCGCCCCTCCGCCCAAGAAGCGCAAGCAGCAGCTCCGCGATGAGAAGCGTCAAGGCTTCGACGAGGTCCTCCAGGCCGATATCGATGCGCTCATCCGCAAACACAAGCCCGCCACGGAGGTCGAGGTCGAGGTCGAGTACCTGAGCCCCCCAGAGCCAACCTTGCCCGAGCCCTTCACCGAGATCGAAGTCCAGATCGCCGAGATATCTTCGACGGGGGATGGTCTGGCACTGTCGGAGGACAAAAGCCACGTCTACGTGGTGCCTTTCAGCGTCCCCGGGGACAAAGTGCTGGTCAAGGTCGTGCGCCACTTCCCCTCGCTCCATTACAGCATCACGGACTTCATCAAGGCTGTTGAGTCTGGCTCCCAGCGCAACGATGCCGGCATCGGCTGCCAGTACTTCGGGAAGTGCTCGGGCTGCCAGCTGCAGATGATGTCCTACGAGGACCAGCTGGCGCACAAGAAGCGCATCGTCGAGAAAGCCTACGCCAACTTCTCCGGCCTCATCCCCGAACTGATCCCCGCCATCGGCGACACCTTCCCCTCGCCGCTGCAGTATGGCTACCGCACCAAGCTCACCCCCCACTTCGCCGCGCCCCCGGGCAGCGGCCGCCGCCGCCACAAGGGCGCCTCGGCCCCGCGACACACCGAGGTCCCGCCCATCGGCTTCACCTACAAGAACCGGCGCACCGACCTGGACATCGAAGACTGCCCGCTGGGCACGGACATCGTGCGCCAGGGGCTCAAGAGCGAGCGCGCGCGCGTGGCCGAGCGCATCTCCACGTACACGCAGGGCGCGACGCTGCTGCTGCGCGAGTCGACCTCGCGCACGCCCAAGCACGAGACCGACCGCGAGAAGAGCGAGTGGCCGCGCACTGACGATCTGAACCACGTCAACGACTATTCGGCGGACCTGATCCGCACCGAGACCGACGCCTACACCGAGGAGAAGCGGTGCGTGACCAACCCCAACGCCACGACGGTCGAGTACGTCGACGACTACGTCTTCACCAACAAGGCCGGCGCCTTCTTCCAGAACAACAACTCCATCCTCACCGGTTTCACCGACTACATCCGCCAACACGCCCTGGCGCCGCCCTCCTCCTCCTCCTCCACAAACACCGCCGACGAACCCCAACCCCACAATCCAATCAAATACCTCCTCGACGCCTACTCCGGCTCCGGCCTCTTCACCATCACCCTCTCCCCCTTGTTCAAATCCAGCCTCGGCGTCGACGTCGCCGGCGACTCCATCCTCTCCGCCCGCCAGAACGCCCGCGCCAACCACCTCCCCAACACCGGCTTCGCCGCCGCCGACGCCGCCGTCCTCTTCAAGGACGTCCCCTACCCCGCCGACCAAACCCTGCTGGTCATCGACCCGCCCCGCAAGGGGTGCAGCGACGACTTCCTCCGCCAGCTGCTCGCCTACGGCCCCCGCCGCGTCGTCTATGTGTCGTGCAACGTCCACACCCAGGCCCGCGACGTCGGCGTCATGGTCCAGGGCAGCGCCCAGCAGAAGATCCGCTACGAGATCGAGAGTATCCGCGGCTTCGACTTCTTCCCCCAGACCGGCCATGTCGAGGGCGTGGCGGTCCTGAATCGCGTGCCGATTCCGGAGGGTTCGGTTTAGTTGTTTGTGGTGGTGGTAGTGGTAGTGGTGACAAGCTGGGGCTGGTGGGGAGTGCGGGAGTGGTTGTGAATACAGACTTCTTTTTCTGTGTTATATATACATTATTTCTTAGTATCGGCGTTGTTGGGGGTTGGGGGGGGGGTATTTGAAAATAGATCTTCTAAATTCCACACTTCATCATTTGGGTTCCTTGTTTACAGGGAAATATCTTCGGGTTCTGGGAGTGGTTGCATCTACATTTTACATCCATACTATATACATTGATTGCGGGAGTGAATGGGCCGACAGCCCTGCCATCGAAGTTCATGTGTGTCTGTGTTTTGTGCGTCGAGAACAGCTTTCTCCTGCCCGGTTTACTGATAGAAGCCTTTTGGTTTTGTTTCACAATCATGAAGAAGAAGAAAAGACTATGGACAAAATGGAACAAAGAGCACGATATCTCACACGCCAATCACACAGAGAGAGACACAACAACATCTATGCACTGCCGGGCCCACCCAGGAGCGCAAACCGACGGACGATACTGGGGCCGATCTCGTCGTACTCGGCCTTGGTGTGGCAGTAGCTGCGGAACTCGGGCGTCTGGCCCAGCAAGCTGCCGCCGAACCACGGGCCGTGGCGCTGTCGCTTGTGCGTGACGACCGCCACGTCCAGGCCACCGCTCCGCGCGCCGCCGCTGCGGGCCTCCGAGGCGCGGATGCGCGCGTCGACCAGGTGCCGGATGTCCCGCTGCAGACGGCGGCCGAAGTCCTTGTACAGGGTGGATCCACCGGACAGGACGATGTTCTTGTAGAGGCCTCGCCGGACGTCGATGGGCGAGGACTGGATCACGCCGTCGACGACGTTGGGCAAGGGCGTCAGGAAGTCGGAGGAGTAGATTTCCGGGTTGAAGAAGATCTCGGGGGCCAGGAAGCGCTCGTAGCCGACGTCGATGCTCACGCTCCGGCCATTTGGGGCGGTCACGGTGTGTTTGAGGAAGCGGTCGGGCTCCCGGTCGTAGCGCGCGAACTCCTTCACAATGTCCGGGCACACGTAGCAGTATTCCTCCTTGACCTTCTCGGCGGTCTTTAGGCTGCTGTCCGGCTCGCCGCGGTCACGGAGCAGACTCTGGACGAAGTAGGTGATATCGCGACCGGCGATGGGGATGCTCTTGATCGAGGACCCGATGACGTAGCCCTCTGCGACGGGGATGACATGCGTGACACCATCGCCCGAGTCGATGACGGTTCCGGTGAGCGATCGATCGGTGACCTTCGACGAGGTCCAGGAGGCAGCGAGCGCCAGCACGGCTTGGACGGCGATGTAGAGACCGGCGCAGTTGAACGACTCGAACATGATCTCGGCGGTGTTCTCACGGTTTTCGGGGGGGTTCAAGGGCTGATGCAAGTTTTGGATGTTAGTGGACTAAATCTCCCGGTGTCGCATGGGGCACAGGGTAGTTGGTAGCGTACGGGTTCGGTGAGGAGGAAGTAGTGGTCCTCCGGCTCCACGCGCAGGTACTTGAAGATGGAATTGGACCAGAACCGCTCCATGTGGTCCCAGTTCTCAATTTGACCATGACGGATGGGGTAGTTGATCGCATAACCGGGGCCGTTGGCGGCTGCCAGCGCCTCGTCGCCAATGAAGTAGTCCAGGTCCTCCGTCCCACGCTTCGTGGACAAGTGCGAGCTTGCCCCACCACCACCACCGGCCAGGAAAGATGGCTTGTTCGCGACGGGAGGTCGGCCGGGGGCGGAACCTGCAGCACTTCCGGCGCCCGCCTTGGTAGCAATTGCGGTGGGAAAGACGAAGGATGGCGAGTCGTTACCGGCGAAACCTGGTGACTTGTCAGCCTAGAGCTCCGTGGGGTAGGCAGTAGGCGTCGCTGGAATCATAGCGGGGGTGGAAGCTTACCAAGCTTGGAGTAACCAGTTCCGCTGAGCAGTGGAAGCTCATAGTCAGCTACATTGAGGTGTTTAAAGAACAAAGAGGGGGTTGTTGGGCGACTCACTTGTCCATGACAACGGCCGGAGTTTGGGAAGCCATGACGGATGATGTGGAGTACACGCACTCCCCCTTACTATCAGGTCGCGGACGAAAGGTGTTGGGTAGAAGGGAATTGACGGATGTGATCCGTAGGAGGGTAGATAAAGAGAAGCTGACCTTCCAAAGAGATCAGCAGAAGGGGGCCAGCGGGGGGAGGACAAGAGAAGAATAACAGTAGAGGAATGGGGGGATTTAATGGGGGGGGGGGGGAGGGGAGTGAATGGTGAATGGAGGGGAGCAGCAGCAACAGGAGGAGGAGGGAACGGACCGGGAGGGCGGGCAAGTCGGTGTCTCGTCCATGGCTGGCAGAACGGCACGTGTTGGCAATAAGTTAGTTAATCTATCTTTATCTTCATCAATTCATCAATTCATCGCCCTCAATAATACAATTTGTGCATGTCTTCTTCAACAAGAACAAAAAAAAACCCCTATCAATTGTACTATCGATAACTCTGACAAGACAATGGAACAGCTTTTATGGCAATCACTTGCAAATAAGAAGTACAGGACCGTACAGTACCAGTACAGTCTTTGAGGGCAGCTCTCTATAAGGAAGGAACTTCCTCCATCTCCATCTCCATCTACTTCTCCAACCAAACGATCATGTCTCCATCCACTTCCATCTTCTTCAACTCTGTCCTATACGACTCCCTAAAGCCCTCTGTCTATCAGTACTGACTGTCTATTCTTTGTCGAGTGGCATATGCTTTCTTTCTTCCTTCCATCATTCGTATTCCTTATCCAACCCTGGAGTGAACTGTATTCATAGAGACCGGTCGAACTACCACTCCACCCTCTGAGAATTGCGGCTGCGCTCCCCCTCCCGACTGCGGCTGTGTGTTCTTCTGCGGCTGCATTTGAATTCACTTCTGCTCGCTTTCATAAGCGTGGCCAACTGCACACCACTTGCTTAGCCCGGCGCAGTGAAGACCAGAACACGCTCAAGCTGAGGGACGCCGTGTTCTTTTACTTTCTTGCACTCTCAGAGTACTACGCTTCTCCTACACTGAGGACTTCAGGACCCACTCAATTGGCCGTTGTGACTTGTGCTCTGACACTCTGATTACCCGCCTGTACTTACAGTCAGTGTGACACGCAAAACACCCACCGGTCTGCCAGGTCTCCACTCAGTCAAGCCCGTCACGCGGCCGCGTCTCATTCCCGCATTCATTGCGAGGCACCTTGGTTTAATCATGTCCTCCAACAAGAGTGGTAGTGCTGGTGGTGGAGGCATTGCCACCATCTATGTCCATGCCGGCGCTGGCTTCCACAGTGTGCAGAATGAACATCTACATCTGCAGGCATGTGAAAAGTGAGTTTGCAACCAGTCTTTCTTCCCGCACTCTACCTGGCTTGAAGCCCTGCTAACTCGGAGCAGGGCCGCGCGATCAGGAATGGCCGTCCTGCGCAATGGTGGATCGGCTGTAGAGGCGGTCGAAATGGCCATCATGTATCTGGAGGACACCGAAATCACCAATGCTGGCTATGGCAGTAACTTGACAATCGACGGAGAGGTCGAATGCGATGCTACGATCGTCAATCATCTCGGGCGAAGCGGCGCAGTAGGAGCTGTGTCCCGTAAGTATTCCTTCCCGACTCAGAAGAAGACTGGTTAAGCGCCAGGCTCATGCCCTTTTGCAGAAGTCAAAAACCCCATTATGGTGGCACGAAGCATCTTGAACACGTCAGGAAAGCCACTAACCCTGGCTCGTGTTCCGCCTAATTTCCTGATCGGACGAGGCGCAAGGGACTTCGCCTATGACCAGGGACTGGTGGTCCTGCCCCCTGATGCTCTCGTGGCCCCGTCTGCAAAAGAAAGGTGGCGTCGCTGGCAGCAGGAGCTACAAGCCGCTGAGCACAAGGAGAGGACCAAGCTGGGGAACTATATCCCGTACCAGACTTGTTATCGCCGTCCCATTCCTGTGAACCCTGCCCAATTGGCCAACGCTTCCAGTCCTCGTCTTCCCGCCATGCCTGCGCCCAACGCTGTGGTTCCCGGTTACTCAGAGCCTGCAGACCCACGTTTGACCTGTACTACTGCAAGTCTGTCCCCAGCGGAACCAACCCGCACCCTTTCCGATGCTTCTGCACTTAGGGATGGCAGATACATGGATGGAGGGTCTTGCGCCTCCGCTGTGGATCTCGATGGTCCGTCGTCCGAAACCTCAGAGGCCACTGCCAGCCAGCCTGCAGAGGTGATGGACTATGTCAGCGATACTGTGGGGGCAATTGCTGTGGACAGCTGGGGCAACATCGCGGCCGGCTCGTCTTCTGGCGGCATCGGGATGAAGCACTCCGGTCGTATCGGACCTGCGGCACTTGTGGGAGTTGGCACAAGTGTGATCCCAGCCGACCCCAACGATCCAGAGAAGACCAGCGTCGCAGCCGTGACTTCAGGAACTGGCGAACATATTGCGACTACGATGGCCGCCCACACGTGCGCTATGCGGATCTACTACAGCCAAAAGAAACACAACGACGGCACATTCGAAGACGTGACCGAGGAAGAGGCAATGAGCTCTATGATTTCTTCCGATTTCATGGGTAATCCACTCCCACCTCTTCTGCCCGATCTTACTAACATGACTGATTCAGGCCATCCCGGTGTTCGTGGAAGCAAATGTCAAGCTGCCATCGGCATCGTGGCTGTCAAGAAGACCACGCATGGTGTTTACCTCTATTTCGGACACAACACAGACTCATTCGTAAGGCCTGAGACGAAGTCAATTGTTTTAGAGTTTCTACTAAATGCAGCAGGTGATTGCTTCCATGAGCAGCGAGGATAAACAGCCGGTGTGTGTGATGTCCCGCAACAATGGCAACGGTAGCATTGCTCAGGGCGGCCGCGCCACTCGAAGCAAACCCATGTCGCAAGCCAAGTAGTGGCACTCAACTAAGATCGAAGTCTGCCTTTACCAATTACCTAGCGCACATCTACTGTTGCGACAAGAGTGTTGCCCAGTCCACAAAGTAAGTGACTTATTTTTAATTCTACCATTTCGTCTGCTGTTATGACTTCATGGTGTTATGTATCTGGCGTACAACGCTCGAGATCGCCCGCTGACGCATCCTCCCCTCGAAGCCCAGATTCCTGATCGATGTTTCGTGTCAATTTCGGTATCGGGTTGACATCCAAGTCTATCTTCGCTCATAGCTCTTCCACCAGTGGACCAGATCCCGAAAACATGGTTTAGCCTGGCACCGAGCGCTCGTTGCTTCGTTGAGTGAGAGCCAGAATGTGATGAGCTGATACGGGCAACAAGAGGGAGGAACAGAGTGTATCCGTTTCCTAGTTACTTTTCCAAGCCTAAGGGGCCAAAGATAATACAGTAATTCCCGTGGCGTGGGCTGCTCTAGATATTTCGTGCCTTGTATACCCAGAACGGTAGCGATATCGTGGCTGCCGAAGAGGAAAGCCATAGCATGTCCTGGTCACCCTCACGGACCAGGTGTCGGCGTGGGTGTAGGCGTCGCCGAGGCCCCATTGCCCGGGCCACGAGCCTTCTTCTTTTTCTTCTTCCGGGCTACCACGGCCGGCTTGGCCCCGTAGTCGCCCATCTCCAACACGGACCCGCAAGTCAAGCACTCGCCTTTCTCGAGCGGCTCACAGAAGATACTCAGACAGATGGAGCAGACGAACCCGATATCCACGACGCGGCGGTGACAGAAGCAGGCGGCGCGGAAATCGACGTCGACGCGCGTGGGGAGGATGAGATGGCGGCGGGAGCGCTGGTCCGGCAGGAAGGCCATCATCAGGTACTGCAGCAGGCCCCGGGGCTCGGCGAGGGCCATGTACACGCCCTTGGTGGCGTCGGCGGCCTGCTGCAGGAAGACGGCGTCGCCGGCGAGCTTGCACACGTCGATGGGGATCTGGAGGCGCTGGCAGGCGAAGATGGCGTTCATGATGGGGATGTACTGGTGCGCGGCGCCGGTGGCGCTGCTGACGCTGAGGATGAGGATGCGCGACTGCAGCCCGGCTTCGGTGCTCGCCTTGCTACCGCCACCGGACCCGGCCCCGCCACCGGGTGCGTTCGTGGTGGTGGTGGTGGTGGTGTGGCTACTGCCGCTACTGCTGTTGGGATCCGTCTCCCCGCCGTGCGCCTCCGCCCACGCGATCGTCCGGCGGTTGATGTGGCTCAGCGCCAGCGTGAGTGCCCCGGCCATCAGGGTGGATGTTGTCGCTGATAAATCCGCCGGCGTCGTCCCGGCGAGTAGGTTATGTAGGTTCTGGGTGACCTGCTCCTCGACGATGCGGAAGGGGCGGTATTTGTTCATTTCGGTGGTGGGCGGCGGTCGGTGGTGGGTTTGGGTTTGCGGGTGCATGGGCGTGTCGCCGTCGCTGTCGGCGGGTTGTGCTTGGGTTTGGGTTTGGGTGTGTGGTGGGGAGGCGACCGGATACAGCCATGTGGCCTTTTGGGTGTGTGAGGCCACCACCGCCACTTCGTTGGCGTAGTTGTAGGCTAGGTGGGCGTTCAGGAAGACGAGGATGTTGGCTACGGCGGTCGAGAGCGGGAGGGCGGATTGGTTGCTGAGTTGCGCCCAGGCGTGTGGGTTGGTGTCGAGGATGACGGTTAGGAGGGAGGGGGGTCGGTCTGGTTTTCTTGGGGTTAGTTTTGTGGGTGGAGGAAGGTTGAGAGGGGGGATGGGTTGGGGGAAAGGTGGGATTACCGTGGGCACTGGTTGAGTAGTGCTCTGTTGCGTCGATGGTGTTCATTTTTGGGGTTGGTGTTTGCAGGCGTGGTGATAGGTTGGGTGGGTTGGTGGGGGGCTTCCGGAGGAAGTGTGGGGAGTTTGGGATTTAGTTAGTGGGTGAGAGAGTTCATTGTGCTGTGTGGAAATGAGGTTGGACGATAGGTTTGCAGAGAGAGGTATTTCAAAGGTAGTGGTGGAGGAGTATAACGCATCAAATTGATAAAGATAAGGCGGGGAGATTGGGAGTACACCGCCTGCGCCACCGCTCCCAACTACCACTGCAGCTCTAGTTGCTTGCCGGATTGGGAATAGTGCAACACTGTATACGGTTTCTACAGATATCAGCTTCCTTTCAACTGCTACTGAGATTGAGCCCGTTGGGCATGTGAAAAAAGCCATTGGCTTGATGAGAAAGAAACTATTTTGAGCACAAAAGCAGAGACTAGGATCAATGCTCAATCCTCCGCATTTGTACTGTAGTGACCTCATCCGGACTATATATCCTTCGGACCCATAACAATCGAGAATTTTGTGACAGCCTGCAAATCCAATACTAGAAAATAGTACTAGCTTGTATCTGCAGATCAGAATTACGAGTAGCAGGACGGATGAACTGCGCCCACTTCCAATGATATCATCTCCTCGGGCTGTTCCTTTCCCGAGGGTTGTTACATTCCTACCTACTAGCCCAGGTCGCAGCCCCCTCCCTCGTCACGTTCAAGTATGATAGCCTTTATTGAGATATACCTACCGTAGTACGCTCATATACCTACACTTCAATAAGTCACTAGACACATCCCCTTAAAACAAAAGCCATGGCCCTCGCGAACAGACTAGCAATCCTCCCCGGAGGCCTAGGTAACTACACCCACCCACCCATCCATACAACATCCTTCCTCCACCCACCTCCCCCCCCACCCCCTCCTTCCCTTTCCTACCACAAACCCAAGTTACTTTACTCACCAGAACCACTACAAGCAGGCGGCCTGGGCACCAGCATCGGCCAGAAGCTCCGCCAGCAAGGCGCGCAGCTCGCCATCCTCTACGCGCCCTTCGAAGCCGCCCGGCGCGACCAACTCCTGGAAGCCGGGTATGGGGCAGCTGCTCACCACCGCCACCGGGACATCCACACCTACGAATGCGACATCACGTCGCCCGAGTCCGTCGAGTCGGCGTTCACTAAGTTGGCGGACGAGTTGCGATGGCCCCCGCCGTCTACACGGGCACCGTTGCACTCAGCACACCCCACGATCTTTCCGAGCATCCTGATCAATACGGCCGGGTATGTCTCGTTGAGTGACATGGAGGCGACGCCGCCCGAGGAGACGCTGAAGCATCTTACAACCAACGTGCTGGGACCGATGTTGTGCGCGCAGGCGTTCGCGCGGCTTTACTTTGCGCGGGCGTTCGCTTCGGAAGGGCAACAGGCGTCGCGATCGATACCGCCGCCGCCGCCGGGGAGGATCGTGAATATCGCTTCCCAGGCGGCGCATGTGGCGTTGCCGCGCCACGGGGCTTATTGTGCGTCCAAGGCGGCGTTGCTAGGCTTGACGCGGAGTATGGCGTCCGAGTGGGCGGGCAGGGGCATCACGGCTAATTCGGTATCGCCCACCGTGGCGTGGACGGAGCTGGGCAAGAAAGCCTGGGGGGAGGCTTCGGTCAAGAATGCGTTCCTGAAATCTATCCCGACGGGCAAGTTTGCTCTGCCGGAGGAGGTGGCGGATGCGGTGCTGTTTCTCTGTCAGGTAAGTAGACTTTGAAGGGGAACGCCCTGCATGGTCGTCAGTATCAACTAATGACATGGTAGGACTCGAGCGGGATGATCAATGGCGCGGACGTTAGGGTCGATGGGGGCTTCACTATCCGGTAGTGGCCAGAGATCGAATGGGGAAGCCGAGCGGGGGATCTACAGGTGCTGAGGTGGTCGCGGAAGGGCAGGGAGGTCGTCGGATCCAAAATGGTCTATCGCTATTTCGTGCCATCGGGACCGCGGTAGGAGTATCTAACAAGCTATGCGAAGCTTACTACTACCCACTATCCGTCCATAAAGGACAAACGTAAACGATGATCGAGTTCTAGATGGGAAGGATCTCCCAGATGCAATCTATGTGTAATTAATCGGGCCAAATGTCCAGCTGGCCGCTTGTTGGAATCAGCACCGGGAGCTGTATCAGAGAATTGCCTCCGGCTTCACGTGAAGACCGTTGTCCTTCTCCTCCGTCCGGTCCAGCACGGGAATTCTGATCGAATCTTTGAGAGCAGTAGGCGTGGGCTGTGCCAAAGGACTGGGCTGCGGTGAGACTCCCGGCGTCCCGCGTTTGCTTTCATGTTCAGTAAGTCCTTTTCGGATGGCGAGCACCGAGTCCACAATGACCGCATCGATACCCTCAGCAACCTGAAGCTGTGAAAAGTGTTAGAGACGACAGAAGATCGGCGCCCTTTGTTGACTTACCTTGACGTTGGCCGGGTCATTGTTGATCGCTCCATACGACACACACACCAGCCCGGACTCCTTGACCACTCGGACGAGTCGAGGACACAGAACAAGAGCCTCAGCCTGTGAGACAACACCGAGCAGGTTCCATCGGGATGCAAAGCGGATTGCTTCTTGCAGACTGCTAGCACGAATATCGCCAACAGGAGACGCTCCAGAGTCCGACAAGAAGAGCACGGGGATAGAGGGCTGTTTGAAAGCAAGCAGCAAGCAGACGTCGGGGTTGAAGCTGGAGAAGATCATGTTGCGTCCCTGGCCCATATCATAGGCCTTGGTAAGGACAGTATCCACAAAAGAATTCAACTCCACTGCATACGTGTCCATCTCTTCCTCCTCGCTTTCGTGGAGCATGGGGTATTCTGGTGGCCGTGGTCAGTTTCTCGTGAGTGTTCTTAGAGCGAAAGGATACTCACTTAGCTCGATGTTGAATCCAACGGATTGAGGGAGTTTCTTGAACAATTCTTCCAAAGTGGCGAAAGGCGCTTGGATGTGGTTGCCACGACTGTTGCCTTTGAAGCCCTTCTTTTTGAAGTCACGGGTGTGCTTAATCTTCTCGTTCAGTTCGGACGGGTCATACTCGGAGCCACCAACGGACATCGACCGCTGGCGAGGATTGAAGTACCCCTTGTCATTGCCAAACACGTCTGGCGTCTGGGGTGGCGAGCCAGGGCGACGGGCTGGTTTATTGTCTCCCACCTGAAGAAATTGTTCTAGCGTGAGGGTGTGGACCGGAGCATCAATTCCCGTCTCGCTGACAAGAAAATCATGGTAAATGACAGGTACATGGTCCTTTGTCAGCTGGACGTCGAATTCGACGTAGGAGGCGCCCAGATTAGCAGCAGCGATGAAAGACTGCACAGTGTTCTCGCCCAGCTGTAATGAGTTGCGGCTAGCAAAGTTCTTACCCAAACCACGATGTCCAATTACCATGGTGGAGCTCATACTCTTCCAGTACGTTCGGTCCCCAGTGATTGTCATGTTGGGGTGCTTGAATGGCGTAATGATCAGGAAATTGAACGTGACAGAGCCGATCACTTCTAATGTGTTTGCTGCAACGATAGGGACCGTAGAGTCGCCCTTGAGGTTGATGCGGTGGGATCCTAGTGTAGGCTTGATACTCGAAAGCAAGGCAACACCCCGTCCAACAATCTTGTCCTTAGAGCCAGCGTAGGTTGGGACTAGATCAAACAGGAGCCTGACTTTGGAAGCATCTTTGGCGTGGAAAACAATAGGCTCAGTGGAAATATTGTCCTGAACAGGAAGGTCAATGATTTCAGGCTCCCCTCGGGCCCCGCTAGCAGAAACGACAATCGACAAAGCAGTGTCGAGCTGAGTAGAATGAGCGCTCTCCATTGGGATTCGATCAAGATTGACAGCCTCGAGAGAGCTTCGCATGTCCATAGTGCCCAAGCTGACCAGAACCATGGACTCATCAGTGAGATACCGATGGCCAAAGGTCTTGATAGGCTCTGCATTGCGTAACGGGGTATTGGTGGAAGGTGCATTAGACCGCCTGTCAGACAAGGAAGACGGGGGAGGAGATGGTGGAGCGGACGAGACAGTTGGAACGGGGATGACAGGCTCGGCTTCGCTGATCTCGGGAGGTGGTGTGACTTTGGCAAGACATCGAGCGATGTCGAGATGGCCTCTCAAAGCCGCATGCTCCTTGGCAGTCCAACCGGAGGAGTCAAGCCTTTCGAGCTCGGCGCCTGCTTCGATCAGCAATTCCACAACTCTCAAAGCTCCATCGACGCAAGCGATGAACAGTGGAGTCCATCCATACGTCTTCTCAGCGAGTTCAGTATCGGCCTTCTGTTCTGCATTACCCTGCAGCAGGATATCCGCGCATTCATGATGACCAAAGCGGGCAGCGACATGCAGGGCGGTTTCACCGTGGTCATCCTGATAGTTAATGTCCACCCCGGCCTCAACCAGAAGGCGTACGATGTCGACAAAGTTTGCTTTGGTCGCCAAAGCCAGCACAGCACTGGAGCGCGAGACTTGTTTGCGGATTTTGGCTTTGTCTTTATTGGCCCCATGCCAATTTTCGGACTCAAGGAGATATTTTGTAGTCAAAGGATGGCCGCCCACGACACTCAGATGCAATGGAGCCCAGCCATCATTGTCCTGCCAACGTGGACCATCGATTCCTTCGATGACGTCGAAGATATCCCACGCCTGCAGGTGCTCGATGATGACTTCGCACACAACCCTGAATCCATATTGTGCTGCATAGTGAAGCGGGGTACGCCCCGAGATATCCTTCGCAAGAAGGGCTTCGCGCTGGGTAGGGTGAAGCTGGTCTAGTATATGCTGCAGCAGCGACACCGACGGATCAGATCTTTCCAGATGCTGAGGGAAATCTTCCTCTTTCACGACCGAACGAGGCGCTTGCAGAGTAGGCATAGCAGCAGGAGTGATGTAGTTCGATGTTTCCAAAGGGAAGTCAAGGACCATAGAAGCAGACTGCTCCGAATCGTTGGTGGGCTGCGCACGACCGATCGAGATCACCAATCGATGGATACAGTTACGCTTATTGATATCGTCCTCCTCATCCAGCGTGTCCATGCGGTTCAGCAACACTGTGATGCAAGCATTCGCGCGATAATAGATGGATCGCTGGAGGAGACTTTGAAGGACTTTGGGCCAGATTTGTTGTCCCGAGTCATCAGCAGCCACCTTCAAGGTCTCGAGTAACTCCAGTAGAACGTGTGTATCATTTTTGCGCAACGCTTCGTCAACAGCCTGGAGCATACTGGATGGCAAATTCAGATGGGGGCGGGATCGGCCTGCCTTGAATGACAGGGACGAGTGTGTAGAGCTGGCATCATCGTTGATCTTCTGTTCCCCAAGAATCGACAAGCGGTCATTGATGGTTTTCAGAGTACTCGTTATATCCGGATTCGACGCGAAGGGCAGTGGGTCGACTTTCGTCTCCAGATACTTCTGCTGTGTCTGGACGCCGACTTTCTTGTCCAACTTCTTGGTGATCTTGATGAAGCCCCGACGGTTGACTTCTCCGTACCACTGGAGTTTGCGCCATTGACCACGTAGCTCGAGCAATGCCGCCAACAGATCCTCAACTTCCTCGGAATCCAAGCGCTGGCGACCATCCAGTGACGGACCATATCGCTCTTCCAAAATCTTCATGCGGCGCGCAAAGTCGGCGTATTTCTTGTTATAGAAGTAGTCGACATCCTCGAGGTTTCGATCGAGCGCGTAGAAAAATCCTAGAGTTCGGGTCAGAAGAAGCGCTCGACGGCCCAGGTGGGTACAAATAGGGCCGAAGCTTACCTGTGAGATCGGCCTCATGGCCAGCCTTTACGTTCTCCGCCGCAGCTTTGATGAGCCGTTTCAAGTCCTTGTAATGGATATAGTTCGCGCTCCATTCCGGAACAACATTGCGGGGCAAGTTGCGTCCAAATTTCATTTTCGAGAGAATTTGAGTCGGAGTTGGTTGCAGTCGTTTGAGATGAGGACAGAAGGTGGGATATAAGCTCTTCTAGAACTCGTCTAGGATTTTTGTTCGACCAAGGAACTGAGCACAGCTGACGAAATGATGATCAAATGGAGAACAAGTGGATCTGGGGCAGACAAAAGGAAAATGACAAGTCAGACTTCGAGCACAACGCCATGTGTTAGTCTATCGCGGAGTCATGGCCAGAAAGATCGATGGGGTAGTGGGAAGAACCTGGATAGTAGGATCGTGAGAGAAAGAGATGAATGCTTTTTGAAGATTGAAGAAAAGCAGGAGAGAGCCACGGGTCATATACAGTTCGGAATCCTTGGGACCAAGCGACAAAGGAAAGGGACCGAGCTATCAGCACGTGCGAGAGTCGGCCAAGACATATGATCGAAGGGAACCGACAAAAATATCAGTTGCTAACCCGAGTGGGGATGAAAGGAATCCACCCCGACGTAAGAAGAGGAGGAATTCCGGGGCGGAATGACCATTGAACGCGGGCGGCTGGATCTGCTGCACGCCGGACGCTCCCTGATTTGCCCGCAATCTCCTCCGCAGAAAACTGGTTCGGCCCAGTGTCTGTGAGTGTGTGAGTGTGTGAGTCTGTGAGTGTGTGAGTGAGGAATCCGATTCTTAGCAGATTGGTTCCGCTATTGGATCTGTGTGAAAAACAGGTCAAATGGCGGTAACCTTGTGTTGATCCGGGCAATTCACTGACTGAATTGTGACTTGGGAGTGAGTGTTCGAATGTTTGATAAAGGGGGGCCATTCTCCGGTTCTTAATCTAAGTCTCGCACCAGCTGCTAGTCTGCCAATAGCGCTGACTTGCTCCCCCACCACTTCACAAATTAAGCCTTCTAGACTGTTAGACTGTCATCGAACCGTCCATAGTGCTTAGCCCGTTGATAGGCGATGAGTCCGGTGACCCGCTACTTTCTAGGTCGCGGAGGCTGGCGGATTCGAGAAGCAGAAGTTCTTTCTGGCGGCATATTCCCTCGCAGCGATGATCACCGTTCCCCTCATTGTCCCCTCACTTCTGATTTGTGGCCAGATGCGTTGGGGGGGTAGGGAGGAGGGGTGAGTCGTGGCTGGACATTGTCCACTCGAAGTTCGAAAGGTTCGATTAACCATTTTAGCGTTGAGCCTGTGATTGCATGGTTCCAATAAAGAAGGGCTGCAAACTTCCTGAGGTTATACTGAGTAACTTCACACATACTAAGTAAGAAGGATTGTTGCATTTCGGGAGTTATTGTTGCTGCCCGGAGGAGACGGAAAACTCCCGTCAAGTCAGATGACCTCCTTCTAAGCTGCAGGATTACTGTACTCGACTCTAACGTGACCTGCTCCTGTACACACTAGTGAATAGCCATGCTGCAAAGTAGACATTCCTCACTTCAATCTTAATTACGCTTCTTGGTATTTGCTGCACCTTTGTGCTTCCTTGGAAGTTCGACAATGGCCTTGCTACCAAATTGCACTACACTATCTTAGAAAGGAACTGATACATCCTGGTCGCCTGACCTCAAGCTCAGTAATGTATACTCTATTCGATCACGCGGCTTCCTTCTACAGCCCGGACTTAATTGAGAAAGAACATGGAGGCTTTATATGATCGTCTCGAATCCTCCTCGCGCTTGTATAAGATTAGAATAGACACATCCAGTTGCCGCTCTCCTCGAGGTAGTTAGAAAGAAGAGACTAGGCGTTCTAGCTACTCTATAACGCCTCATTGCGCCATGAACCTCATCGTCTAGCTGTGTACTAGAGACAAGAGCGAACTTTGGGATAGTCTCTGAAATAGTTCCAACACAATAAGGCTGCAGTGGATTGCATCTCATATTTCACGGTTGAGTTTGAGTGCTTGTGGGCTAGTGGACTGTTTTCAGTTTGCGATAGGGAGTCTGCAGTCGGCCTGAGGTATAGATTGATATTCTATGCTCACTGTCTCAGTCTTTGCAATATGATACAAAAGTGTTCTGGTTGACTGTAACGAACACTACTGCTGGGCACCTTGAACTGGTCTTTGGTACAGTGGGAGGAATGAACAGTGCACTCCTCAGTTTTGCTACGGAAACGTCACAGCGATGCCCGCCTGTCCGATAGCTCTGCGAGAAAAATGCCTATAGCCAAGCACATTCATTGGCTTATCTGCTGGCAGAATTCGGCTAAAAGAACGAACTTCCGAACGATAGAGGGCGCATTGTCTTGACGGGGCACTGTATGGCTATGGATGTTCAATATTGATCACTCCATCAGTAGTTGAATACCACCCAGTGTGCGCTTTCGTTTCACGTCTTACCTAGACGATGCTTGCTACCTCCCTTCACACACTCCAAGGCTGATAGTCGCCCTACATATCTTCCATCCAATGGTGCCGTGGTGGCAACCAAGAACTGGCTCTGGTTACCGCGGTAAGAGATGATCATTAGCAATACGAGGCATCTCCACTGTGTCGAGGGAACAAGTCCACGAATCAACCAAGTAGCCTCGGCCATCAGCCTTCTTCCGTTCGACGAAGCCTTGATAACGACATCTCGCCCTTTGCAGGTAGCTTGGGTTATGCGATTCAGGTGCATGATCACTGTCGTCACGGCAGTAGGTTCCTCCAATCAGTGACTCTGGCCCCTCAGCCAAGTCTCATTCGAGAATAATTGCTTCGAAAGAGAGGGGTAAACAGAGTAACGGTTGAGCCTCTATGAGTTGAACGAGTCCATTGCGGTAATTACCCGACGGCTATGGGGTGAAGCCTGTGAAGAGCGTGATTATGCGATTGAAAAAGGGTGCGGGCTGCCACCGTCTATGCATGCCCAGCAGACACAGATGTAACCTTCCGATGACTAGCTTAAATGAAGGTCTGGATCGTATGCACGATTAAAGGCTCGTATTCATCAAGGATCTCAGCAGCGGGTATGATCAGTTTCTCTGCGCAAGGAGTAGACGACTTCCTCCTAAGGAATGGCGCAACTGTATCGTGGATATAGTCACCTTGGACAAGATACCTCAGCCGGTAATCACCGCGGAATTGAATATATCATAGGTGGAGACAGTCCAGGCCCCAGGAGATATCACACGATGTCATCCGGCCAGAGACTTGCAGCAATTGTAGCCCGGGTCGCGAGGCGGGAGCTTCTGGCGACCGAATTTTAGGCCCATTCATGATGGCTGGACCAAGCTCTGAATATAGTGGGCCCCGAGATGTGATTCGAGGCAGCGAGAAGACACAATGTGTCTGGCGTTGCAAAGTATTAGCCTCGTCGTCCACAAGTTGTGTTCTTCATCCCTCTGTCCGAGACGAAGTAGAAGCATGAAGCCTTGCGATGTGCGGATGACGAAGCATTGCAGGATGCTACCTAATTTCCGATACGAGTTGAGCCATGCGAATATGCAAATGCATCTTCTGTGACGGTCAATTGAACCCTCGGTCATGTTCCGTAGTATAGGTCAACTCTTAAGAACATCGATGGGTGGAGCAAATTATCATGTCGTTTGCAAAGCGCCCCTTTGCTGTCTTATGTGCATACACGAGATAATGGGCCCAAGAGAGTGTGAGTAGCGGTACTGATTCCGCCCTATGTTTGCATAGCTTCAATCTAAGCGGAGTCGTGATTATGATGCCTGACAAATGATTTCTAGTTGTGGAGCTGTGGATCGTGGTACACATCGTAGCATTTCGTTGCTGTACTTGCCGCATCGATGAGGCTCCATGGCGCGCCAGAGTCGCTTTATGGCTGTGGCAAATCAAGTTGAAGATTCAGCCTGATTTTCCCGAATCAATTGATGAGGTAGTGTTTGTGATGACATCTTGGACTTATCTGTCAGAAGAGGGCTGAGAAGCCTTGCACGAGTCAGTATTTGTGAGCATCGCCCGTTGCTGATGTAACTCACTTTCCGTGCTTACATTTGCCAAGTTTATTTCTATGCAGGGAAGGAATGAGCTTAGGCAGTAATAAGTCGTTGATTCTTCAGCAATGTCCGTATGGCGGAATCAGTAGGCCTGTCTCCCCGTGCCTTTGGATCAGGGGAATCAGGATTCTGTGTAGGTTACAAAGGTTAATCAGCCTTCTGGGATAATTCTATGCGACAAGTCCTTGTTTCAATGGCTCTTTGAGGGCCCCGCTAGCATGCGGGGAAGAGAGCCTCCTTCCAAGTTGACCGCCTTCATAGCCTCATCAAGCATCATCTACTCAACTCAATAACGAGGCTGCGAGCATCACGTACTGCTTCCCAGTATCTTTACCCAGTACACCAACATCAGCCACCTCGACGTCCGGTGCAGTAGCGTATGGAAATGGCTCCAAATGAGGAAGACGGTAGATTCTGCCGAATGACATTTTGTATACATTGATAACATTGGAATAGGTTGGCTGCATGTTTAATGCAACCGTTTCCATTTAGCCTCGTCCACAGTGACGGCCCATCGGGAAATGACGCCGTCCTGGATACGAGATTCATGGCGAAGTTCTGCTGATGATCCCACTTTCGATGGGAGTCAGCACTACCACATTCATCCGGGGCCTGCGCAGGTCAGGATGGTGTGAACCCATCGCGCAACTGGTGTGGTCTATAGCTCTCACCTGCTAGGCCGGCTCACCCTCCCTTACTATATAAAGAGGCTTGTTTCCTCTCATACGAGGCATCAGTCTACAGAGCCCAGCAAGCATTGGACATCCATCTCTTTCTCAACTTCGCCTTTCATTCTTTGCTGCCATACTTCTTCTTTTCTGTCTACACCACACGCAACAAAATGAAGCAATTCATGAGCTTGAGCTTGGCTGCTTGGCTGCTGACTGGTGTTCTTGCCATCCCAGTACCTGATGTTGGTTCAGTCTCCACGATTGATGGCAACACCAGCGACTGGAAGCGTGGAGACAACGCTGTTGATGGCAACACCAGTGACTGGAAGCGGGATAACACTGTCGATGGCAACACCAGCGACTGGAAGCGCAGCGAGAACGCCATTGACGCTGCCCTCTGAGAACTCTTTGACTAGGACCAGCGGATGGCAAGGAGAAGTAGGTATTTAGTCAGACAGTCTCGATGACCTTTACTTACACCTCCATAATCCAGGTGAGCCCTCAGCAACCAAAACATCACTCTCGCCCAAAGACATGTCCACGCATTGAAAACACCATACGCAATGACATAGTTCAAGACAAGCACCACAGACGAAGTAGGCCAATGTGATAACATCCTCTCCATCAGCGAGGAGCCAAAAATCAGAGACCGAGTTCTAGTCTAGCCTAGCCAGCACCGTCAAAATGCACAAGATAAAATGCCCCAATTGACTTCAACAAAAATAAACAGAGGGAGATCCACCTAGACATCCATCCAACAAACATAGCTAAATCACTGCAATTGTACTGTACCTCATAGTATCCCATAAATTTGCACCCTCAACCCTCACCACAAACCCTCCCTCCTCCTTACCAACAATCCCCCAAGCAAACAAACCCCAAAAATTCAACCACCCAGAAACCAAAAAAAGTAGCCCGTAATCCCACCAAACCAAGAAAATCAATCAAAAGACAACGCAAAAATGCAGATTCACACAAACTGCGTCATAAGTATCCCCAAACCAGCCCAGCCGGGCTGCCTGCCGGCCGGCAGGGTGATGACCGGTCAGTAAAGTGTGGTGTGTTTATGGTTTGCATGCGCGATTTTTCGACCACCACCACCACGAGCAAAAGAAATTCCCCTCAAAACCTCGCCCGCTCGCCCCCTTTCTTAATTCTGTTTCCCCTTCGTTTTTTTTTAACTCTTCCTCTGTTTTCATGGTCGCAAAAAAGGGTATATATGTCCCTCAATTAACAACAAACAACAGAAGATGCACTCCACTGTTGACTGACGGGTAACTCGCAAACAAATCCCTGGATAATTCACTCATACTCTACAGATATATCACTCAGCAGGTGCAGTAAATAGGTGAAGTCGGAGAAAAAAGCTCAACTTGAAGTCAAGCACGACCTCACTCAATCCTCACGGAGAGCGACAAACATACCCTCAGCAATGGACTGCCTTAATCTTCATTGAAAAAGGGCTTGACTACTAGGATTACCAGCTTCCAACAGTTGGCTATACACATTCCGCTTCGCGGGTGGTTTCCCCATTCTCCTCTCCCTCCTTCTCTCCACTTTTCCCCCCACTCAAATCTCGTCCACCCCCGCATTTACTTGGGTTACTCCGCTTCAACTATTCAACTCCCTTGCCAATCACCGGAAGGCCATGATTACACTGGATTTATCTACTTGGGCATTGGGTGAAAACATATCTCATCGAGAGAGTCATTCAATAGATAGCTATCAAGGTGGTCATCGTCTTGATTCGACACAAAAGAGCACATCATTCTGGTCTATGGCGGACTCAAAAAGGGACAAATGCACTCGGAATTCCTGACGCATTGAGAAAACCAGCCACCGTTCCCCACGCTCATAAGACCAGCAACATTCGTTAAGCTTAAGCAACACATCATAACACCAAATGTCAAACAGGCTGATGAACGCCGTAAAAAACCACAAACAACCGGACCGAACACCGAACCCTTGACGCGAGCTTTGATACCGCAAACTCACAACGCTTTATCGAGCAAAATAGGTATGAAACACCGAGAATAAATAGGGAAACATGAAAGCTCGTTAAGAAGACATGAAGCCTACGACACCAGAGGCTTGAGGGCTTCGACACCAACTTGGAGGACAGCGGGGTTTTTGGTCTTCTTTAGCAAATTTGTCAAGATGTCGATGCCCCCGTTCTGCTTGATGGCATCTTTGGCCCGACGAGCAACATCACCGGTGGCAAGACAGGTCATATTCCTGACACAGGCAACACCGCGATGTACAAGCCCGTCGTCTTCTTCCTGGCAAAGACCAAGCAGCAACTGAACACCACGAGGCCGTTCTAGAACTCCTGCGATCGCTGCATCAAACTCAGTCAGCATGGCGAGAGCTCCGCCCGCAGCACTTTGAGTGGCGAGGTCATCAGTGTCGGTCAGGGCCAATAGGATGTGCAGACGCTGGGCAGCACGTTTCGAGCCATCGGCAAACTTCACTACACCTGATTCGCAGGTCATCAAGTTACAGACAAGCTCACAAGCAGCGCGCTGTACCAGGGGACTATTGGCAAGAAGGAGTTCCTCGATAACAGGCCAGGCTTGGCGAACAATGGCTTCAGGAGCGGACTCATCAGGGTGCGAGGCCAAATTCGTCAGAGCCAACAAGCTCTCAAAGACAGGGAGCAAGTCCCGTGGTTGCTCGGTGGAAAGACTCGTTGTCTCCGGAACGGAAAGCAGTGCAGTCAAAGGCCGAATGGCAGACGTGATCTGAGGGAAACCAGAGCTTGGGAAAACAAGCGCAGGGTTGACGGAGATCAAGATTCGCGCCAGCGCATGCGAAGCATTGCTGACTATTTCAGTTGGCGATGAGCCCTGCTTCACGGTCGACATACCAATCAATAGCTTGACAGCTCCCTGTTGTGCTAGAGTACCGCGAGACTTGCGGTCACGCGAGAGAGAAAGGAGAATCTTGCTCATTAGGATTTGTACAGAAGGCAGGCTGGTCTTGACACAGTCGACCAGAAGGGGGACAATTCCTGCTTCGACGAGTGCGGTGCAACGAGCAATGACGTGTTGCTCTTCGTCTAAGGGGTCGGGGCCGTTTCGGGCCTTGGGCGATGCTTCAGCGTATGACTTGAGCTGTGAGACTTTCTTTTGCTCCTCCGTCAGGTTGGGGAGAAACTGGGTGAGGTTCATGATGATCATGAAGCCACCATAGAGGACTGACGGAACAGTAGAGTTTTCGTGTAACACTCTAAGGAGGTTCTGCACAAAGACTGGATCCTTGGCAAGCTGCTCCTTCACGGCGGGCTTGACAGAGGCATAGGCCAGACCCTCAATTACATTAGCCATGCTCTCACCCTTACGCTTCGACATCGAGTCTTTGAACCGGTCAACCAGCTCGATAACCCGGGTGTCGTCGTCCTGGAGTTTACCAGTGGTTTCGGAGGGCGCGACCTGCGCGGCAGTCCGAACCTTGGCCAGGATAACCGCTGCCAACTCGGAGCTTTGGTCACTTCCATTGGTAAGGAGATGAGAGAGCCAGGTAGACAGATGTTTGAAGATCGCCTCACGGCAATCTTTGTTGACGCAGGCTGCATTGAGAAGTTCCAAGAACGATGTTTCAACCTTGCGGCTCTTCGCATCTCTGGAGGTTAGAGGAGCCAATGCAGCCAGAAAATTCTCCGAGAGAAAAAGAGCTGCGGCAGCCTCCGGAATCACAGGGAAGACGGCAGCAGTTGCAGAGAAGGCCTCAATCAGCCCATCACTGCGGCCCTTGATCACCTTGGAAGAGACCAGGTTGGAGAATCGATTTTGGCCAACTTCTTTCGAGACCTCGAGGTACTTAACTGTTGCCAAAGTAGCCTGGCTTCTCCATTCAAGAGGTAGGCGAAGATCTAGGGACGACAAAATCACATCCAGACTCTCATCATCCACCAAATCCTGCAACCGAGCCGCATCAACGGCCAGCAGCCGCGCAATGCCTTTGAGCGAGCGACCGTCCTCATCGTGACCAGACTCCATCAGCTTGGCGATGAATAGCTGAAAGAGCTCACGCTCACAATGCAGACGAGCATCCTGCGACGGCCAAACGGAGGGATCTAGGACAACGGTATCGAGGCAAACAGCAGCTGCGTCGCCCCTTTCGTAAATCTCGTCGAAGAAGGTGGTGACCGAGATCTGAAGTTGGTTGGAGAAGTGCTGGCGCACGCTTGCGCTCTGGCGAACCAAACCGGAGATAATGTCGTCCTGCAGCGAGGACAAGGCATGTGGGCGTTGCGCCAAGATAAATTTGGCACATTCCAGTGCGACCTCCTCGGGCGGTTTGAGGCCGTCGGTGCGCAAGTAGAGGGCGGCATCTTTACCCGCGGGTTCGTCCTTCCCTGAAGTATACCGGCGACAGAGATCTAGGAGGTGATGACCATTTTCCTCCTCCTCTTGGATCTTCAGGAAAGCTTCCTTGACAGCTGGATGTTCGGGCGCTAAGATGAGGGCTTCTCGAAGGTTCCGCGAAGCGGCCTGCGATAGATGACATTAGCCACCTGAAGCGGTCGCAAACTGACGCGACAGCACGGAAGACTCTCAAATGGACGAAGCATGAAAGAGAAATTTGTAAGTCAGACATACCTCACGGTGACCAGCATCTATCAATTCAACAGCCTCTCGAGTCAAATGTACGGCACGTTCTTCGCTCGTTGAGTGAACCATGTCAGGCCTGGAAGGGTAGATAAGGCAGGAGCGGGAGGATTAGTTCGCAAGTGAAGAGAACCCGGTCGGTAGAAGGATGAAAGAATAAAACGGGACAAAGCCACGGTCGGGTGGAAGGAAAAGAAGGAGGAGGAGAAGGGAAGAGAATAAGAAGAAGAGAAGAGGAGAAAGAAGAGGAGAGAGCGAGTCAAGCCAGGGGAAGTACAGGAGTTGTGGTGAAAAGTGGAGGAGGAGTGGAGATTGTTTTGCAGTAGTAGCAAGAAGGTAGTGAGGGTTAACCAAAGAGCAGCTGTGTCAACCAGCAGTAGTGGTGATGATGGTAGAGCGACGCGACAGCCGGACAATCATCGGCGGAGGAGAAACCTTGGGAGATAAGGAAACTGACTGGGCTCTGTTGATGTGATGTCAATAAGAACAGGAGAACAAGAGAACAAGATGAAGAAGATGGTGTGGTGGTAAGTTAGAGTGGTAGTGGTCGTCGTTGTGGTAGTTGTAAAAAGAAAACCGAGCTGGGCTTATCTTTTTACTTTTTTTTGTTTGACTTTTTTTTTTGCCTCCAAGGCATGGAGGGAAAGGATGGGATGGAAAGAGTGGATTCCATTGAATGGAGACTGGAGAGGATAAGAAAAGGTGGTCCGTGTGACTGGCTTGCCTTTTCTGGCACTTACTCACTCTTTCCATCTCCTTCATCCAAGCTCAGTGTTCAGTGCTCTCAGCCTCTCTCTCTCTCTCTCTCTCTCTTTCCCTGCCCTGCCTCGGACCTCCGACGCTCGTTTCCTGCAACCATGAGACACACATCTTCATTTTCACTGCCCCCTCCCTCCCCACCCCACCCCCCAACTGCATTCTCATTCCAGTCCTCTTTCTTCGATGACCATTTTCCAGGCTTCTATGCATTGTTCATAGCTGCATTATGATTATCATGAACTACCCTTACTTGACCTTAGCATAACCAGGTATCTTTCCAGTACTTCCGCCAATCCGCCTATCCGTCCGACAGTCGGAGCTCCCCCTCGTTTCGGCAGCCGCTCTTCGGAAGGCGGCTTAACTCCGACCATACTTGGCTATCGATACGCTATCGTTATCATCAATCATCATTCTTAGAATACAAGAATACAACAATGCCGACTGCCAATTGCGAGATTCCGGCCCCTAAAGCCTCTCTTCCCCGCCCGTCAGACTGTCACAGAAACTGGACAATCGACTCAGCTTGCAGCAGGAGATTCTCACTGACTGGCTACTCTCCCGGAGCAATTTGGTTGCCGCGGGGAATCTATTCCGTTACCCCCTCCTCTGTCGTGGACGATAAGATGAGCCGGGAGAGGGGAGATGGGACAGATCATGACAACGTCTAGGAATAAGCAAACCAACTCGTCGGCCTGGAACCGATTGCCAACTCCAGTCAAACTTACAGCTGTGGTCCAGACCCCCTTCATCCCAGCATGAAACCAGGTAGAGAACCACCGTAGCCAACTGGACTATTCATCTCGGTTCTGCAGTGCAGCAAAGATGACGACGATAAGGCAATGCAGCAGCAGCTATTGCCAAAGGGGGAGGACCAAGGAGTGCCAACCTTGAGTATGTGATGCATATCTAACGAATAACTGCACCATCGATTCGATATCTATCTAATCGGAACCTCGCGCTCCGTCAAAGACATGAAACCAACCACGGCAGTCCACGGCAACACGTTTCTCACTCTGACTCTCGTTGTGGTAAACGTAAATCCCATGGATGACTCCTGGAGCTAACTCGTCATAATCGAGGACGTGCTTTTAGGCTGTTCCCAGCTTTCAATCCCCTTCTCTACCTCCTCTCTTCGCCAATAGTCCTTCATACCGCCACACTAGTTCCTGTCTTGGCTACAGACTACAGTTCCTCCGATCTGCAGCTTCACAGTTTGTTCCACGGAGGTGCGCCCAGTGTGACGACCCGCCCACCGAATTCGGTGTTTGCTTTGCTAGGCTGCGTTGCTTATGCTGACCTTACGCCTACGGGTGGGTACAGTCCAAGTACTGCGTACCTTGTCGCTATCAAACTGCTCCGTACTCAGTGAATGATTGTCACAGCATAACATAGCCCCCCTTAAGCCCCATCCCGGGGAAAGGGGGGAGGGGGTCCATCACGAACGACGGCGAGGCCACCATCGCCGAGGACCCTCCCTTTCCGGCCGCGGGCGCGGGCGCTTGGACGCCGAGAGACCAACCCAGCCAAACAAACCACCGTGAATCCGCCCAAGGATACCTAGTAATCTGTCGGGCCAAGAGCCCTGAGCCATTTCCCTCCCCCCTTCCAAACTTCTAAATTCGGGCCGTTTCGATCCAAATCACAGGAAGCAAGCCACGTCCACCCTTCCAAGTTCCCCCCATCGATTATCCATTGCCAATCGCTCTCGCAGGCGGCGAGGCGGTCGCTTCTGTGTGGTCCGTGCCAATAACATTTAACTTCTCATTGGCAATCATTGCCTATACCTATGCTCCCAACCCAGCGAGCCGTCGGGAGGAAAATCCCCATTGACAATTGTCCGTCCGTCTGGATCCCGTCCAGTCGGTCGTCATCGTTTATAGAGCGGACATTAATCCGCGGTCATATCTTTTTTTCTGTACATTCTTGGCTGGTCAAATTGTAAGCGGAGCACAACTCCGAGGATGGGATGGGATGGATGGTCGGATAATCTCAAAGCAACCGTGTGTAGATATGTGGTTCAGCCAGCGAAGAGTGAGAGGCAACCGACTCCGCTCGACTCGATTGAACTTAATAATAGTTCTTTGTTCTAGTAGGTGGCATGTGTACTAGGTAAAATGTACTCCGTACTGTACTGTACTATGGCCTCCCGCTTCTCTCCCTCTCCCTCTCGCCCTCCCCACTCCAAAAATCTGACTACGTATATTCATTTCATCACACATCACACATCACACGCAGGCCGCCTCACACAATAACCAACACCAACCCGTGATACTTCATCCACAGCCGTTTTGCACCAACCCTCCCCTCCCCTTTCCACTATCACTACGTCATGATAGTCCATGATCCCCTTCCCTTGAGAATCAATCACTACCATACAAAAGCATCCCGCACCAAAAGATCACATGAGACATCCTTCCTTGATACTGGAGTGCAGATCGCTGGTGCCAACTCGCACGCGCCGGACACCACGTGATCTGACCGCCCCCGCCGCCGCCCTGGAACGCTCCCGATCGGGGCCGCCGTGCACGGAGGAGCCCGTCGCCGTCGCCGTCCGAGCACCGCTCATGACCGGAGCCGCCACCAGCTCGACGGCCGTGGAAGGCTCCGGGTTGCCTCCTGCTGCGGCGCCTTCCAGCGCGAACACCTCCACCATCCACTCGTACCAGACCTTGCGGTTGTCCGTTTGGCGGTACATGGTGACGACCACTTCGCCATTATCGGGGACGTTGAGGGGGGTCTGTCATTTGTTCCGACATGTTAACTGTAGTTCTTCTCCGCATTTGCACCTGATATTTACAGAGGAAGACTTGTAGATGGCAGGGTTACGCAGGAAATCCGAGGTAAAACTGACCTTGAGAGGGAAGTATATGGGGAACCAGCTGATCATATCCTGGCTCTTGGCGTCCATGGTCACGGGATTCGTCGACAGTTCGATGTCGCGGTAGAGCACGGTCTCGAAGTAGCCCGCCAGGCCGTGGCAGACGCCGCGGTTCTGGACGGGGAACGTCAGGCGGGTGCGGCGCACGTTGTGGGCGTTGGAGATCGTCGACGAGGACGGGGACTGCGGCGGGATGTTGAGGTTCGGGTGTTCGAAGGACCAGGTGGTCTGCACGAAGGGGATGGGCGTCTCGCTGGATCCGCCGCCGCCGGGCAGCGTGGAGATCGAGTTGCGGACGCTGTGGTGGCTCCCGGCGCCGGAGTTCATCAGCGCGGCGGCCGAGGGCTGGTTCGTGGACAGGAAGTCGATGGCGTGCAGCATCACCACGTACGGCGTCTCGGGGGCGGCGGGGTTGGAGATGGACTGGTTCATCACGTCGGCGTGCAGCTTGGGCGCCGCGATCGGGGTGAGATGGGCGGTGTAAGAGGCCGGGATGGAGATGCCGTGGATGGGGGTGAGGAGGTGGGTGACGCCGTCGAGGCATTCGGGCGAAAGCTCGTTGTCGCCGAAGGAGCCTAGCAGCTCGGAGACGAGGATATCAATCGTGGTAGGGACGGTGCCGGAGATGGGTGATTGTGTAGAGTTCTGGTTTTGAGTATTAGCGTTATAAAGGGGGTTCAATGTCATTTGCCTATGAAGAGAAAGTGTCTGGCTGTTCTTACCGATGCTGGTGCGGTTCCCTTCGCGATCTGGGGGCCCTTCCAGCTTCGCATGTCGGAGTGGACCAACGTGACTTTACCGCCCCAGTGATTCTTGTTGTGACGCTGGAGAAGAACAAATGCGTTGGGATTCTTCTCCACCGCCCAAAGGTCAATTTCCACGCCTGTTTCGGCGCTGGCTCGAAGCGCACGGCCGACGAGCGGTCCTCGACCGGCTCCCACAACAGCGACCGATACTTTGCCATCGGGCCCGGATTTCGGCTTCTTCGACCAGTCCGTCAGGGCTTTCGCGATGGCTCTTTCGTACCAATCGTACTTGATGGGATCTTTCTCGAAGACCTCGTAGGTGATACTCTCCAGATTGACGGTCAATGGCTGCAGCGGGGCTTGGAGATAATCTTGATAGCCTGTCCCAAACCGTTCCATAGCGCTGCGGGGAGGTTGGCGGGACTGGAGGTTTCTGACATAAGATAGATGAGGAGTGGGATCGTGGTGCTTCTTGTTCGAGACTGCAGCCTGCGCGAGGCTGGGATACTCCGGGCCTGGTGCATCAGGGTTCTCAAAGGACTCGTCCACCTCCACTCCTGGAATAGGGCCAACTTCACAAAGGAGGATCCAGGGGGCGGTTCGGAGGCGCATGAATCGAGCAATCAAAGCTTGGTGTGCCTTTGACAGCACGGGGTATCCTTTTTGGTTTTTGAGGAAGGTATTACCATGAATCGTGAGCATGTGAGTGGGCTCCGAGTACCAGCGGGACTGCACGGACATCGGAGGAAGTTGCTTGGGCAGTGCGAGTGCTAGTACAATGATCAGCAAGACTATACAAGAGCAGGACTGAGACTACGAAGATGCAGCGGTGTACCATACCTACGACAAGTCTTGTGTGGTATTTACAGACTCTTCTGATGATATCCCAGGCATCCCAGGTACCGAACGGGTCAATCTGTGACACCGAATCGACCGAGTCGCTGACAAACTCCTTGCGCGCGAGGCTGGCCAAGTCAGTAATCTTGTCTCCTTGGAAATCTGGGACATCGGCCATCTGAGTCCAGATGTGGAACTGGATGTAAGGCGCGACATTGATGGCATCTTGCACGGCTCGTGCATAGTAGATGATCTGCTCCGAATGAGCGTCATTGTGGTGGAGTTTTGGCCCCGGAATCAGAAGGTATCCAATTCCACAGAAGGCGGCATAGTTCACTTCCAGCATGAAGACCTGGCGAGAGATGTCTGCAATCAGAGGGTCCGGGGAGCACAAGTCAATCCAGGAGCTGGTTACGCCGACCAGCTGGGTCATTGCCTCGTTCGGAGTCATGTGCGTATCGGCAGGGCCGAGCTCAGGGATTATGAGCGGCCGTGTATTATCGCTGGTCATCATCGTTCCATTGGAGCCTGGTGCCGAAGGTTGTAAGCTCCCTTGATAGGTCGAGAGAAGAGCGAGCACTCGGGATTGGAAGTGGGAGGTGGTTACCGGCGCAGTCAACATGTCATACTATCCAGGAAGAAGGATTAGCAGATGCTTGCATCCTAGAATTGTAGCTTCGTACATTACTCTCGTGTGCCGCTTGTACCATTTCATTGGTAATGGGTGCCTTTCGCTCCTCATGCTGCCCGATGCAGAAGGTCATGTTGACAGTGTCGGAGTTGGTAAAGGACTCCATTTTGGCGGACAAAGAGATATCAGGGAGAAGAGTGGTGGTTTTGCCTGCGAGTTTCGGGGCGATAAAAATGAATGGACTGCGTGAAGAGCGACTAGAGTTATCCCCCAATGTCGTTTATATGGTGATGGACTATATATCGTCGAGAACGGCTTGTTGATCGGATGAAGATTGCGGTCCCACCTGCGGTCGATCAATTGAGTTTCAATACTAGAAGTGATTTTAGGCCATTGTAGGAAAGAGGGAGTTGCAGGGTGTATGAAGAGGTGAGTACTAACAAGAGCCAGCCACGCAATGGGGTTGAAGAGGAGAACTGCCGGCCTGTGCTCACCAACGACGTGTGCCTGAGTGGATGAAGCTGGCTGTCAAACGTGGTTCTGCTGCTCTTTTTCCCCTTGCCAGTCCGAACCGCCGTGGGGTAAATGGCGGCAGAATACTTTGGCGGTGAGCGGAACAAAAAGTATCTGTGGCGACTGGCGAGGCCCGGCCGACTTGCCTATCAGGGCCGCCTTTTTTTCTTCAAACTCGCCTCCAACAACAGTTCTGCGACGGACGAACTCTCGCGACTTGTTGTCCACCCCGCCTTTTCTCTCCCCCCCAAATCCTTCTGACGCCATGGTTGATCGTCGCTCGGATTCTGAGAACGGTTCGCGTGCTAAGCGTCAAAAAATGGACAAGACTGAGACAGATCCCAAGAACAACCCGTACCTGGCTCACATGTATCCCGACAATGGCGGTGCGGACCTTCACCCGGCTTTTGGCAAGATGAAGCGCCATCAGACGACTGCTGCTCTGGCTAAGGAGGTCGAGGATGGCGAGATCAACCCTTTCAACGATCAGCCATTCTCCAGCAAATACGTCTCCATCTTACAGACTCGTCGCGACCTCCCCGTCCATGCCCAAAGGTTGGTTTTCGCATTTTCCCTTTGTGCCCTGCCAGCGCTGCGCTGGTGCATTCTCGGTTCCAGATCGACTAATTTTTCGCAGAGATGAATTCCTACAGCTTTACCAGAAGTCGCAAATCCTCGTCTTCGTCGGCGAGACGGGTTCCGGAAAGACGACGCAAATCCCCCAGTTCGTGCTCTTCGATGATCAACCGCAGACTCAGCGCAAGATGGTTGCTTGTACCCAACCCCGTCGTGTCGCTGCCATGTCCGTCGCCCAGCGTGTCGCTGCAGAGTTGGATGTCAAGCTTGGAGAGGAAGTCGGTTACAGCATTCGTTTCGAAGATATGACTAGTTCCAAGACGGTGCTCAAGTACATGACGGATGGTATGCTTCTGAGAGAAGCCATGCACGACCACGATCTTACCCGCTACAGCACCATCATTCTGGACGAGGCTCACGAAAGAACCATGGCTACCGATGTTCTTATGGGTCTTCTGAAGGAGGTTGTCGTGCGCCGGCCCGACCTCAAGATCATTATCATGTCTGCCACTTTGGATGCGCAGAAGTTCCAGCGTTATTTCAACGATGCCCCCCTCCTTGCTGTTCCTGGTCGTACCCACCCCGTCGAGATCTTCTATACCCCCGAGCCTGAGCAGGACTACGTTGAAGCCGCCATTCGGACTGTTCTTCAGATTCACGCTACCGAAGACGAGGGTGATATCCTGCTCTTTTTGACGGGTGAGGAAGAAATCGAAGACGCCTCTCGAAAGATTTCTTTGGAGGCGGACGAGATGATGCGCGAGGCAGACGCTGGACCGATCAAGGTCTACCCTCTCTATGGTAGTCTTCCCCCTCATATGCAACAGCGCATCTTCGAGCCGGCACCGCCTGCTCGTCGTCCGGGAGGCCGTCCCGGTAGAAAGGTTATTGTGTCCACGAACATCGCCGAAACGTCGCTTACCATTGACGGTATTGTCTACGTGGTCGACCCCGGTTTCTCAAAGCAAAAGATCTACAACCCCCGTATTCGTGTCGAGTCCCTCCTGGTCTCTCCGATCTCCAAGGCTTCCGCCCAGCAGAGAGCTGGTCGTGCTGGTCGTACCCGTCCCGGAAAGTGTTTCCGTCTCTATACCGAAGGCGCCTTCAAGAAGGAACTGATCGATCAGACTTACCCCGAGATTCTGCGATCCAACCTCTCTTCGACAGTGCTGGAGCTTAAGAAACTTGGCATCGACGACCTCGTCCACTTCGACCTGATGGATCCTCCGGCCCCCGAGACCTTGATGAGAGCCTTGGAGGAACTCAACTACCTTGCGTGTCTGGACGACGATGGAAACCTGACCCAGCTGGGCCGCCTCGCATCTGAATTCCCTCTCGACCCTTCCCTTGCCGTCATGCTTATCAGCTCTCCCGAATTCTACTGCTCGAACGAGATCCTCTCGATCACGGCCCTTCTTTCCGTGCCCAACGTGTTCGTCCGCCCGGCCTCTCAAAGGAAGCGCGCAGACGAGATGAAAGACCTGTTTTCCCACCCCGACGGTGACCACCTGACCCTCCTCAACGTCTACCACGCCTTCAAGAGCCCCGAAGCCCAGGACAACCTCAAGCAATGGTGCCACGACCACTTCCTCTCCCTCCGGTCGCTGCAGTCGGCCGACAACGTCCGCATGCAGCTCCTGCGCATCATGGAACGCGAGGAGCTCGAGATGATCTCCACGCCCTTCGAGGACAAGAAGTACTACGAGAACATCCGCCGCGCGCTGTGCGCCGGTTTCTTCATGCAGGTCGCCAAGAAGGAGAGCCAGGGCAAGAGCATGTACATGACCATCAAGGACCACCAGAACGTCCTGCTCCACCCGTCGACGGTGCTCGGCCACGAGGCTGAGTGGGTCCTGTACAACGAGTTCGTGCTCACCACCAAAAACTACATCCGTACCGTGACCGCGGTCAAGCCCGAGTGGCTTATTGTAAGTTCAACCCTTCCTGGCTCGTCAAGAGCGAAAAAAAAAATCGCATCGACAGTTTCACTAACCTGTGTTAATCTAGGACATCGCCCCGACCTACTACGACATTTCCACTTTCGCCAAGGGCGACATCCGTTCCTCGCTCCTCCGCGCCGCCGAGCGACTCTCGCGTCGTGAGAAGATCCGTGCGGAAAAGAGACGATAGATGGGATAGCATATTTTGTCGCGTTGCTATTTTTACCATTCTCATGAAATATAATAGACATTTTCTTTTTCTCCTTGAAACATGATATCAGACATTTCCAAGTCGCACGGGCCAATATGATTTGGGCATAGGTTCTTACATCTTTCTCCTAACACTTATGCATCCTTTCGTCTCGTAACCGCCCGTGATAGATAATAAAATAATCTCGAAGCAGTAAATTGTGTCAACTGCACCGCGAGGAAATGAACCCTTGTCCCTTCAACCCCACCCTCTCTCCGCGTAATTTGAGAGACCCCATCATCGCCCAATTACAGATAAAATAAATGCAAATACTCCAACAGCATGTACCTCGATTCTACTCCAAAAGATAGACAAACGGCAGCCTCAGGCATCAATAGGGCTGAGTGCGGTGGCCTGGGGCACCAGGAAAAGTGGGTCTATCACCAACCTCCGAAGGGTAGTATACAACGGCAGCCGCGGTGGTGTCGCGGTCCTCACCAGAGCCACCGTAGTCTTGAACGGCGGTGCGACGGCAGAGTCTGGGCTCGAATCCCAGTCGCGGCAGGATTGCCGTTTGTGCTTGTTTTATTTTGTGAGCTGTGGGCGAGGGAAGGGCGTCATGGGGGTGTCATTTGGTTTTCGCACCCGGGGATAGATGATGCGAAGGGAAGGCGTCATTGTTAGCGGGAGGCCGCTCTCGCTCTGTGTTGGGTGACTGTACTGCTTCTGCATGGCTGGATTTGGTTTTCACTTCTTATGAACAGACTAAAGAAGGAGAGATAGGATGTCGGACTGAATGATAAGTAAAGAATCTGGTATTCTGATATACTCGCTCAGCTATCTACCGTTGTAGTACAAGTATAATATACAAAGATTGAAGCGCAAAGGTGCCTCCCACTCTGGGCACTTGATCAAGATCACATGATATCAGATGCCCGTTGGCATCGAAGGGGATACTCGCAACCCTGCCATCCCATGACCCCCGGAAACCTCACTTAGTGAGCATACGGTATATACAGTATGCGCAGCAGGCAAGTGGGGCCTACTGCTGCCCCTATTTTCTCGGGACCCCTTTCTATTCCAAGGCCTCGGCAGCACCGGCAATACCTTCTTGAGGCGGAGTACTAGAGTCGGTGGAAAGTACGAGACAGTACCAAGGGCTGTTGTTCCGTACAAAAACGAAATCTCCCTGAAGTGTCCCTGAGTTCATGGCTTGGGCGAAGGCATCATTCCAAACGACATGGTCCATTTCTTCTTAGCCGGTGAGACTTGATCTCCCTGGGTGGGGCTGGGTGATGATGAGACTAGATTATGTGCCAACCCGGCTGGCAGGTGGGGATGCGACGCTGTAACATGAGGCGGAGGAGGGGGGGATGTTGTGTCAACAGGCGTGGGCCGAGTTAAGGGGGCGGACGTAGTTGAATGTTGAGGGGAAGGCGACGGTGGAGATGCTTGGGGAAGGGGGTTGGATATGGTGACTGTTCGGTGCAGATCGAAGACCATGCGCTTGAGCTGGGCAATCTCAGCTTGTAGGGAGGCGATCTCGGTCTTCTGGGCGTTGACGACTGCGCTGTTGTGCTGCTGGATATCATGGGCTTGCTGACTGATTTCCTTCAGGAGTGTGGTGCGATCGTCTTGAACGAGGTCTCCAGTACCGCCCTCTTTCGCGGCTTTGTGCATAGCCACCGGTCCGGAGATGATGGCAGAGAGGACATCGTGGGCGTATGACTTCATCATATCCTGCCACTGAGCGGTGGAGGCTCGCTCGGTGGTCAGACCGTCGAGCTGCTCGCTGACAGCTCGGACAAAGGAATAACACCTTTCCCACAACGTTTTTGTGGAGGCCTCGGCGGCTTCTGTGCCCACTGCAGTCTGAGCGGCCTTCCAGCGGTTGTAACGCGGATCGCGCTCAAAGGTCAAATCAATTTGTTTTTCCGCCCACTTCCAGTCAAATCCACTCTTCACAAACGCTTGGATGATCTTATCGGAGATTTGGGTTTGGCCGCATTCATCACAGAGGTAAACCATCTTGACGATCAGGCGCTCAACGCGCGTCGCCTTGTGTTCCGTTGTCGACCCAATAAAGGCGACGGTCCGTTGCAGGGCCTGGATACCCTTTGCCCAGTCAGAACGGATGGCGTAGAACCCGAGGTAGGAGCTCAAAGTCGCATAGTCGTCCATATACCCAGATGCTCGAGAGACTTGAAGGTAGGCGTCCGCACGGTCGGGCTGATTGAAGCGTAGGCATGACCGAATCAGAGTGCCGTAGATGACGGCATTCGCGCTGTCGACTGGTGGGACCTGAATCTCGATTCCGTTGACCACCACATTCTTGTAATGGCCTAGGTTGCCCATGTCCAGCGGATAGCCATCCCCGGCTAATTGGCGAAGAAACAAGTCAAAGGCCTTGAGATTCTTAGATTTGCGGAAAAAGTTCAGAATTGAAATGATGAGAGACGATGTGAGAGGGAATTTATGGGGTATGATGGCCTGTAGAATCATCTCACAGATGTCGTTTTCTCGGGTCTTGGTAAATGCCAGCAGCATATGCTTCAGACCTAGACTGCGGTCAGGGTTGGTGGATTTCGTGAGGTTGTTGGCTAGTCTGAGGAGAAGCTCTTGAAGAGACATCCTATTCGCCAGGTAAAGATTGGTATCTCGGTATATTTCCCCGTCAAGCCTCTGGCGCTCCGTCATTTGATCTTGAGGTGGAAGCGAATTCATCTCCGCCTCCAGATCTTCTATGCTGGCACGTTTGGAAGCTTTCACGTTCTTCATTCGGTTACGGAGCTTATCTAAGTGAATAAGAAGCTCCGGAACGTTGGGCGCAGGCATAGAATAGTCGACTGCGTATTTCATCTGCAGACCCTGGTAACTATGCGCGATTCCCCGTCGGAGTAGCATCCGAATGGCCAATTGCTTCAGCGCCATCTTGCGAATAGCCTTTTGGCGAGTACTGCTCTCCTTGAGCCATTGAGGGGTGTCAAAGTCTTCGATCATCCACAAGTTATCCTCCTCCGTGACTTCCAACAATGGGTCTTCGCTGATTTTGTTGAGCTCTTCTAGGCTGTTCTCGTCTCGCCGTTGATTGCTCTTGCTGAGAGCGACGTTTCGACTCGTATGGAATGAACGACGCGAGATATTCGCTGACGGCCATCGGTAACGGTAGGATGTTGCTCTTGTTTGTGTGCTAGTTGGTCGGGTCGAAGTTATTTCCATTCCCTCGCCGCGGCGGGCGAAAATGGCCTCTACTAGGCGTTCCTCCTCATCAAGCAGCGCATTGACCTCACCCTTGGCCGCTGCGATCTTCTCCTCCCACTCATTGCGGCGCTGACCTTTGGCCTGGGCGTCTGCTAGGGCCGCAGCGGCAAAGATACTCGTGTACAGGGCTGTGACCGAATTGCCTAGGCGGAGTCGTTTCTTGCTGGCTGCTGTAGCCCCTCGCGATGCTACGCCTTTGGAGACGGTGCTGAGGCAGGAGACGCATCGGCACGTTGACTGCGCCGGGGTGACGCGGGACCAGAGACCTTTCATTCTCCGGTCATTTCTGCGCCCTGAATTGAGACCAACAAGGTAATTCCAAGATATGCCGGGTTCCAATTGACCGGGCTCTCTGACGAATGAAGCCAATGGGCAAGGGAACAATAGACGTTCAATGGAGCCTGTGAAATGGAGAAGCAATTGGCCGATGTCGAAGTTTGGAACTTTTGCTTTCAACAGGATTGCATCGGCAAAAGTCGCACCACCACACCGCTTGCAAACGGTGCAAACCACTCACTAGTCAATTCGGCCCCCGGCCGGGCCCCCCCTTCCCATTCCCCGATTGTCATCAATACATACGGTTACGGTGGTTCACTTGCAACTTCTACCTACCCCGGTGAAGAATTGCTTTGACTAGTTAACAAATATTGATCTGTCAGATTTGCAGGTCGCTTTTGGGAAACTTGTCTGGCCATTGCTTCTGTTCAATTGATATTACCCGATAAGCCGGTGCGATCATCGCTGAAGTGATCATGCTCGTCACAGTAGCTACTGCTCTCCTGGCCCTAAGCGGCACTCTTGTCAGCGCCCACGGTTCGCACTCGAATGACCAGCCACCCTCCTCCGACTGGGCAACACGGCATATGCAGGGTAAGGACCTTATCCGGAAGCCAATGCAGTGTCACTGATGTAATCGTGTGCGTTCATAGAGGAACATCACATCGATGCCTTCGATCCCGCCTCCTTCTTCTCCCTCCACGATTACGATGCCTCGGGAGTCTGGACCCCCGAAGAAGTGCGCAAGACATACGGCATGGACGACGAGTCCAACGCGGGAGTGACAGAGGATAGCAAATCGCAAGGCCTCCGCGAAGTCTTCAGCATCTTTGATCCCACCAACACGGGCGTCATCAGTCGCGATAACTGGATGCGCCTCATTGCGGACGGAGCCCGGCTCCCTGATCTCGGACTCGGACCGGGCCATCATGGTGACATCGAATACGAATATGAGATCCACCACTTCGAAAAGTTCCACGGTGAAGATGCAAAGGAGGAGGACCTCACTCACCCCGAGGATATCGAACACTTCCGCAGACATGATGAGGAGGATCTTGCCATGGAGCGCCTCGAACAGCTCGAGAGTATGCAGATCGTGGAGGCGAACATACCCCAAAAGTTCCTCAAGCGGAGCTGAAGATCTGTACTGTAGAGTTCTTGCGCTGTTGCCACTGTACTGTACATATGTTTCATGAGATGATCTTGAGCGTCGATTGCATCACCCGAAGGTTGGAGTTCATGGAGTATTGGTGTGTGTGTGGTTCAATTGCCACGAATGTTGGGGGCTTCTATTTCTTCTCTTGAAGATAGCCGCACATCGAAGACGCAATGCATCACCCCCGGCGCATAAGTCTTGACCTGCTCAACATGCCGACAATCAGCTGCAGCAGTCACCTTCTCGGACTCTATTCCCAACACTCTCACTCGCAGTCTTGCCAATTCCGCGGTGACCTCGTTATTCTTCTCCTCGATGCCCTGCACATCGACATTCTCATGAACATGCACCCACCCACCCTTCTCACTATCCACAATCTTGCTGGCATTCTCATACGCGAAGCAGGATGAAGGAAGCAGCCCCAAATTCACATGCCTGACCCGACTCCACTCCTCTGCTCTCACGCACCCCCTAATCTGCCCCAGAATCTCCGCGGCAAACCGATTATCCCCATGGAACACCACCACGCGATCCTCCTCCGTCAACCCCTCCACCACATTCTTTAGTGACTCTCCTCCCAGTAACGATCCGTCCTCTCCAACGCGGAACACCTTACATCCCCACCCATTCTCTTGACACCCCCTCCGCAACCCCTCCACCGACCACCCATTGATCTCAAACCCCCACACCCTCTTCACCCCACGCTTCAGATACGAGTACACGAAATACCCAATCCCAGCATACATGTCCACCACGCTGATCCCCGAGACCTTTTCCCCGAGTTGCTCCTCATCCAACCCCTCAAACTCAGTTCCCAAAATCCGCGCTTTCTCAGTAATATTCCCCCGTGAGAACATGGTATACAACGGCGCCCAGATCTGTACGATCCCGTGATTCTGAACCGTGCGTACCCAGAATGCTTGCTCGAGGTCTGTGGCTGTCGGGCATGCTATCGTCGCTTCGCCTTCCCCCTGCCCCTGCGACGCAGACGCAGTAGCCGATGTAGAATTATCTGGTAGAGGCCCGAAGTCCCCATATAGCGGGATCAACCCTCCCGGACTGCGGATCCGGTTCTCCGCCCCGGAGTTGGGGTCCGTGAGTGCAATAGGCGCGTTCATGGCCACGTGGGTGAGGCCGTAGCGGGCAAAGGACTGGAGAAGGGTGGCAAAGAGGGTTTGCCGCTGGCTCGCGGTGAGAGCTTGATACAAGGAGTGCCAAGCCGGGGGAGTGGTGAAGGCGTTGACCGGGAGGAGCAGGAGAGGTTCGTAGATGGTGAAACGTTTGGGAAGGGAGGCGAGAGTTAGGTTGTGCTTGGCTAGGGTATCTGCAGGAAGGTGCTGAGTGATAAAGGCTTGGATGCCATGGTGGAGGGGGTTGAGCGTCTGTTTCCTTGGCCTTCTTGGAGGGCGAGGAGATGATGTTTCTGGAGCTGGGGCTGGGACTGGGGGACTTGAAGCAAGCTCCTGCTCCAAGATACTGGTGTCTGTTTGCATTTTGTCTTCAAGCTGGGGCTTAATGGTCAACTCTAATGCATCGACCAATGTATGGTTCTGGTTGATACCCGCGCGGTTATGTATTGCGCGTTGGTGATCTGATGTGAAGTGTTAGCGAAGTTGACTTCTACATGGAAATGCTGTTTACTTAAGTAGGAGAGAAAATCAGGACCTCCTTCAAATCCATATTCTTGTTGATACACTAGGCATCAACGAGGTTCACTGCTTTTAGTCCGGATGTTTCCCGCATTGAGATAAAAATGACAGATCATGTGACCACGCATGTTCATAGCTATGGTATTGAATTGACACCGCAAGATCTAGACAGCCTGCTGCATGAGTATGGAGACTAAGGCCAAACCATATGTCCCATTCTGGAATTTGAAGATCCTTTAGCAATATGTCAGGAAGCGATCTCCACCTTCTTACATGAAGCGATCGCAACGCGACAGAAAGGCGGCGACGCGAGCGGACACGCGATTTGCCCGACTTATTCCACTTGTCTCCCCACCGCTTTCTCATCATCGCAACAGTCTTCGAGTAGAAGCGCACTTTTAAATCAAAGTGTTGATCATTTGTTCTTTACACTACGTCGGACGAGTCTTACTGAAAGACTGGAGACGGGTCTATCGAGGGTTGATTGCTGCGGTTGCGTCATCGATCGAGACCGTTCAGCCCTCTGTCCCGCCATCGCCTGATCAATAGGACAACCACTATGGATCCTGATATGGAGATTGACACGTTAGAGCCACGGGGTACCAAAAGACCCGCAGAGGAGGTCGAGCAGAATGATGAGCCGAAGAAGCCTAAGAGAATCAGGGTCAGTTGCTCACCCGGACCATCTCCATCGATGCTATACTCACAACCACAGGCCCTTGACCCTGATGTGGTCAACAAGATTGCAGCTGGAGAGATCATTGTTGCTCCCATGCATGCCTTGAAGGAGTTGATTGAAAACGCTGTCGACGCTGGCTCGACCTCCATTGAGATCCTGATCAAGGATGGCGGGCTGAAACTACTCCAGATCACTGATAACGGACATGGCATCGACGTGAGTTTGTGCTGAATGACATGACTTCCATCCGCTAACCAAACGAAGCGAGACGATCTACCCATCCTCTGCGAGCGGTTTACGACTTCCAAACTCAAAGCCTTCGAGGATCTCACCTCAATAGGCACCTACGGCTTCCGAGGCGAAGCCCTGGCGAGTATCAGCCACATCGCCCATCTGACCGTCACCACGAAGACGGCCGGATCGAGCTGTGCCTGGAAAGCGGTTTACAGTGACGGCAAGCTTGTTCCTGCGAAGCCCGGCCAAAGCGCTGCCCCCAAAGCCACTGCCGGCCGCGGAGGCACGCAGATCACCGTGCGTATGCTGACAATACAGCCCCTGGCGGACAAATTGCTGACCTGCGTAGGTTGAGGATCTCTTCTACAACGTCCCAACCAGACGGCGAGCATTTCGCTCCGCGAGCGAAGAATACGCCAAGATTCTGGACGTTGTTGGACGGTACTCCGTCCACTGCGCGGGGGTGGCCTTCTCGTGCCGTAAACACGGCGACTCGGGCGTCAGCATCTCCACCCCGGCCAACGCCAGCACGATCGATCGGATCCGACAGATCCACGGCAGCGCCGTGGCCAACGAGCTCGTGGAGTTCCAGGTCGAGGACGAGAAGCTCGGGTTCCGCTCGTCGGGCCTGGCTACCAACGCCAACTATCACGTCAAACGCACGGTCATCCTGCTGTTCATTAACCACCGCTCGGTCGAGTCGACCGCCCTGAAGCGAGCAATCGAGCAGACATATTCGAATTTCCTCCCCAAGGGCGGCCACCCCTTCGTCTACCTGGATCTAGAAATCGAACCGCAACGGGTCGACGTCAACGTCCACCCCACGAAACGCGAGGTCAATTTCCTGAATGAAGACGAGATCATCGAGAGCATCTGCGCCGACATCCGCGCCAGGCTGGCCCAGGTTGACTCCAGCCGGACCTTCCTCACGCAAACCCTCCTCCCAGGCGTGCGAACCATGGCGGCCGAAGCCGAAGAACCAGCCGACGACGACGACAGCACCGGAGGGACGACGGGGGCCCCCAAAACCCCGAAAACGCCAGCAACCACCAAGAAACCCTACGAACACAACCTGGTGCGTACCGACTCGAAAGTCCGCAAGATCACCTCCATGCTCACGCCCGCCGCCGCCGCCGCCACCACCCCATCAGCCGTAAACCCAACCACTACCACCGTCCTCGACGAAGAAGGCCTGCACTACGAAACCACAACCCGCGAACCCCTCCGCATCGCCCTCACCTCCATCAAGAACCTCCGCGCCGCCGTGCGCAGCAGCATGCACACGACGCTGACGGAGACCATGGCAGCCCTCACGTACGTGGGGCTGGTCGACGAACGGCGGCGCATCGCCGCCATCCAAAGCGGCGTGAAGCTGTACCTAGTGGACTACGGCCTCTTCAGCCACGAGTTCTTCTACCAGATCGGGCTCACCGACTTCGGCAACTTCGGGGTCATAACCCTGGACCCCGCGCCGCAGCTCATCGACCTGCTGCGCATCGCCGCCGAGGCCGAGGCCGAAGAAGTCGCCGATCACCACCCAAACACAACCTCAACCTCAATTCCATCGAATCCAGCAGCCGCAGAAATCTACACCAAAGCCCCCGAAGTCGTCGCGCAGACCCTCCTCGCGCGCCGCGAGATGCTAAACGAGTACTTCTCGCTCCAAATCTCGGCGGACGGCGCCCTCGTCTCCCTGCCCCTGCTGCTGAAGGGCTACCTGCCGTGTCTCGCCAAGCTCCCGAAATTCCTGCTGCGGCTGGGACCCTACGTCGACTGGTCGAGCGAGGAAGCGTGCTTCCGCGGCTTTCTGCGCGAGTTGGCCGCGTTCTATGTCCCGGAGCCGTTGCCATTGCCTGCCCCTGCCGCTGCCCCGGCCGCTGCCCCTGCTCCACGGACATCGGCTGCTGCAGACCATGCACAACCAGCTGGAGCTGGAGCAGCAGCAGCAGCAGCAGCAGCAGCAGCAGGGGAGCATACCGTCTCCATCCCCTCTCCTACCGCTTCAGCTCACGACCCTCCTACCGAGAAGGAATCCATCCCGCAGGGAACCCCCGCAGAGGAAACAAAAACAGAACGGTACATAGAGCAGCGCCGCGCACAGATAGCCCGGATGCTGGAGCACGTGGTGTTCCCGGCGATGCGGGGCCGGTTGGTGGCGACGACGCGGCTGTTGGGCGGGGTGATCGAGGTGGCGGATTTGAAGGGGTTGTATCGGGTGTTTGAGCGGTGTTGATTTTGTCCCCTTGCTTGCTTGTGATGTGTTTGTTCCGTAGGTGTGGTGTTGGGGTGTTGGGGTGGATGTATGTTATGTATCATGAGGTATAGGGAGGGTTTTTGAGGTGATTTGTTGTCTGGTCTGTGAGCTGCGAGGGTCGAGGGGTTTATGGTAGGGTAGGTATTGTTTGGGCTGATGTAGGAGTTCATTATGCAGGCCTGTGAGAAGGAATGGCACAGTACAATCATGGATGTTTATAGAAACAATTAGCAAGAAGGCCAAGTCCGTGGCACGGAGCGTGTGCTACTGAACAGATATTCTACCGTTGACTCCAAGTACTATGTTGCGTGTACATCAAGGTTATCTCTCAACAGCACATTTCAGAAAGTGGGAGTAATACGACCCAAAACAGGTTGAGCTCTAACACTATTAGAATCAGCCATACCTACAGATAGCATCATGACACCATCGAATCAACTCAAGTTCCAATCGAAGTCATCATCTGGTAATAAATGAGGTAGTATGGGCAAGACGAGATACCACTATAAGCTTCCAAACCTAACACACAGCACAAAAATCCCATTACCACAGACGCCCACACAACCCAGCCAACACACACAAAGATACTTATCTCAGACATCACTAGCATATATCCGGATGCATGTATCAGGTGAAACCACGGAGATTCAACTTACTTCTCACGCGGGAAGCAAATCCCATCCAACGCCAATCAGAAACAAAAAAAGCGGAATTCCATTAGATCGGTTCAGTTCATGCCCTCGTAAAATTTCCGTTTCAACAGTCATCAAGTAAAAGTTGTGCAGGTGTGTGCGTGTGTTCCCGGCTCTAAGGGAACGATCCCTGCAATCTTCTTCTTCTTCTTCTTCTTCTTCTCCTCGGATCCTGGTTGCATTGCAGCCCCAATACATCATGCAAAGCAGGGCCTGGCGAGGTACGTGCTTGTCTGCAGGGGTGCTCCTGCAGGAGGTGCGTATGATACTATGCAGAGTCGCTCCACTATCGGGAATACGGTTTGTTCATAAGCGCAATCTCGCGGGCCACAGTCGGCCATTCTAGTTCTCTTCTGGGCGTCTTGTTGCGTTTTTGTACTTGCAACTCCTCCCATTTGAGAAGTTCATATCTGGGCATCCCGTTAGCATGGCGCAACGGCATATGACCGTCACAAACTCGGAAGACTTACACGAAACGCAAGTGAGGTTGAATTATAACATTGAGTCTTCTCGCACGAACGAAGCAACTAGCATAGATGTTAGCAATTATATCAGACGTGATCTCTGTCAAAACTTACTAAGCTCTAGGGAACGACAAGTTAAGAGACGACATCACTTCGGCTATGCAGATGGTAGCCGAACGTGAGACTCCCACACGGCAATGAACCAAAGTAGCCATGCCATCGCATTTTCCTTGACCTGAGAAAAGGGTAAGCAACATAGTCTGACTTGCTGTAACAATAGCTCTTACGGATGAATTCCAAGCACTTTTCAAACTCCTGAGTCAACGGGTCGATGCCGTTATCCTGGACCTTAGTGATGTGCATGACGTTCTTCGGATCCATCTTCGTGGTTTCCGACGCAGTCCACGTCACCGATTCACCAATACTCAGAACACGACGGATACCGAGCTCCCAAAGCATTTCGGGATTGTTCGCATGGGAGAGATTGCCAAGGTACATATACGGCAAGATCCGACTCGGCAGGGAGCCGTCACAATATCTAAACCATTGCGGGTCGGGAAGGCTGGTAAGTTTGTGAGACTTCGTGGCCGGACTCTCTTGCAAGAGTCTCCCTTGCACGCTGCTCAAGAACGTGACATCCGAGGGATACGCAAAGAAGTTTCGCTTCTTCTCACTGTGGAGACGGAGCCAGGCATTGGGCGCGGAGATGCCTTCGGCAAACATCACGTATGCAATTGCTAAGAGTGAGCTCTCAGTGTAACCGTCGGGGCAATGAATCAGAATCTTGTGTGGCCTTCTGCTGAGAGGCGGCATTGCGATGTCGCCATCGGCGTCAACAGTGTGCTCCGGTTCATCTGGGTTTGCCAAATAGTACAACCAGCGGATCGTGTTCACCAAGTCATCAACTTCTCGGGTCTCACTCGAAGGTGCGAGGATCGATCCAGATGAGGGAAATTCCAACTTTTGTGGTCCTTCTTCGAGCTGCTTGTTGAGATTTGCCAGAAAACGAGGCCCAGGAATGCTCGCCAGCTCGCTTGTTTCGATCAGCAGGTCAAAAGTCTCCGCAGACGGGCAACCACCGGGCCCAGATAATAATAAATAGTCGGATGTCGGGCCCAGCCATATGTTCCTTGAAATCTCGGATGCACGAGACATCTCGCACATCTCGAACCGTTCCCATTGGACTAGGGGCGGTTAGCTGCGCTCTTGATTCGAATGCGATGTATTACTTACAGAAGTCCATCACTTGGTTTGTGAGCTGACCATTACTACCGATAGCGACCAGCCTCGGAGACTTTGCTTCTATCTCAGAGAAGGGACCTGTTTGGGACTTAGTCTGATGTTCGCATACGCCGACCAATTCAACTCACAAGCAAGGATAAATGTGTTGTACGAGGGTAAGCTCTGTTCGAGGTCGTTCTTAAGTCTCCAATGATATTGTGCTGTGGCCAGTCTTGCCGCAATGTCCAAAATCTGATTCTGACTGACATTATCCTCGCCATAGACGATGATATCAGATAATGGAGCCAGCTTTGCAGTTTGTATCTGGAAGTTGCGCACTGAGAAGCCCTCCCGCGGGTCTACTGCAATGAATTCTCTACCTGACGGAGCCAGCACCTCATCCGGAGACACTGCACCCTTGATGCGTGCCCTGCTCAAGTCTCCGCCGACCTTTACGATGGTGATGCCTCGCCAGCATTTGGGAAGCCGCCTGAGGGAGCGCCGGCGATTGGTGAAGAAGCCGACCTGCAGATGATTGTCGGGATGAAGTCCATGAAGCCACGGGAAGACCTGAGATGGATCTGGTAACGGCTGAGAGGCCCAATGGTCCAAAGCAGCCGCCAAGCTTGCGCGGTCTAGGGAATATATCGGAGGGGACCGCGAGAGTTGCAGAAATGCATCGGGCGGGTGTAAAAGCGAGGGAGCCTGAAGGGTAGTGTTGCTTCTTCCAGCGGGGGAAGGGGTGTGAGACGAAACCGGAGAAGGGCCCGTTGGGCAAACAGGCAGATGCTTGTTTGGAATTGGCGACGAGGTTCGGTTGAGATTCAAGGCGGGGGTGATCCCCGATGGCGGGGGAGTCGAATGTCGCAGCGTGTGCTGCTGCACCACAACTGTCGCCATACTGGTATTTGCTCCAATGGTTGCGGCCGGGCGAAGGTATGCACCCAAGACGAATTGTTACACCACAAGAAGCCAATCAGTGGTGCATTAGTGTCGAGTGGTCTCAGCGTTCAGCCCCAGACGATGTGGTGGTATCTGCGGGAGAGATCTCCCGTTAGCAATGAATCCGCAATCGCAATGAATCCCAAAACAAGCGTATTATGTGCCGCGCGATCGAATGACAGGTGGGGTCGGGGGGAGTAAGGTGACATACGCCAGACTTTAAATGGTTCAATAAGGTTTACACTGATGATCTAATTGAACGAGACGGTATCAGCAAGGGAACGGGAACAAAGAGACAGGAGGTGAGGCAGAAGTCGAAAAGATAAGGGAAGGCTGTGAACCAAGCAAGCGGGCAGGCGATCGATTGTGGGTGCAATCGAGGGGGTTTAGATCAAGGAACTGAGTGGGAAGTGGGCATGGAGGAATACCCACCGACTAGTAGCTGATAGCAAGCCTCGGAGGCGCCCAACCCCACAAATGATACGGGAAGCTGACCACGAGTGCTCTGTACCGGCGGGAAAGGGTGGAGCAGGTGAGAAAGAAAGACTGGATGAGGGTGGAAGAGTGAGGGTGAGTGAGTGAGTGAGTGAGTGAGTGAGTGAGAGAAAGAATCGAGGGAAAGAGAAATACAAGAAGAGAGAGGGAGGCAAATGAGAAGATAAACTGAAAAGAGAAATAGATAGACGCAGTAATAATGGCCCAACTGAGAATCAGGCCGGATTATTTCTGCACCTGGATTTCCCTTTCCTGGGCTTTGTTTCTCCCCCGCCTTTTTTTGTTATTCTTTCTTATTTTGGTTTTGTTATTTTGGGCTTCTGTCCTGGAATAAAAAGAAGAAGACTAAAGAGAAAAGGAAGGAGGAGAAGGAGGGCGAGAAGTGGTCGTTGAAGACGAAAGGTAAAGGGGAAATCAATGATGATGGAAGATGATGATGATGATGATGATGTTGTACAGAGCGAACAATAATACGGGGGTGGGGAGGGGTAAAAGGGCACTAAAACAGCTAAACAGTTAAACAGTGGGCACGGAGCAGTTGGCACGGGCGGTGGGACTGCCCAGTGCCTCCACTGTCCAGTTTCCCCCCCCTCCCTTCCCGCTACTATCCCGTAGCGCCACTCCCTTCATTCATTTATTCATTCATTCGTTATCATGATTCTTATTATGACTGGTAATATTTAATTCTTGACCACCATCTTATTGACTGCTCCCATTCTTCCTCAGAATATTCAACCATCATTGTTTTATATTCTTGACACCTACCACCACCACCACCACCACCACCACCACCACCACCACACCATCATCTTAGCAATTGATAAGAAACTCAGCACATCTTCTGTTCCATTGAATGCGATCTGTACCCAGTGGGCCCTTCAGATCGGGCAGAAGAACTCCACCGAAGCACAGTACACATACCGAACTGTATCAGTCAACATACCGTTTGCGGCCAATGAATCCTCGGGGCCAGGCCATTCCAGCCCAGAGATTGCAGCGCTTTGATAACACCACACACCTTACCAGACTGATTCTCAATCATCATAAACATCCCTTTCCAAATTCCCACGTTGTGTAGCTCACATCCCCACCCCCTCTCCAAACGAAGCAAGATGCAAAGCAACAGACTGGAAAGTCTTGACGCAAGACTCCCAACAACAAACCGATGGAGGCGGAAGAAAAAGAACCACTCCTCTACAGATCCAATAAAACCCTGGACTCTCCGTCGGACCAAGACGTGACACGGCAACACAGGGAAAGCTGCAGCAAAGCCGTGCACACACACACTTGCTCACACGGTCTCTCGAATCAAATCAAATCCTTTCCTTCTTACCCTCAGCACCCCCCTCCCCCCCTCGCCAACCATGCAGGGCCCCCTAGTAAGGAGGAAGTGTCCTGATTGGGATGGTATCGATGGTTGAGTGTTTAGCAGTGATTAGCTGGTTTTTTTTACCCTAAGATATCTACTTCTCCATCCTTGAACAACGGATTCAATAAGGGAAGGGGGTTCAGCATCCATGGTTCTGGTCAAGTCATGCGTTCTTTGATCCCCACCCGTTTTGGGGAGCGTCCAACCAGTCCCACGCGCGCTCCAAGAATATAGAATTGGCGATGACATCGAGATTACAAAAGCTTTTTCGCCCTCGATTTGATGATTAACTTATCGTCTGGTTCTCGGTTACCATGGACACCCAGATGGATAAAGTAGGATCAAATCTGCTCTTCAATCGCTCAGGATAACGTCCCCTTGGAACTAAAACCGTTGTGCTACAGTAACTCGGCTTGCCCCTGTTAACTAACCACCGTGCTTTCTTTCAACCACGCAGCCGACGGACTCAGTGCCTATCCTCGCTTTATTCCCTCTTCTCCCCATCAATGCCTTTTTTTTTCTTCGCACTCCCGACCCTATAAACCCACATCCTGGTTTGCTGGGACCTTGCATGGGACTAACAGTGCAGTGTGTGCGGGGTTTCCATGTAGGAGCGTTTGTGTTTTTTCTGTTCTATAGTCTTAACTTCCACCAAACATCCCCTAGCCTTTCTCCGGGAGCACGCGATCATCGACTTCTAAATTAAATTCATGACGACGAGACCGCGTGTCGCCGCGAACCACCTAGATCATCCCAAGCTACCGACGAATCGCTGTATACCCCCATCTCTCACCTACGTGTAAGGTACTGTAGTAATCAATCCCCCTAAGCAACCCAGCCCATAGACCCGCCAGTAAACCCCCTATACCTGCCAGAAACCTGAAACCCACCAGTGGTCCCCAGGGCTAGTACAATCGGGCATCTGCTTCACATCTCCAGTTGCCGCCAGCCTAGTACTGTACCCAAATAGACATCAAATTTGCCCGGAAAAAAAAGCACGGACCCATCCAGCTGTTGGCTCCACCCCTCGACTCGGGAGGCGGGAGTCGAGTCTTGATGCCTTGCAGTGTGCTAGCCTAGCCTGCTTTACTACTGTGTGGGAGGGCACTGGGCACTGGGCCTACTGGCGCCACCTGGAAGTATAGCCGAGACGTTATACATGCTCATACATATCTACCTGAACTGATGTAAGAAGCCCTTCTTCTCACACCACGTGCGTGCGTGCGTCCCACACACATATGTACAGCTTTCACTGCTGCCGCATTGCCCACCCCCCCCCTCCGTTTCGGGCGACTTCGTGTTCGCAGCATGCGGGCTTGGATTGCAGGTGGAGGGGTTGGTGTTGTTGGAAGGGGATGTATACTAGGGAAGAAAAGAGGGAAAAGAGGGCATGGTGTTCGTGGCCCGAATCACCGTCTTATTCCTCCCTCCTCTCCTGTATCTTTTACACATACACTGGCGCCCCCCTGCTCCAGCTCTCTTGCTTTCTGTGGGTGTGGATTTGTTGCTAACGTGATCAACAAAAACGACACCACCACCACAACCACAACAACAAAAGGTGAACTGAAATCCACAATTCGGGTTTGCTGCCAACCACCCTCCACGACTAAACCCAAAAACCAATAACGCAAACAAACAAACAAACAAACAATCTATTTCCTTCCATCATCTAGGTGATGTATACTGTACAGTACATCCAAGGGGAATCACCGCTCCGCCATCTCCCTCAACTCGCCCGCCAACCGCAACAAGTAAAACCGCGCCATGTCAGCCGGGACGCCGTCGAACGCGCGCGCGATCTTCTGCACGTCGGCCCTGGCCTTCTCGTAGGCCTGCAGATCCCGGTTCCCGTAGACGTCCCGCCCGGCCGCATAGCCGCGGCTCAGGTTGCGGAAGAAGACGTTCACGGCCACGCTGACCTGGTCCTTCGCGGGGCTGGCCGTGTGCAGCCACAGCGGGGGCAGGAAGAGGATGTCGCCCGCGCGGAGTTGCGCTTCGTGCGGGGAGGTGTGTGGGATCGCGGCAATCGGCCCATCCTCGCTCTGGAAGACGTTGAGCGTCGAGCTGGAGGCGCCGGCGGGCACCTGGAGGTACTGCACGTCGCTGGGCGGGTAGAGGATCAGTCGCTTGTCGCCGCGGACTTGGCAGAGGACGTTCGCCATGACCTGTTTTTGGCTGGGTGGTTAGTTATCTTTGTTTGGGGAGCATTAGGCCTTCGTTTCTGTCTTCGACACAGATTGAAGAGAAGTAGAATACAAACTTACGTCGTAATGAAGCCACAATGTGACGGGCCCCGAGATCCGCAGCGGGGAACTATGCGCGTTCTCCGACACGACCGAAAAGGCGTCGGGCAGCCGGAAATCCTCCTTCAGTCCCGCAAAGTCCACGGCCAGGTTGGCGGGCAGTTTCGTGGGCTGGTCCGCCGAGATGCTGCGCAGGTATTGGCGGCCCCCCGCATGCACCTCGTCCAGGAACGTGCCAAACTCCTTGGTCGTGTAGGCGAAGTTCTTCGTCTGGAAACTCATGTGCTCGGACTGAGCCTCATGCACGACAACCTAATTTTACCGGGGTTTTTAGTTGAAGTTCAACTTGTACTAGCTGATGGCGCGAAGGTTCAGGTACAGTACATACCTTCCGGTCTCTGCCCACCGCGTTTGCTAGATATTCCTTGGTCCAGAGGTGAGTGCACGGCCCGATATCCGATCCTTCTATGATGACGGGCTTTCCCTCGGCGAGGATCTGTTGGAATTGGGCAGCGGTTTGGATCTGGACGCGAGGAATGGGCGTTACATCCTTTGTTGTGGTTGTAGTGTCAAAGTTGACATTGGTCGAGATCGTCGGCAGTCCCTCTACTTTTGGAGGCGTTACTGTCTCAGGGACCAATGTCCATTCGTTGCCAATGCTCGAGTCGGCGCGCTTCAACAGCCAGGTGCCCTCCGTCCAGAATGTTCCGAAGGAGAAGCAGACAGCACCGCCGCCTAGCAGGAGGACCTGATCCCCGTCTACTGCATAAGAGGCATGACCCACCAGTAGAGGCCTGGGTGCTCCGCAGTCTCTTCCCAGTCCTATAGTGGACAGAATGGGGCTCGACGACGAAGGAGACCCGCTGCGAAGCTGAGTGGCGAGCTCCTTGAGATTGAGAAGTAACAGCTCCTGATGAGCAGGTACATTCTGACGAGGAATGCTGCCACCAGCAATTACTAGTCCCCACGAAGTCTGGCTGGCGGTCGCACCGAAGCGGCTGAGGCTACCGGCAAGGGGCGAGAGCTCTCGCAATTCTTTGGTTTGATCCTTGATCTCCAGGCAGAAGGACTTTTCGCCACTGCGGTGCAATGTCCAAGTCCAGAAGTCTTCCAGGATGACCCCATCCTCACTCATCCCGCCGAATAAGACGCCGGAGGTGTTGTCGATGTTTGCTAGGCAAGCGCCGAATCGAGCCCCAGGGTTTCCGCCGCTGATCTCAGCCGGTAGCCATCCGTCCCCGTTGTTGCTCCACACCAACCAGGTATCAAGGGTGGTGCCATCGCTAGTCTTCCCACCGTATACGAGGACAAGGTCCGAGTCGAATGCCACTCGCGTCGCACTGTGTCTGAACCTCGCCGTCGGGAGACTGTCGGTCGGGCGCCACTGATCGCCTCGTCTTACCCAGCAATCTTGAAACCCTGCGGCTGGCGAAGCACGACCTCCGACAAGCAAACAATCGCTACCAGAGAGGTGGGTGATTGTGTGACACATTCGGGCAGAGACGTCACGCGGAGGGAACGACCAATGAGGCTTCACAGCATCCTTGGATTTGGAGTACAGATCGGTTGTTGCCAATCGCGTCTGCCGTCCTAGTCCAGCGTGGTACCCAATAGTGCTGTCTTCGTCTGCAATAAGCGCCCCAAACCTTCTTTGTCCGACTCCTGCAGTATGGACTAGTTCGAACTCGTTCGATACGTTGGCCACAGAGGCGGAAAGTTCGGTCTGTTCAGTGGTCGGCACCAAGAATCCATCCTGGGTCGAGGCGATCAAGAGGAAATAGTGGGATGAGAAGAGCGCGAACTCCTCCCACTCGTCGAACGGTTCGACCTCGTCCAGAGAACGCCGCAGCGACTTGCTCACGAAACTGTCATCTGACCAGATATCCCAGAGACTCCTTGCGTGTGCATGCTGCCACCCGGCGTTCTTGAACCGCTGCTCTTGTTCGTTTAGTGAAGGGTATTCGTGGATCGAGAAGAGAGGCGCGCCGAGCTTCTTGAAGTGTTTCATCATGGTTGACGCGAAAGGATGGTCTGGTCCATCGGGGAAGAACTGCTCCAGTATGCAGAATCGGGCATCTTTCAAACCTGGCGTCAGCACCTAGACGCAATCTTCCCGAGGGGGCTCAGTCGGATTGCCTAACCATTGTTCAACTGCGCAGCCCATTTCAGAACTTCATTGGCAGACTTGACATCCATGTACGTCAAAGAGACCTCCGCGAGGAACAGAACCGAGCACTCGGCCGGAAGGACCTCTTTGCGCAGGACATCGTCCAGCTTCTTCAAGTTCTTCAGATCACAGCCGATGGCAATGTAATGCTCGCTCTGGATCTGGATCGCACTCTCATCCGGCAGGAACTCTACATTTTCGAGGAGCTGCGTGATCTCCTCGGTCCTCCTAATGGCCGTTTTCTTATTGAGCATGAGCTTTTCGTAATCGATATCCACGAACCGCGTATCTTTACAAAGGGACTTTTCGGTGTTGAGGAGAATGAACGGTAGAGGATCACTACGGCACCCCGACTTAGTATACCGATTCCAGCACGTCGGGCAGTTTCCTTCGACTACGACTCACAATCCACATCCCAGGTTCAGGACGAATTTCGGCTTGCCGGAGGGTTCCGCCATGAATTTGCGCACTGTCTCGGCCATTGCGTGCATACGGAGCCAATAGCCACGGTTGATCAACGGCGACCGGCGCTGAGGCTTCTTCACGAAATACCGGAAGTAATGCGGTTTGGGGTAGTAGAGCATTTCGACGCTGCGTTTCGACACGATACTGCTGTTGTTGGTCTAGAAGAGTCAGGCTTGTAATCTATAGAATAGACGGAATACATGGGTGTACAATGTAGATCGTGGCCAAGTATCGGCGCTGGCGCATAGTAACAACCCCGCGACGGAATGGATAGAACTTACACCCATGACCAGGTCGGCCTCTTTCTCGGCCTTGGAGAGGACTGGCGCCATCACCGGCTTCTTGGTAGAAGCCGTCGCAGGGCTAGCCTCCTTCTTCGCCGTCATCATAGGCGATTGTGGGTGGTTCTGAAGTGACCCAGAGGGAAATCGATCGAAGAGAAGAAAGCGGGATGGAATAAATAATATTTCAGACTAGTCTCCGTACGTACTGTAATTGATCGGAGCGGCGGCGGGCGATCAAGGTGTGGCCCGAGCGTCAGGTGCTCGCTTGCCGCGTCTGACGCAAACCGCGGCAAAGACGAACGAACGGCTGTTCTCCGATCCCTCCGCATCCAACCAGTCCGCTACTCATCCATCCCTCGCTAGTATCGTCAATTCGCGATCGCTTTTCTGCTTGGGCTCGTGCAGCATCGGCTCTCATCGATCGTCAAAGTCTATCTTGCGTCTTTCCCACCAGCACCCACGAGATATGCAAGGCGAACATCACCAGCTGTGACGGAAGCGGTCCTAGGACGGGATCTGTTTAGCCCCTCTATTTAGCAACACTGAAGCTTGTCTAAGCCCCGCAGTTGCCTCAACTCAAATCGAGAGTGTCTTGCATCGCTGGCTCTCCGGTCGCCTTACGTAGCCGACAATTTATACGGTCATAGATTCTTTGCGCGGAGTGGGACACGGTCGACCACAGCGATCGACACAGACAAGATGGCGATGAATTTCGTGACGTTCAACCAGGACTATAGTTATCTGGCCGTCGGTAAGGGCCCTCCGGATTATACTCCAGCTTGACTCATGGAATATCTCTTGACACTTATCAGCGACTTCCAAGGGATTTCGTATCTTCACCACGGATCCTTTCGCCAAAAGCTATGAGACGAAGGAAGGGAATATTGCCATCATTGAGATGCTTTTCTCCACATCCCTGGTTGCGCTGATCTTGTCACCACGTCGCCTTCAAATAACCAATACCAAGGTTCGTAGGACACCCTTGTGCACATTTGTTGGGCCTCGCAAGGTTGATGTACCTTGACGAGATACTTGCTTTGTCCGCTACCTTGCGCGCATGACGTATTTGGCTGACACCTTCTTTCTCGATCCCACCTATAGCGCCAGTCGACGATATGCGAGTTGACATTTCCTACCACCGTGCTCGCGGTTAAGCTGAATCGCAAACGACTTGTCATAGTTCTGGAGGATCAGATCTACCTCTATGATATTCAGACGATGAAGCTATTGTATACCATTGAGACTTCCCCGAACCCTAACGGTAAGCCAACGCTCGTCGCTGCGCATACCTTGTACATGGTCTAATTTCACTTAGCAATCTGCGCCTTATCTCCCTCCTCTGACAATTGCTATCTCGCGTATCCTCTCCCCCAGAAAGCGCCGCCCTCGTCGTTTACTCCCCCTTCTCATGCGCCCCCCGGCACAACACATGTTTCACCTACGAGTGGTGAGGTTCTGATTTTCGACACTCTGAAGCTGGAAGCTATCAACGTTATCGAAGCGCATCGATCTCCACTGGCGTGTATCACACTCAACAGCGACGGTACACTGATCGCCACCGCTTCCGACAAAGGAACTATCATCCGAGTGTTTTCCGTCCCCGACGGTCACAAGCTTTATCAGTTCCGGCGCGGATCGATACCGTCTAGAATCTACAGCATGTCGTTCAATACCACCTCAACACTTCTCTGCGTATCTTCGTCCACCGAGACCATCCACCTGTTCAAATTGAGCCAGCAGTCTCAGTCATTACACACCACTCCGTCATCGTCTTCGCCCACTGCTGCGGACAGGAGATATAGTCAGAGCTCCTTTGGCCAATCCTCGGACCCGGACGATGCTGGCGGAGAGTCAGGCTCTTCTGAGCTCGCTTCCAGGAAACATAATGGAACCCTAATGGGGATCATCCGGCGCACCTCACAAAATGTCGGCAGCTCATTTGCCGCGAAGGTTGGCGGGTATCTTCCCAAGGGTGTCAGCGAGATGTGGGAGCCCGCTCGTGACTTCGCGTGGATCAAACTGCCCAAATCCAACCAGGGCCCCGGCACCAACGGCAGCACTGGTCCGCTCCGCAGTGTCGTTGCCATGAGCACCAACACGCCCCAGGTGATGGTGGTGACCAGCGACGGAAACTTCTACGTCTTCAGCATCGACCTCTCGAAAGGTGGTGAGGGCACGTTGACCAAGCAATACTCGTAAGTTTCTTCTGTTTTCATCCATATATGGGGTTCATACTAACCATGCAAACCACGCAGTGTTCTCGACGCGAATGACCGATTGGGATACTCAGTCATGGATTATTGAATTTGTCTTAGATACCATTCATTTCGATTCTTGCCTTCTTTGCCTTTCCTTCGCTCAATCAAGTCAGTCGTTTAACGAGCCAGTCGCATTTTTGTTCTTTCTTTGAGCGTCTGCATTTCAACTTTTGTCTCGGTCCCAACATCAAGCCCGTCTACATGTGCAAGTCACTTTCTCTTCGCTCCGTCTCTTCTTGTGTCTTCTCTTCAGGTACTTAATTAGGTTCCCTTTGTCCAGAACTTCCGAGGACTTATTATATATGTGACTTATAATTCACCTGTGGCTGTGGCTGTGGCTGTGGCTGGGGCTGTTGTGTACTGTACTCCGAATTGCGCCTGCAGAGTAAGCTCCCATGTTCCAGAGAAATGTGGCTTATGACGGCAGTTTTTGATGTGTATGTATCTGGTGTCTGTAACGTATGTTGCCTTTTGATTCTCGCCATCTCTCGGTGTGTTTATTGTGTGCCTCCTCGAAACATCTTAATAATTCCATGCATCGCTCCTGATTTAAATACGGAGCAGGATTAACCACGGGTTGAGGAAGCTGTAGAGGTACCACTAGCCACCGGGAATGCAATAAAGACCCCAATCCTCCTCCTACTGGGGTAAGCGAGATAGTAAAGCAGATAGCAGATGAGTGCAGATTAATCAGGCCCTTCTACGAACTCCCCATGGATATGATTAAACATAGACCTGTAGCGCTGGGGTAAGGCGGGTGCAAGACTACCTAAGTCTCGTGAGAAAGAGTGTTGGGGTGGGTGTCTCTACCGTCCTTGGGAAACGCTGCGCTGAGTGCAGGACGAAGGCTTGGGTAGCATGAAGGATTAGATACCTTGCCTATTAGTCCAAGCGGACGGGGATGAATGGTACAGCCTAGATGGAGTCTTTAGTCGTCTATCGTGAGGCCTGGGGCTATAGGGCTATGTGTTTGATATGTTGATTTGTTGTTGTGGTTCGTCAAAGTACAGTACAAGGCATAGGTAGGCTGCTAGTACGAGGAGGTGGAGAGGGAGGAGGAGGAAAGGAGCAGCAGCAGTAGCAGCATACTGTGTTCTCCAAGGAATAAAGGAGGGGCCAGTCCGCAGGCATGATAGTAAGACCACTGACAACCTGCACTTCATACCAACCAAGGAATGGAAATTAACCCAGGTATTTTTTACCTGCGTTGGGACAGGGAGAGTACTCCTGAGAGTCAACAAAACCAATCACATTCAAGAGTCACGCGAATTGCCCGGAAATGTTGAAGCTAGACTAAACCGAAACTAAACCCCCACTTTGAGTACGAATGATGAAGTAAAGACACGCGGAGCAAGGAGACTACAGATTCTGGACGAGATGCAGGTGGCTGCTGCTCTGCTAAAAAGCTCAGAGCTGCCGACTCTTCTTGTAGCGCTGCCACCAGAACATCGGCAGCAGACAGGCCCCCACGGCAACCAAGTTACGGAGTGCAGGGAACTTCTTGCGTTGTTGGACTTGATGCTTGGATTCCAGTGGTATCTCCTTCTCCGTGACGACCGCAGTCGCTTTCTTAGAGTCATCGGCAGGGGGAGGGGGGTTTAAGGCCCGCTCGGCCGCCAGCTGCATGGCCAGCACATGGATTGTGGGGGGAGTATCGTCCCCTAGGATCGGCACCACGAAATCTAGGATTTCCTCGGTCTTCAGCGCTTCCATCCCACAGATCCAGTTTGAGCCGGAGGTGCCGGTCAATCCCTGTAGACCCACTGGGACCGGCTTGTGATGAGTGGGCATACGAGACCAGTCGCACTTCACCGCGAGCTTCTTCCCGTGGCGGGACATGTCGAGAGCCTTGAGACCGAAGTCGTCGATTCTGTCACATTGGGGGTGCTGGATACAGGCCAGACAAATCTCCCTTTGATATGGTTCCGGGATGGGCTGGCCTAAGACATCTGCCTCCAATGCGATAAAGCGCCTGGGCCCGGAGAAGACCTTGCGTACGACCCAGAGCCTGCTGCCTTGTTGATCGAAGGTGAAACGCTGGATGTATGGATATTTTTTCATGTGTTCGTAGCCTAGCCTCCCTTCCCTTTCCGTGGACTAACCAACCATTTAGCAGAATAATAGGCTGGGTACGAAGCACGAGAAGGCTCACGGTGACTTTTACTTCCGTGCTTTCGGGCTTCAAGGGCTTCGGAGATTGTTGAGTCTAGCGGCCATTAGCAGGGCATGGGACCGTGGGAAACATGAAGACTTACAGGAGTTGTGGTACTAGTGCTCTCGGAAGTCTGGGGCTGGTGGGCTTCATCGGGCTTCTTTGTGGTCTGTAGCTTCGGTGCGCATTGATCCCTTTGGGCCTCTTGAGTCTGGACTGCAGAGCTCTCCCTGGATCGTTGAATCACAGGAGCTGTGATAATAACGCGCTCAGAAGGATGAGGCATCTGAGGTCTATGAGGTTCTCGAGGCTGCTGGGAATCATTGAATTGCTTTGTGGTCTGTCGCTTCTGTGTGCATTGATCCCCCTGAAACTCCTGCGCCTGGAGACTAGAGTCCTCTGTGGATTGTTGGGCATTCGAGATTGTGGTATCGGTGCTCTCAGAGATCGGGGACTGCTGGGGATTATTGGATTGCTTTGTGGTCTGCAGCTTCTGTGTGCCTTGATTCCGCTGGAACTCCTATCCGCGCATCAGACGACGACTCTATCTCATGAGGCATTTGCGCCTTTGACACCAATGCTTCAAGAAACGGGTCATCGGCGTGGCAGAGAGTCAACCGAATACAAGGATCCAGGCTGCGGACACGGCAAGCATCGCAGAGGCTCTGGATATGACGCTTCTTGGCCTCCTCCTCCTCCTCCTCGTGACGTTTCTTGGCCTCTTCGTCGCGTTCTCTAGTGCGATGATCCATGGTTGCAAAGGCCAGCAATGATGATTATCAACAGGGCTGTGAACAGGAGAAGATGAGGGAGTGGGCTTATATGTATCAGCTTTGCCCCTCCAGTAGGTAGAACTCCTATGAGCAGGATCCCCGCAGCTTCCTGCAGTGTAACATGTGCCAGAGTTCAAGTGTAGACTTAAGGTCGCATGACGAGGTGGTGACTACGCCCTGGACGACAAACGGTGCTTGTTTTCATGGTGTCCATCCGTGGAACTGTACTTTTGACGACCAACAAGAGTTTGACTTGGGGAGGAGAAGCAAGACTACTGTGGGCGATGGCTCAGAGCGCGGAACTCATCTCAAGTTCCGATTTGAGAGGCGCTCTTGTCCAGGAATGACCGGAAGTGATATAATCAGTGTTGTTTCTGCTGGATATGTGTTCCGGGAGCTCGGATATGCTGCCCGGTCCATAACTGGACAGGAAGACGTGGTGTATACAAACAAGGCGGTTGTAAACTCCTAGACGGCCAAGCGAAAGCTGTCCTTCAGTGAAAATGCCTCAAAGGTGCCCTTTTAGGACCTTTGTTTGAGCCTGCTTTCCAGCTGCAATCAACAGATGTCTGAGTGGTTCCCATTAGTGATATAAATGATTGGGATATTGAATCTATAGCTGGCGCTAGTGCAGTATAGCTATGAGAATGATTCCAATTGCGTCAGTAATATCTAAGAACACGACACGAAAGAATCGTAGAGGTATTCACCCTACAGTATCTCCAGGCTGGAGTAGAGGATATAGTGATGAGTTGCTAGTAACTTAATGATGCTGACATACATGGATTGTTTCATTCTTCTATGGGAATCGAAGGCTTGGCGGCGCGGCCTTACATAATCAGCCTAGCTCCACAGGAGCGCAACGCCCGCCCGAGCGGCGAGGAACTGAGAGCTTCCTCTGCTTCCCCATCAACAAGCTTATGATTCAACCCCCCTCGTCATCGCCTGCTCTGTGAAGGTTCATTCTGTTCGACCTTTACCACCCCGGATACCTCTGTTAGAGCATCTTTCTACGCTCTAGTCTCTCCCCACCCCCCGATACCACACAGTCCTACTCGCCATATAATCGTCAGCAATGGCGCAAGATGGCGAGCGGTCAGCTCCCGCCGACAAGGGCAAGGGCAAGGTTGACGATGTGAAAGATTTGACCGGAGGAAAGAAGGCACAGACCGGCGAGAAGCCTCAAGCCGACGGAAAGAAGAAGGATGAGGAGCCCCAGGAAGGTAGGCGATACATTGAGCCCGTGGCATGGGCGGAAACATCCCGACCCGACGCCGCTTCTGGCACCAGCTATCCCAGCTTGCTGTGACAGTGCTAATCAAACCATGCAGAGGAGCTTAATGAAGAAGATCAGCAACTGAAGAACGAGCTGGAGATGCTCGTGGAAAGATTAAAGGTATGGTCACAGCAGCTGTTGCTATAGGCCCCGATCGATGACGTTAACGCTCCGCCTTCCTGCCTAGGAGCCGGATACATCCCTCTACAGCCCTGCCTTGGATGCGATCAAGAATTTCATAAAAACCTCGACATCTTCTATGACCGCTGTCCCCAAGCCCCTGAAATTTCTCCGACCTCACTACGATGACCTCACGGCGCTTTATGACAAGTGGCCGGCTAGCCCGGTTAAGGTGCGTCTTCTGTTGTACCATGGCGCCGATTGGAGCGATAATCTGACCTTATCACAACTAGGACGCCTTGGCCGACATGCTATCAGTTCTTGGAATGACATACGGAGACGAGGAGAAGCTGGAGACCCTGAAGTACCGCCTGCTGACCAAGTCGGAGGATCTCGGCTCATGGGGCCATGAATACATCAGACACCTGGCCTTGGAGATCGGCCAAGAATATCAAAACAGGCTAAACGCCGAGAAGGACGTACAAGATCTGATCGACCTTGCTCTTTCTCTTGTTCCGTACTTCTTGAAGCACAACGCTGAAGCAGATGCCGTCGACTTGCTGAGTGAGCTCGAGATCATCGAGGAAATCCCTCGCTTCGTGGACGAGAACACATACGCCCGAGTCTGCCTGTACATGGTTAGCATGGTTAACCTCCTAACGTACCCAGAAGACCAACAGTTCCTCCGCACTGCCCACGAGATCTACGTCACCTACAAGGAGCTCACCAAGGCCATCGTTCTTGCTATTCGCCTAAACGACACTGAGCTGATCAAGAGCGACTTGAACGCTACCTCGGACGATTCTATCAAGAAGCAGATGGCCTTCCTCGTTTCCCGACAACAAATATGGCTCGATCTCCCGGAATATGAAGAGGATCAGTTGTTCATGGATTGCCTCAACAATACCTCGATCCCCAAGCACTTCAAGTCTCTTGGCAAGGAACTCAACATTTTGGATCCCAAGATGCCCGAAGATATCTACAAGACTCACTTGGAAAGCTCGCGTGGCGCCGGCCTCACCAACGTCGATTCCGCTAGACACAACCTCGCCAGCGCTTTCGTGAACTCGTTTGCCAATGCTGGATTCGGAAACGACAAGATGATGCTGGTCGAAGGTGACAAGGGCCCTTGGGTGTGGAAAACGAAGGATGACGGCATGCTGTCGACCACGGCTTCTCTGGGAATGCTCATGCACAGAGATGTCGAGATCGGGCTGGATAAGATCGACAAATACACCTACGCCTCGGAAGATCAGATCAAGGCGGGTGCTTTGTTGTCCATCGGTATCCTGAACTCTGGTGTCCGGATCGATTCTGACCCTGCCCTGGCTCTCCTGAGCGACCCCGAGAATCTGGAAGCCAAGAGCGTGCCCATGCGGGTCGCATCGATCATGGGTCTTGGTCTGGCCTATGCCGGCTCCAACAAGGAGGAGCTGTTAGAGGCTCTTCTTCCGATCGTCGAAGACAGCGCCCTGGATATGCAGCTCTCTGCTATGGCGGCTGTCTCCCTGGGTCTCATCTTCGTTGGCTCTTCCAATCACCAAGTCAGTGAGGCAATTGCCTCGACCTTGATGGACGAGGAGAGACAGAAGCACCTGAAGGACAAGTGGACCCGTTTCATGGCGCTTGGTCTCGCCCTTCTGTACTTCGGTCGTCAAGAAGAGGTTGACGTTGTTCTTGACATTCTCAAGGCCGTGGACCACCCCATGGCTAAGCCCACCTCTGTACTTGCCTCAGTCTGCGCCTGGGCAGGCACTGGCACAGTCCTGAAGCTCCAGGAGCTCCTCCACATCTGCAATGACATCATCGAGGAGACCGACGAGAAGAAGGGTGACGAGCTCGTCCAGTCATATGCTGTCCTTGGCTTGTCGCTCATCGCCATGGGCGAGGAAGTTGGCCAGGACATGATTCTCCGACAGTTTGGCCATCTCATGCACTACGGTGCCAGCAACATCCGCAAGGCTGTACCCCTCGCTATGGGTCTGATCACACCTAGCAACCCCCAAATGAAGGTCTACGACACTCTTTCGAGATACAGTCACGACACCGACAACGACGTTGCTATCAACGCCATCTTCGCCATGGGTCTGTGTGGTGCCGGTACCAACAACGCTCGTTTGGCGCAGTTGCTCCGTCAGCTGGCTAGCTATTACCACCGTGACCAGAACTCTTTGTTCATGGTTCGCATTGCGCAGGGTCTTCTGCATATGGGCAAGGGCACCATGACCCTGAACCCCTTCCACACCGACCGACAGGTCCTGTCGCGTGTATCAGCTGCCGGTCTGCTCACCGTCCTCGTGTCCTTGATTGACGCCAAGCAATTCATCCTCGCCGAACACCACTATCTCCTCTACTTCCTCATCACCGCCATGTACCCTCGCTTCCTCATCACACTCGATGAAGACTTGCAGCCTCTGACTGTGAATGTCCGGGTCGGTCAGGCCGTGGATGTTGTCGGCCAGGCCGGTCGCCCGAAGACGATCACTGGCTGGCAGACGCAGAGCACGCCAGTTCTCTTGGCCTATGGTGAGCGGGCCGAACTCGAAGACGAGCAATACATCCCTCTCAGCAGCACTCTGGAGGGTTTGGTAATCTTGCGCAAGGTAAATATCCCGTCACACCATGAACTGAAGTTCCCCTGCTAACTTGGAATGCAGAACCCCAACTGGGAGGCGGAGACTTCCGCATAAATGAGACGAGAACTGAACATGAAACTTTGCGAGCTTGAATGAGCGCCGGGAAATCACAGCTTTGGGATTCTTGGACTTAATGTATTCAGAACGAACCGGAAATACCTTATATCAATTAGACCAATGGATATAGGAAGGGGAGTGTTCAATGCTAAGGAGTTTATTCTTCAAGGTAGTTTAGCTTCGAGGACCCAGGTTGGTTGGAGCATATGCTTCCGTTTATGTATAACGTAGATTCTTGCGGTGTCATCGTCGCAAGGTTTCATCCACGTTGTCCGTCGTCCGAATTGTATACAGAAAGATCCCGAACAGGAAACTAGGGCATAGGGCAGCGGAGCCCATAACTTTTCCCCGGGTACCTTCAGGGACGCCGCCGCCGCAATCACCTCGAAGGCTTAGAGATAAAACGGGCGACTCCACTCTTGAAAATCCGAAGTGGTTATTGAATATTTTGTCGCTGTTAATCAACTCCAATCTTCGAGCAACTTTCCGCCATGAAGCTCGACCCCAAAGCGATCCGTTACCTCACGGCGGAGGACTTTCGCGTTCTCTCGGCGGTAGGCTACGCCCGCACCCCTCCAAGCACTCTTCCCCGCCTTGACTTTTTTTTTTGGACGACCTTTTTTTTTTTTTTTTGTTTTATGTCTCGTATTGACCAAAGCTAACAGACAAGCTTGTCTTTCTTGAGGAGAAAAGGTTGAACAAGGCAGTCGGAACCATGAAATCGTGCCTACGCCGTTGATTGCGCAGATCTCGGGCCTCCGCGGGGGCAGCGGGGTGCATCGATCGATCTCGAACCTTGCGAAGACGAATTTGATTGCGAAGGTGAAGAATGCTAAATGTATGTCTGCCTGCCTGTCTTGTATCTTGGGGGATGTCCTGTCTACGTTTCTTCTTGCTTACCATTTTTGGGACATAAGACGACGGCTACCGCCTCACCTACGGCGGCCTGGACTACCTGGCGCTGCACGCGCACCAGAAGCAGAAGGTGATCTACTCGGTGGGCAACCAGATCGGGGTGGGCAAGGAGTCGGACATCAACGTGGTGGCCAACCACCAGAAGCAGCAGTGCATCCTGAAGATCCACCGGCTGGGCCGCATCTCCTTCCGCACCGTCAAGACCAACCGCGACTACCTGCGGCACCGCACCTCGGCCTCGTGGATGTACATGTCGCGGCTGGCGGCCATGAAGGAGTTCGCCTTCATGAAGGCGCTGCGCGCCAACGGGTTCAGCGTCCCCGAGCCCATCGCCCAGAACCGCCACACCATCGTCATGAGCCTGATCGATGCGTTCCCGCTGCGCCAGATCTCGTCGGTCGCGGACCCCGCGGGCCTGTATGCGGAGCTGATGGAGATGATCGTCCGGTTTGCGCGGTATGGGTTGATTCATGGTGATTTCAATGAGTTTAATATTTTGATTAAAGAGGTCGTGGAGGAGGGCGAGAAGGGGAAGGGGCGGGAGATTGAGGAGGACGACGAGAAGGTGACGTTGGTGCCCGTGGTGATCGATTTCCCGCAGATGGTTTCGATTGATCACCCCAATGCGGAGATGTACTTCGATCGCGATGTCAACTGCATCAAACGGTACTTCTCCCGCAAGTTCCACTTTGTCAGTGATGTGCCCGGCCCCTTCTTTGCCGATGCGAAGAAGCAGATGATGGCGAATCCGGGGAAGCGGTTGGATGTCGAGGTTGAGGCGTCGGGCTTCTCGAGGAAGATGGCCCGTGAGTTGGAGAATTATATGCAGGAGGTTGGGGCGACGGGGGATGGGGGGAGTGATCGGGAGGATGAGGAGGAGGACGAGGAGGATGAGGAGGGAGAAGAAGAAGAGGAGGAGGATAGGGAGGAGTCGCAGTCGGATGAGCTCGAGGAGAGTTCTCGACGGCTAGGCAATCTGAAGGTGTCGGAGGAGGGACAGTAGGGATTTGCTGCGATGGATAAAAAGATATGATACGATCATGACCATAATGAATAGACCTTTTCTGGGATTTGTGAATTTGTGACTTTTGTCTGCGACTCACTAGCTGATTGTATCGTAGGTCTTGCCTTCTCCTTGTATTGAGTTCTGAGGTATTATTGAGGCCACTGACTGCGGTCTCAAATTGTCCGACTATGAACTTCCAATCCAAAGATCCTGTGCCATCACCAAGAAGCACCCGATTACATCGGTAGACAAGTGTAAGTCAGGTCAATGACAATTGCCGCATAACTTAAGCCTCCGCATTGCTCCATAGCCGGAGTGGAGTAAGTACAGTACAGTACGCAGTACGGGCGCCGAAGCGGCCAAACGACGCAAACAAAACGATTTGCAAGAAAGTTCCGCTCCGGAAGATAACCAAACGATTCCGCACCTCCAAATCCACCACCACCACCGACTCCTCCTCCTCCTCCTCCTCCTCCTCCTCCTTCCCTTGGTCTCCCAAACCCCCGGACCAGAAGAGTCACTCAGCAAAAATGGTCCGCAAACTCACGCAACTGGCGAAAAAAGTGCCCACCCGGCCGGAAGGCTGGGTCGGACCCGGCGCTCCTCTGGAGGCGCGCAAACAGGTCTTTCTGTGAGCACCAACCAACCCCCCCCCCCCCCCCAAATCCTCGCAGTTTCCCTGCTCCCATACCCTCTCTTTGCGCCCCCAGGTTCTATTCCTTTCAGAGCGTCCCCGCTAATGTGTGCCGCCGCACAAAAGACCCGAGTTCACCGTCGCCCTCATCCGCACCCCCTTCCTGCCCCCGCGCTACGCCTCCTTCTACGTCCCGCTCCACCTCAACAAGCTCGACATGCGCGACTACCTGCAGCGCGCGTACGGGGTCGGTGTGCTGGCCGTGCGCAGCTTCGTCGAGCAGCAGAAGGTCACCCGCATGAAGAGCCGGGGCCGGTTCGGGTACGGGCCGCTGCGCCGCCCGCAGAGCAAGAAGCGGATGACCGTCGAGATGAAGGAGCCGTTCGTGTGGCCCGAGGCGCCGAAGGAGATGGACAAGTACGTTTTTTTTTTTTGCCTGTCCCCTTCCTGTTCCCCTGGTTTTGGTTTTGGCCGTGGTTTGTGGTTTGTGTGGGTTGCGTACGCAACGCCCCGCTCCGCTTTCCGGATGGAGTGTGGTGGAGAGATGAATGATGTACCGGCGGTGTTGGCTGGTGTGACGTGACGCAATGCTAATTCTACTTTTACCGGGCAGATGGGAGAAGGACCAATACTACAAGGCCGCCAAGTGGCAGCAGGACATGCAGGACGCCCAGAAGCCCGAGGCCCCCATGTTGGCCCCCACCAAGGAGCGCGAGTCGTACGCCGCCGAGGCCGAGAAGATCCTCAGCGGCGAGAAGCCCTGGCGGCCGACTTGGCAGGCGCTGGGGTTGAATTACGATCGCGCCGTCGGGGCCAAGCCGGCTACTAGTCCTAAGGCTGGGTCTGGGTCGAGGTCGTGAGGGTTGCCGGTTGTAGTGGGTGGATGATATCTGGGGAAAGGATGAAAGGCAGCGAACAATCCTAGATTCGGGAACAGCGCCGGCGGGCTGGCTGTTCTTTGGGGTTATGTATTTTCTTCTGGGGGTTTTTCTTTCAAGGTCGCGCTGTATGATATCGCTTTGGGTTTATAAATATATCTTTCTTTTTCTTCCACGGTGGTTGGTTTTGTTTGCGGAGTCCTGGGGACGTTGATTGTTCAGGGTGTGTATTGGATAAATATATTGTTGTTATCGGATAAAATGTATTGTTGGTTTCATAATGTGGATTATAATAAGACAAATGTGGGTGGAATAGCAAAACGCTGCATCGACAGAAACCCCGCTGGCTGCTTAAATCATAAAAACAAGAGCATTATCTACAGTTGGCCCAATCTGAGAAAGTATACTTTCAGCACCTCAAAACCGGTCTACAGCCGGCTCTCGATGAAATTGGCCTGGTGTTGCCCCGGCCAGTGAGCGTCGGGCCACACCTGTCGAATGGCTTCCCAGATGTGTCTGATTGCCAAGAATTAGTGGTAAATACTGATTTAATCAAATAGGAACACTTACTTGACGTAAATAATCTCCAGGCCCTCGTTGACCTCCTGCGGGACATCCTTCACATCCTTCCGGTTGTGTTGCGGCAGAAGGACGGTCTTCACGCCCGCACGCAACGCTCCGATCAGCTTCTCCTTGATCCCGCCCACCGGCATCACCTTCCCGCGCAGCGAAATCTCGCCGGTCATGGCGAGGCTCGGAGGCACCGGCTTGCCGCTGAACAGCGAGATCAGGCCGATCGTGTGGGCGAGGCCGGCGGAAGGACCATCCTTCGGAACCGCCCCGGACGGGCAGTGGACGTGCAAGCTGCGGTTCTTCATGATGTCCTCGTTGGGATCCGCGGACAGTCCCAGCTCGTAGGCATGCGCCTTGACCCAGGTGAGAGCGACCTCGACACTCTCGCGGAGAACACCTCCCAGGTTACCGGTCAGCTGGATGTTGCCGTTGCCCGGCATATCAGCCACTTCGATGAACAGGATACTGCCTTGGCCGCCGGTGGAGAAGGCCACGAGACCCGTCACCACGCCGGGCCGGCCATGCTTCTCTGCCAGTTCCTCGTAGAAACGCTCGATGCCGAGGATATCCTCCAAATCCTCGAGGCTCACGACGGGATTGTACGCTTCCAGCCGGCCGGCGTCTCCCGCGTCCGCGTACTGCACCGCCTTGGACCGGCAGATCGAGCCGATCTCACGCTCCAGGTTCCGTACTCCAGATTCCATGGTATACGACGTGATGACTTTGTCGAGAACCTCGTCCGATAAGATGACTTGGCCATCTGAGAGTCCGTTGGCCCGGACCTGCTTGGGGATAAGATGTCTCTTGGAGATGTGTCGCTTCTCGATGTTCGTGTAGCCGGACAACTGTATCGTCTCCATACGGTCAAGGAGTGGGGCGGGGATGGTCTCCAGCGAGTTGGCCGTGGCGATGAAAAGAATCTTGCTCAGGTCAATTGGGATGCCGATGTAGTGGTCGGTGAATGTGTGGTTCTGTTCGGGGTCCAAGACTTCGAGCATAGCTGCTGAGGGGTCGCCTTGGAAGTTGGCTCCGCCCACCTTATCGATCTCATCCAGCAAGAAGACCGGGTTGGCCACGCCGACCTTCTTCAAACCATTGACGATCAAACCAGGCATTGCGGCAACGTAGGTCCTGCGATGACCTCGGATCTCTGCTTCGTCCCGGACACCACCCAGGGATATCCGATGGAACTTGCGACCCAACGAGGCAGCCACGGACCGTGCTAGACTCGTCTTTCCAACACCCGGAGGGCCGACAAGCAGAAGAATCGGTGATTTGTCGCCGATGCGCTTGGACTCCAAGAGGTGTAGCTTGGTCTCAAGAGCAACCCTGTCTGCTTCCGAGAGAGTCGGGATATCCTTTTCAATGTCGCCCGCATCGGAAGCATCCAGTTCCTTGGTGAGACTCTCGATCTGGCGTTGCACATCCTTGTTGGAGGTTTGCTTTAGACGCAGCACCGCCAAGTACTCGAGAAGCCGCTTCTTGATCTTCTCCAGGCCGTAATGGTCGTCGTCTAATTGCTGGCGTGCTCTCTTCAGAGTCTCAGGACCAAGCTGGTCTTCGGTGACCTTGGTCCAGGGAATGTCGGCAATGTTCTCGAGGTAGCTTCTGCACACACCGTACTCTGCATTGGCCGGGTTCATCTTCCGGAGACGACGCAACTCCTTATCCGCGACTTTCCTGGCTTCAGGGCTAAGCTCAGCATCATTGAGTCTTTGCTGGAGCTCATCGACCTCGTTCGCTTCCTTCTCATCCCCGTCGTTGTTCCGGCCGCTTGCCATCCCCGGCGGCGTCAATCCCGTCAGGCCGGCCATTGCTCGTTTGGCCAGCAGCTCCCGCTCGCGCGGATCGATCTGGCTGATATCAAATGAAGACCCGGGGAATGTATTGGTAGTGATGGTCGTCACTTTGACGTTGCTCTTGATGTTCTGTACCTGCCGACTCAGGATCTCGATAGCGCCTTCTAGCCTGGCGCGGACATCAAACGAGGCCAGAATGCGGAGCTTCTCCTCGAAGCCCGAGTCGGCAACATCGGCCATGAAGTCGGCCAACCTACCCGCGTGGGAGATATCAGACTTCGTGATGAAGATCTCGAATTTCCGAGCAATGATGGGCGATAGGCGGGTTCCCGCGGAGGGCAGAAGTGAGGACAGTCGCAGGAGAGTCAATAGCTCCTTCGAAAGCTGTCTTAGCTGTTGGAATAGGTCGACCGTCTCAGTGTCATTGATGACTACACGTTCAAATATGGTTATTTAGCTAAGGACGTCGAAGAAGAATGCAATGGACACCGACCTTTATCGTCATGGATGATGGTTTCGGCCTCAAAGAACGGCCGTTCCTTGAGGACTCGTTTGAGGGTGAAGCGCTGGATTCCCTGCACCAGAAGGGATGGCTCTGCGTAGGCCCGGCGTTGGATGCCAATCACCTTACCCACGGTGCCATACCGGAAGAGGTCCTCCTTGCGCGCCTGTCCCGCATCAATCATCTCGTACTCGTCCCGCTTGTCCTCCTCCAGGGTTCCATCATCGATGACCCGCTGACCATCCTTGCTTAGGTACGGGGAGCTGAGAGGGATGCATCCGAAGGTGACGATGCTCCCGTCGCGTTTCGCTGCGGGAGAGCGGTCCAGCACGGTGGTCAGGAGATTCGCGATATCTGGTCGGTTGGAGACCGGAATCCGGAGTGTCACTCCGGGAAGTAGGACGGAGCCTTTGGGGAGCGGGACCAAGGCAAGCTTGGTGGTTCTGCCGCTGTGGGAACCCATCGCGGGATAATGGATACCAGATCAGTTCAAACGTGGGCCGCAAAGGTACAATGATTCAAGCGGAGAGAGGAATGGCAACAAGAGCGGTAGGGTGTGGTCGATTCAGCTGAGTCGATGTTATAAGAGAGAGAGGATGAGAAGGGGGAAAATAGGATATAGAATAGATTTATGGAGAGTTTGAAGTGAAGAGGTGAGGAATGTGAGGAGAGAAAGTGGTTCCAGATGGATGGATGGATGGATGGATGGGAGAAGGTGTGACACTCCCGTCTGGGGTTGGGGTGAGGCGGAGAGGAGGAGGAGGAGGAGGAGGAGATCGAAAGATAAGCGCCTCCCTCCCGATCATGCCGAGGTTCGTAGCCGTCAGGCGACCAAGCGTGAGTTAAATAACCTCCCACTGCGGGCAAAAACCTGGGGGATTCTCCTCTTGTCTCACTTGCTCCTTGCTCTTCCACCAGCTTCTAGTCTACCTACCCCCTTTAGGTTCGATCTGATAAGGTATGTTGTCGATCAAGATGGTCGCAACTTCGCAATAATGAGTACTATACTAGCCTACACTCACCATGACGTGTATTGAACAGTAGGATCGCTTATCGGGATGCTCTCTATCGCGAAGAGGCAAAAAGGGCCCCAGTTGTAAGATTACCCCCGTAAGATTACATTATCCCACTATCTTTGCCCCGGACCGGCCAGTCCAGCCGAGTCGTATGACAAAACCGAACCCGCAAAAAATACCCGGTGGAAAATGTGCTCGAGCCGGAGATCCAATCCAACCTTAACAACTTGACAGCAGTCACAGCAGTCACAGCACCGTGCAATTGCCACTCACCTCGCCATCTATTTGTTTTGTCCTGTCGGAGCGCATTCCCGTTCTTTCTCCTCTTTCACCCACCCGCTTCTAATCTCCTCTCCCCTGTTCTATTCCCCCCTCTCTCCCAACCACCGTCGAAATGGCCTCTACCCCGCTTGCCAGCGCAAACGCCGCTGATCCCTCCTCCCGCAAGGTCTTCACCATCGGAACGCGCAAGTCCAAGCTCGCTCTGCTCCAAACCGATCTGGTTCAGGCCGCCCTCAAGGCCAAATGGCCCGAGTATGAGTTCAAGATCCACTCGCGTGAAACCGCCGGCGACCAGAACACCACCATCGCGCTGCGGGACTTCACCACCAAGAACCTGTGGACACAGGAATTGGAGGAGCTGTTGATGGCCGGTCATGTGGACCTCATCGTGCATTCGCTCAAGGGTAAGTGTGGTGGCGCCCAACGGAAGAACAAGAAAGGCTCGGGGGAATTTTTGGGCTGACACAGACTTGTGGTTGCAACGTAGATGTCCCCACTCTGCTGCCGCCCTCATGCACGCTGGGCCCGATGATGGACCGGGAAGATACGCGCGACGTCTTGGTCGTCAAGCAGGGATTGCCGTACAAGAGCTTGGCCGACCTACCTGCCGGTTCCGTGGTGGGCACCTCCTCTATCCGTCGCACTGCCCAGCTGGCGCGGCGGTACCCCCATCTTAAGGTCACGGACGTTCGCGGAAACATCGGCACTCGTTTGTCGAAGCTCGATGCGGAGGATAGCCCCTATGCCTGTCTGATTCTGGCGGCGGCCGGTTTGCTCCGTCTGGACCTGCAGGACCGCATCACCGCCTATCTGGACTCCGAGAATGCCGGTATGCTCTACGCCGTCGGGCAGGGGGCTCTGGGTATCGAGGTCCGCAAGGATGATCAGCTTGTGCTCGACATGTTGACGGGCATCGGTCACCAGGAGACGACTCTCGCCTGTTTGGCGGAGCGCAGCCTGCTGCGGACCCTGGAGGGTGGCTGCAGTGCCCCTCTAGGTGTCGAGTCGGAGTGGGTTCGCGATGCCGATGGCTCGTCCAAGCTGAGGATGCGGTCGGTGGTGGTTAGCGTGGATGGCAGTGAGAGCTCCGAGGTGGAAGTGGATGGGTCCGTGGATACCCCTCAGGCTGCTGAGGAGTTCGGCGTCACGGTTGCCAATGCGCTGGTGGCCAAGGGAGCTGGAAAGATCCTTGAAGAGATCCAGCGGAACAAGCAGGCCTCTCAATGATGTCTTGTACAGTACAAAGATGCTGTGGTGGAGATGCTGGTCCTCTCCTTCACCGAAGGCATGAAGGATATGAAAAGACGGATACCCATACAAGGAAACGGCACGTTGCAGGTTTAGGATAGATTATGATATACCAACGCAATTTATAAGGCATATCTGCGTCGATGGCAGATCTAGCAAGGAATATATGCATTAATTATATGTGCTAGTCTCGTGGCGAGACTCGGACCAAGAAACCAACCATCGGCGTCTATATAGCATTCATGGCAATCATCCTCTATTGAGAGTGTTTCCCGAGCCTCGGGGGTTTGCTTCCTTGAACTCATCCCAGGCCCGGGCCTTCATAGTCTCCCCGTCGGCGATATCGTGGTCGTCTTCGTCGACCTCTGGTTTGATCCCGGATGCCTCGCCTCCCCCTTCGATAACGTTGCCCCGCCTTCGTTCCTCTTCGAGGTATTCATCGATGGTCATAGTCGGCAGGTTGTGCCCGGAGCGGAACACGCCCTGCTGCAGCTGGGTGCGGCGATCCAGTAATGTGAAGGGCTGCATCGGCCGTCCCTCCTTGCTCAAAATCGGCCCGAGCCTTCCTCCTCTCAAGAGCTCGGCGATCGGGCGGTCCAGTCGCTCGGAATACCCCGATTCGGCTTCCCCATTGCGTCTCCGGGGGTCCTCCGGCGACAGCTCGGTGGGATTGGGGGGTGCCGTGCGCATCGTGGCCAACATCGACAACTCCTGCGCCAAGAGGTCGAGCGACTGGAACGTCTGGTGGGCGTAGAGCGCCAGCTCCGCCAGGTACAACGCGCGCACATCGTCCTCGTCACTCTGCAGGCGGTCTTTGTTCTTGGACAAGTACTTTTTGTTTGGAGATTGAGTAAGCGGGCGACCTCCTTCATGTCAAGAGCCTGTGATGCTGTCTAACCTCGAGTTTCTGCTTCAATTCCTTCTCCTCCCGGAACCGGGTGATCTTCACCTCGCGCCGGACCGCCGCATCGTTGGTGGGGGTGAGCGAGAAGGTGGACGGGTTGGCCGCGTACCGCTCGTAGAGCTTCTTGTCGCTGGCGCTGAGGATCTCGTATTCTTCCAGGCGGGCGAGGAATCTTTCGTACTGGCTCAGGGCCCGGCGGAGGGAGGCTTCGCGGTCCGATGTGTAGGTTCTTTGGAGGAGGTCGGCGAGCAGGTATTCGACGGTCAGGTATCTGCAGTGAGAGAGAGGGTGTGTGTGAACAAAAGACAAGCTCCGATCAAATGTCTATGACTGAACAAAATGGGGGGGGGGGGGGGGCCAGTACTGTAGATCTCCGGTGGAGATGTCCTCGAGAGCTTCGTTGGAGCTGAACAGGGACAGCAAGCTCACTAATCGTTGGCATTCCTCAAGCTTGGCTATGACTGCGTTGACATCACTGCGATAAGCATCCGTGTTGCTGTCGAACCGCCCCTCCAGCGCGGTCTTCTCGGCTTTCGCCTCGGTGAATAGAGTGCGGAGGTTCTGTGGTGGTTCCATTAGGTTGGATGTGCGTCTTGCTGAGGGTGGTGCAGGTGTTGGGTTCTGGGTATGGAGGATGGCTGATCGACGTGCCCTCGAAGAAATAATTCCCTGGGCCCGCCCCGCGGCAAGCCCCGCAGCTATCAATTTAGGGGTGGATCCTCGCGCTCCAGCCCGGTGGAGGGAAGTATATATTTTCAAATTTCAATATATTTTCACAGAATATTGCTCCGGTCTAGTCGTGTCCATGGTAAGTAGTGATCTCAGTTGCGAAGTCTAGATACTTGATATCACTATTGTAACAGCACATACCTTATGCTGATCATTTCGAAGCTGTGTAACTCCAATAACCTCGAAGACATGTCTCAAGCCGGCGTGTGAAACATTCACACTCTACAAACAGAGCATGGTCCGTTTGTTGTACGGTTTGTATTCACTGCACAACACGGTGACACTGTCACAGATGTCGAAGAGAAATTCATTCCACTACAAGCCCTGCCCATTTCACTAAACACTCACTTTACCTCTTCTGCATTTCTAACATGAACACTTTCCCTCTCTCCGCCACAATTCTCCTACTCCGAGTCGAGCCTAGAGTATGAAAATGGCTGGGTCGAACGTCGACAACCTCAACGCCGGATTTCTGGAGATCCCTGTCTCCAATACTAAGAGCGACGCCCCAAGCGCTACCAACGAGACCACTGGAGTCGAGGTCATCTCAGAGAACGCCGAAAACGCTTCCAGCTCGTCTGACTCGGATGATGATGAGCAAGAAAGCATCAACCCAATGGATGCCTCGCAACGACGGAGGCTTCAAAATGCCAAGTTCAACGTCCTGTAAGTTCATTCCATCACTTACCCTTCATTTTTGGGTGTGATTAACACTCACCCAGCTTGTCCGAGCGCGCTGTCACCGATTCCGTCGACACCAACAAAAGGGTGGCGCCTGATCTGCCTGACGCCCAGCTTTCGACCGCTCACTTGATAGTCAAGCACGATCTTGCCACTGGTACCTTGGATCCAAGAGACTACCAGGTAGAGCTCTTCGAAAGGGCCAAGGCACAGAATACGATTGCCGTGCTCGAAACTGGTAAGAACTGACACCCACTCAATAGGCCTGGCATGTCTGATCTATGTGTGTGATAGGCTCGGGGAAGACTTTGATCGCAGTGCTGCTCCTTAGGCATACATTGCAAAACGAGCTAAATGATCGTGCTGAAGGAAAGCCGCACCGCATATCTTTTTTCTTGGTGCGTATATCTTTCCATGAGTTTATGAGAAAACTCACACGTCGACAGGTTGATAGCGTTACTCTCGCCTTTCAGCAAGCGGCAGTGCTACGTCACAACCTCGATCAAAGCGTTGGTCAGTTCTTCGGCGCCATGGGAACCGATCTGTGGAACAAGGAGATTTGGGACGAGCATTTCAAGACGAACATGGTCATTGTCTGCACGGCTGAGATCCTGCATCAATGCTTGCTCAATTCTTACATCAGGATGGATCAGATCAATCTCTTGATCTTTGATGAAGCTCACCATACCAAGAAGGATCATCCCTATGCACGGTGCGTTCAGTGTGTGACAAAGCTCGAGTAGATTGTCTGACTGGGCTTAGGATTATTCGTGACACGTACCTGAAGGAGGTTCCTTCAAAGCGGCCAAGGGTATTTGGGATGACGGCTTCTCCAGTGGACACCAAAGGTGATGTGGTCGATGCTGCGATGTATGAACAAGCTCTCTCCTATCTCTCTGATGCACTTGCTAATATCTCGTAGGAGGCTTGAAACGTTGTTAGACAGCACTATTGCCACAACATCCCAGGCTACGTTACTGCGACAATATGTTAGTCGTCCGGTCGAAGAAACGTGGGCATACAAGAGATTAGAGCCCCCAGTCGCGACGGCATTGTACAAAGATCTCAAGCAACGGTTTGGTGACCTCGAGTGTCTCGAGGGAATCTTCAAATTCGCCTGGCAGGCAACCTCTGAACTGGGTAGTTGGTGCTCGGATAGAGCATGGCTGCGTGCTTTAGCTGATGACGTTCTGCCCCGACTCGAGGGGAAGATCAACAAGTCGGTTGAATCTAATAGTTCGCTCACAGAATCCCAGGACACGCATACACAAATCTTGCGAATCAGAGAAGCCAGCAACCTTGTCAAAAGGCATGAGCTCAGCAGCCCTCTCGCTCCAGGAACTCTAAGCTCGAAGGTGCAGTTGCTCCGTGCTGAGCTGCAGAAGCGCTTTCTGCATCCAGATCAAACAAAGTGCATTGTCTTCACCGAGAAACGATACACCGCGTTAATGTTGTTTGAGCTTTTTAGCAACTTACCTATCCCTTACCTTCGACCTGGTGTGCTTATTGGGGTTCGATCGGGGGACGTTGCAGGAATGGGCATAACTTTTCGTCAGCAGTTCCTTACCTTGATTAAATTCAGAGAAGGAGAGATCAACTGCCTGGTAGGTGACGATGCTGCCTACAGAATCAATAATGCTGACTGAATAAGTTCGCTACCTCGGTAGCTGAAGAAGGTCTTGATATTCCGGACTGTAATCTCGTCGTTAGGTATACAGACCTAGATGTCCACCATTGAGAGGGTCTGACTTATAGCATAGGTTTGATCTTTACCAGACACTCATTCAGTACGTGCAGAGCCGTGGTCGTGCCCGGCACTACAAGTCAACGGTATGAGATACGACTCTCGATCCGCGAAGTCAATGCTTATTTTATTCACAGTATGCAATCATAGTCGAAAGATACAATCCGCAGCACCAGGACCGACTGTCGGAAGTTCGAGATGCCGAGGTAGGCCCACATCCTGTTTAGAAGAGTCGGGCTAATCTGAGACAGAGCATAATGCAACAGTTTTGTGAAGCTCTGCCTGAGAATAGATTACTGCATGGGAACGATGATCTAGAAAAGGTGTTGGAGAAAGAAGCCGGCAAGCGGACTTACACTATCAAAGCATCCGGTGCCAAGTTGACCTATCACTCCGCCATTGCCATACTCGCTCGCTATGCTAGCTCTCTGGTAAGTGTGATCCATATGATAGACTGTGATTGTGCTGACATAGCAACCGTTCAAGCAATATGAGAAAGAGCAAGATGCAAAAGTGCATTACGTGGTACTTCCTGTCAACAATGCTTTTGTTTGCGAGGTCATTCTGCCTGAGAAGTCGCCAGTGGTAGGGCTCACTGGGAGTCCGGAAATCCGAAAATCGAGAGCCATGCAGACTGCAGCATTTGATACATGCATACGGCTACGCAAAGCCGGATTGCTCGACAATCACTTCAAGTCAATGTTCCATCGTCGCTTGCCTGCGATGAGGAATGCCAAACTTGCCATAACCTCCAAGCAGACTAGCCAGTACGACATGATAGTCAAACCGTCATTTTGGGAAGACAAAAGAGGCGAGCTTCCACATAGTCTTTACATCACTGTAATCCTGTTGGAACCTTCTCGTCCCCTAGCAAGACAGCACGCAAGCCTCTTGTTGCTTACTAGGAACCCCCTTCCGGAGTTTCCAGCCTTTCCCATCTATCTCGATGAAGATATAGAGACGATGGTGCACCTGATTCCATTGAGAGAACAGCTAACAATCTCAAAGATAGAGCTGCAATACTTCACGACATTCTTCCTGCGAGTGTTTTGTGATATCTTCCACAAAACCTATGGCTACCAACCCGAAAAGATGACATACTGGCTAGGACCGGCACATTCACAAGCCATTCCAGATCGGGACACCAGCCCCAGGGACTTGGTTGATTGGAAGACCCTGATATACATGTATTACAACGAGACTTTGCCAGTTACAAGTAAGACAGATCCAGACTATCTGCTCAATCGCCTGGTCTTTGATAACTGGAACGGGGCGTGCAGATACTTCACTCTTGCGGTTGAGAGAACTCTACACCCTTCAGATCCCCCACCTTCCTTTGCGGCACGGCGCAGGCACATGAGTGATATCATGAATTACAGCACGAGCCTCTCAAAGAACTCGCGTGCCAAATTCCTCTCAAGTTGCGATTGGAATCAGCCGGTCTTGAAAGCGGAACTAGTTCGCCTTCGCAGAAACCTGTTGGACAGAATGACGGAGACGGAAAGGGAAGTCGAAACGAGGTGCTACATTTGCGTTGAGCCACTTAAGATCTCCGCCGTGCGTGACTTCTTTTGCCCCATTATCGGCTGCTTTCCAAACTGACCATCATAAGATTCCTGCTTCAATAGCAGCCTCATGTCTGGCGTTTCCTGCCATTATATCCAGGATGAACTCATATTTGATAACCTTGGAAGCTTGCGCCGGGTTGGATCTTACGATCAAACTTGAATTTGCACTAGAGGCTTTGACCAAGGATTCTGACAACACAGAGGAACATCGAGCCCAGCAAATTCACATACAAAGGGGCATGGGGAAGAACTACGAGCGCCTCGAGTTTCTTGGGGACTGCTTTCTCAAGATGGCTACCTCAATTGCTCTTTTTTCACAGAATCCCGACGATGACGAATTCGACTACCATGTCAGCCGAATGTGTCTTGTCTGCAACAGGAACTTATTCAACACGGCGGTACAGAAGGAACTCTATAAGTATGTCAGGACACAAGGTTTCTCTCGGTATGAAGCCCCTAGGCATTTTGAGCGGAAATAGATCACTGACCACTGCTTGAAGACACACATGGTATCCTGATGGCTTGAGCCTCTTGCGAGGAAAGGATCACAGCAAGCAGATGAGCTCAGCGACTAAACATGCACTAGGAGAGAAGACCATCGCAGATGTCTGCGAGGCGTTGATAGGAGCATCTCTGCTCACCGGGGGACCCCAGCATCGGTTTGACATGGCAGTAAAAGCAGTGACTGCTCTCGTAGACGATGCGAGCCACAAAGTCATCTCCTGGGGGAATTACCAGGATCTGTACAGCATACCTAAATACCAAGTCCAGACCGCCGATGGTTTTGAGCTTGATTTGGCCCGACAGATTGAAGAGAAGCTTGGCTACAAGTTCAAGTATCCCCGGCTTTTGCGATCCGCGTTCACCCATCCTTCGCTGCCCTCTGCTTGGGCTAAGGTTCCTTGCTACCAAAGGCTGGAGTTCCTCGGGGACGCTCTACTAGACATGGTCTGTGTCGAAAATATATTCCATCGTTTCCCAGATCGAGATCCCCAGTGGCTCACCGAGCACAAGGTAGGCGGCTGACCGCCCCGCAATCGCAAAGAATGCTATTGACAATTGAGCTGCAGATGGCGATGGTGTCCAACAAGTACCTCGGTGCCTTAGCAGTGAAGCTGGGCCTTCATACGCATTTGAAGCACTTCAGCAACCCTTTGCAGTCACAAATCACTCTTTACGCGCAAGCGATTCAGATGGCGGAGAGTGAGAGCAAAGGTGCAGTGGATTACTGGGTTGATGCGAACGACCCGCCGAAAGTAAGGAAATGTCTGAGCGAGATGCGCTCAGCCACGCTAATTTGACTATCTAGTGCTTGCCGGATATGGTCGAGGCCTACTTGGGAGCAATCTTCGTTGACTCCAATTTTGACTTCGAGGTGGCTGAAGTGTTCTTCCATCGCTTCATCCAGCCCTATTTCGAGGACATGACCATCTACGACACATTTGCTAACAAGCATCCAACTGTACGAGCCACCCCTGATTTCTTGTGCAGTTTATGACTGACTTGGGCTAGACGTTCCTCCACAACCGATTGGGAAATGAGTATGGTTGCCTGAACTACTGCCTGAAAGCCGGAGAGCTGCCTGGTGCCGATGGGACTCAGTCGAGTGTGCTGGCAGCAGTCTTCGTGCATGATGCTATCATTGCTGAGGGCAGGTCTTCGTCCACCCGCTACGCTAAAGTCAAGGCCAGCGAGAGAGCGTTGGCGGCTCTGGAGGGAATGTCGCGTTTGGAGTTCCGCCAGAAATATAACTGCGATTGTCGGGAGGTGTGTGATGCGGCGGACCAAGAGATTGGGACAGCGATTTAACAAATGATGTGGTCTATTGAATTAAATCAGTCAACTGGGAACATCGAACAGGTGTTGGATCGATAGTTGAGGTGTTAATCAAGATCTAAGATTATACACTGTACGGTGTAGGTACCTTATAGATATGGTGTATGATATGTAGATCCGTGGTAGGCAAGAGCTGGGGCACGGAGCGGCTAGTCCGAATCAGGGAAGGTGGCAGGCATGCCCCCTGAAGTTCCCTTCAAGTCCCCTTCCTTCAGGCTTACCGACTGACGGTCTGACCTTAGACAGTTAGACTAAGTCCCTCCCGCTGTTGTTCTCCAACCCGCGTCCGCTGGTTGGGAAAAAAAGTGCCTGGAACCACAACTAAGGTAAACTGAAAGCTGAGCCCGATCGGAAGATCTTCTTTGGAGATTATCCTACTACCTACAAATCCTTTCTATGAACCCCTGGACTTACAACTCCTCACTTCATTTCCTCACTTTCAGCTCGCTTCATTCACTCTACCGCTCTTTTTCCTGCCGTGGTCTTCCTAGTTCCGACTATACCTAGAGCCTAGACTAGAGCTTGGGTTGATTCCGCGCACCCCGAACCGATACCGCGACTTTCTGGTGTCAACAAATCCGCAACTTCTCCCGCTCCCCTCCCTCCTCTTTCCCCGAACCAAAAACACGAACGAAACCTCTCCTCCAACCTCTATGATATCCGCGCATCGTTGTACATAAGGAGTTACAGATATGGAGGTTGCCAGTGCGGAGGTCTCAAACGGGGCCCCGCCATCGGCGCAGACGACAGCTTTGGTGGATCCAAGTGCTGTCATCCAGTATTTGATCGGTGTGTTGCAGGTGACTCTGGGCGCTCTGAAAACTGAGCTGGAAAGCACCGGAAGCTTGCTGTCCGAGGCCAAATACAATGAGACTGTGCAGCGCTGCACGCGGTTTGCCTCAGAGTCGCAGGTCGCTCTCTATGTGCAGAAAGACCTGGTGGCCGCTGGAGAGGCCAACGGGGCCGACGTTGACGAGGGTACGCACTCTCCTTGGACACCATGCCTTTGTGATCAACCAGCTAACTAGAGAATTATCTTCAAACTGCGCAGAATCGTCAAGTCAGTACGTGTACAGCCTCGCCGCCGAAATCTCGTCCGCCCCGACAACCGTCGCCTCCGTCGCCTTCATCAAGCGGCCCGCGGCCATCGATCCCTCGCTCCCCATCTCGGCGCAGATCCAGGTCCTGAACCTCCCGGGTGTGGCTTCCTTGAGTACCGACCCCGCTCAGCAGAGCAACGCCCTTTCGCCCTACGAGATCCTACACCTGCTGCTTCGCCACGCGCTCAGTCCTTACTTCGAAGCTTATACCCGCACCCAGGAGGTCGCGAGTGGATCGAAGCCCCGGACGGATACGGAGGTGAAGACGGGGGTTCCTGGCACCAAGAAGAAATTCGCGGAGCTGGAACTCGGGCTTCAGCATTTGCAGCAGAATGTCGAGATCCCCGCCTTGAATCTGCCGCTCCATGAGGTGGTTCAGGGGGCGCTGCTCGAGGCAGAAAAGCGCGGAGTCAGACCCTCGGTGGAGTTGATCAGCCCGACGATACTGGAGAGCAGCGCTTTCATCAACAGTATCCAGAACAACGTCAACGGCTGGATTCGGTCGATTCAGACCATCACCAAGATGTCTCGTGATGCCGATAGCGGGTCCGCAGCTCAAGAGATCAACTTCTGGCTGTCGATGGAAACTGCTCTCGAAGGTATCGAAGCTCAACTGCGCGGCGACGGCGTTCAGTTGACGATGGACATTCTGCGCCATGCGAAACGTTACCAAGCGACTCTCAGTTTCGTCGCGGACACGGGCTTGCGCGAAGCGACCGATCTGGTTCAGAAATACAACCAGCTTATGCGGGACTTTCCTCTAGACGAGTTGCTGTCGGCAACCACGTTGCAGAAAGTTCAGGAATCTTTGAACTTGATCTTTAACCACCTGAACAAGAAGTTGAAGATCTGCCCCTATCCCATTAAGCGCGCACTTTCCTTGGTGGAGGCTATCTCTGGAGACCTTGACAATGTGATTCATTCCCTGCTACACGGCCGCACAATCCTCCATCTCGATTACCGCGAGTTTCGATCGTTGATGAAGACGGCCGGCGCCATCTGGCGAACCTGGGATGAAAATCTGAAAGAGTTTACCAATGTTGCCCGTGAGTCTACTCGTCGCCGCAATGAGAAGTTCATCCCGATCAAGATCGCCGCGCGCCACGAAAAGACCCAAGAACGATTGAAGTATATCAACACCTTCAGAGTCAATCATGAGCAGCTTCAACGCACAATCGTTAACGTCCTCGGTCCAAAGACGACTTCTGCTGGCGATGCGGCTGCCGGAGCTGGTTCTGATGGAGCCGTCATCGTCGAGGAGATTGGCGATGTTGACGCTGTTGAAGAAGTCGCTCAAGCTTACGCAGCCCTGAAGAATGTTGACGTCTTGGACGTCTCTCCTTTTGGCACCCAACTGTGGATTAAGGAAGAGATCGCTTACAATGAGCGTACGTCCCGTGTCGAGAACTCTATCATAGCCCGTCTTCGAGACCGTCTGGCCACTGCGAAGAACGCCAACGAGATGTTCCGTGTCTTCTCCAAATTCAATGCTCTCCTCGTCCGCCCCAAAATCCGCGGTGCTATCGGCGAGTACCAGACTCAGCTCATTGAAAATGTCAAACAAGATATCTCGTCCTTGCATGAGCGGTTTAAGCAACAATATGGCCACTCCGAAGCACATGCTATGGCGCAATTGCGCGATATGCCCCCTGTTGCTGGTGCCATTGTCTGGGCGCGTCAGATTGAGCGTCAATTAGACGGATACATGCGCAAAGTCGAGAACGTGCTTGGAGAAGATTGGCACCTTCACTCTGAGGGCCAGAAGCTCCAGGCTGAGAGTAATCTGTTCCGCAAGAAGCTGGATACGCGCCCGGTCTTTGAGTCTTGGCTCCACGATGTACAACGGCGGCACATCACCATTTCGGGCCGCCTCTTCAACATTGTGCGCAACCGTGCTGCTGGAAACACGCTGGAACTTACTGTCAATTTCGATGCCCAGATCATTGCCTTGTTCAAGGAAGTAAGAAACCTTATCTGGCTTAATTTTCAAGTTCCCCATGCGGTCAGCAACATTTCCAAAGAAGCCAAGCGCGTCTACCCGTATGCCATCAGCCTGATGGAGAGTGTCCGCACCCTGCTACAAACAAATCGCTCGATTATGACCATGACCGATGTCGCAATCCTGTTGAATGGATACGTGAACGACGCTCAAACCATGATCATCAAGGGTGTTCCCCTACGATGGGAATCGTTTGTCCACTCATATGAGCTTCATGTTAAACAGTCTGCGTTGGCTAACGGAGCTATTGAGACAGCCATCCCAACCAGGGGAGAAAGCAAGCATGTTCAGTTCGTCCGTGAGTTCGCTGGGTCAGCATCCGTACTTCAGTCCAAGACAGCCGTCCTGGCTTCGATCAATGAAAGTATCCAAAAGGCAATTCATGAGTTGAAGACCTGTCCTTATGATGCTACTGCGTTCAGACAACGCTTGGATGCTATCCAGGTTGCAGTCGACAAGCTGAACTTGGAGAACTATGTGAACCTTGGATACTGGGTCGCCAATTTGAACCACAAGATTGAATTGATCCTGCGCGAGCGTCTCCATCGTGCCATACGCGAATGGATTCTCTCGTTCCAGGACGCAACGGATAGTCACCACACCATGCAAATCTCCAGTGGTGTACAGACCGGTGAAAACGAAGCCTCTTTGTACAGCATCGAGTTCCCCGGCCTAGTACACGAGATCTCCATGCGCAACCAGGTTCTCCACCTAGACCCACCTCTGCAGTATGCCCGTGCCAGCTGGTTCGCTCATTTTGACAACTGGCTTGGTGTGATCTGCAATCTTGAGAAGATTAAGTCGTCTAGATACCAGATTTCGATCGATGTGCAGAAGATCCAGCTCTCCGAGGCTTGCTTCGCTACTCTTCCCCAACATTGCACCAATGAATTGAACCAGGTCTACAACGCCATTGAGTCGAGACTGAAGGATGTTTCGGCGTACGTGGACAAATGGCTGCAATTCCAGTCTCTGTGGGACTTGCAGTCAGAACAAGTCTATGATATCCTTGGTGATGACCTGTCTCAATGGTTGCAGCTCCTTCAAGAGATCCGAAAGAGCCGTGCTACCTTCGATACCTCGGAAGTGAGCCGGTCATTCGGTAACATTAAGATTGACTACGAACAAGTCCAGACGCGAGTGAATTCCAAGTATGATCAATGGCAGCATGAGATCCTGCTCAAGTTTGGATCTAAGCTCGGAGGCCGAATGAGGGAGATTCATTCTGAGATCGCTGCTGCCCGCAGAGATCTGGAAGGGCAAACCTTGGAAGCAGCCTCTACGGCTCACGCTGTCTCTTTCATTACCATTGTTCAGCAGTGCAAGCGCAAGGCCAAGGTCTGGGAACCAGAGGTCGATCTTTTCCGTCAAGGTCAAGCCACACTTGCCCGACAGCGCTATCAGTTCCCCAGCGATTGGCTTCACGTTGAAAACGTTGATGGCGAATGGCAAGCCTTGAACGAACTCCTTGCGCGGAAGAGCAAGATCGTTCAGGACCAAACCGAAGGACTGCGTGCGAAGATTGCAGCTGAAGACAAGGTTATTGGCGATAAGATCACAGAAGTCATCAGCCAGTGGAACGAGGAGAAGCCCGTGTCCGGTACAATCCCGCCCGAAGAAGCGTCTCGCACGCTGAGCTCGTTCCAGTCTCGTCTCGAGTCTCTACAATCCGAGTATGAGATGGTTTCGAAGGCGAAGGAGGCTCTCGACCTTCCAGCTGGCGCAGAGTCTGCGTTACCCGCCATCTTGGAAGAGGTGCAAGATTTCATGTCTGTCTGGGCAGCTCTGTCGACCATCTGGAAGAGCCTTAACGACCTGAGGGACATGCTCTGGACTAGTGTGCAGCCGAGAAAACTCCGTCAATCCATTGATGGATTGATCAAGATGACAAAGGAGATGCCTAGTCGCATGCGCCAATACGCAGCCTTTGAACACATCCAGAATGTTCTTCGCCAGCTCCTCAAAGTAAACCCCTTGCTCTCGGACATGAAGTCTGAGGCCGTTCGCGAGAGACACTGGCATAAGATCTACAAGGCATTGAAACCAGGCAAGAGGTTCTCACTCGTTTCCCTGACCCTTGGAGATGTGTGGGATCTTCAGCTTGCGGTTAGCGAGACCATTATCCGTAATATCATCGCTCAAGCACAGGGGGAGATGGCACTGGAAGAGTTCCTGAAGTCGGTTCGCGAAACATGGCAGAACTACTCCCTCGACCTGGTCAACTACCAGAACAAATGCCGTCTCATTCGTGGCTTCGACGACCTGTTTGCCAAATGTAGCGAGAATTTGAACTCTCTCCAGGCAATGAAGCATTCTCCCTACTACAAAGAGTTCGAGGAGGAAGCCTCCTCTTGGGAAGACAAGCTTAACAGAGTTCATGTTCTTTTTGACGTCTGGATCGATGTTCAGAGACAGTGGGTTTACCTTGAGGGTGTTTTCACTGGCAATGCAGATATCAAGCACCTGCTGCCACTCGAATCTAGTCGCTTCCAGAACATCAACTCTGAATTCTTTGCTGTCATGAAGAAGGTGTACAAGTCGCCCTTCGTGCTAGATGTCCTTGCTATCAATGGTGTACAAAAGTCTCTCGAACGGTTGGCTGAGCTGCTGAATAAGATCCAGAAGGCTCTGGGAGAGTATCTTGAGCGGGAGCGTGTGTCCTTCCCTCGTTTCTACTTCGTTGGTGACGAGGATCTGCTCGAGATTATCGGTAACTCCAACGACATTTTCCGCGTCGCAAAACACTTCAAGAAGATGTTTGCCGGTCTCTCAGGTGTCCTGATGGACGATGACAACAATATCATTGGTTTTACCTCCAAGGAAGGCGAGGAAGTTCGACTCAAGAAGGAGATCAACCTGGTCAAGACGCCTCGGATCAACGACTGGCTCAGTGCTATTGAGAGCAACATGAAGTTGACCCTTGCCGAGCTTCTGGCGGAAGCTGTGGAACAGTTTGAACCGCTGTACAATGCCCCGGAAGTTGATCACACTGCCTTTAATGATTTCCTGGCCAACTATCCCGCACAAATCGTGGTTCTTGCCAGTCAGGTCGTGTGGACCAGTGCTGTTCAGAGATCCTTGGAGAGCGGTGGAAGCAATCTGCCCGCATTGTTCGATTCTCAAGTCCGAGTATTGGAACTGTTGGCCGCCACAGTCCTTGGCGAGTTGGATGGGATAACCAGAAAGAAGTGTGAGCACATGATCACCGAATTCGTTCACCAACGAGATGTCATCTCCAAACTTATCTCCATGAATGCTTCCACACCGACCCACTACCTGTGGCTCCTCCAGATGCGCTATGTCTATCATGCTGAAGGAGACTTCCTCCAGAGATTGTATGTTCACATGGCCAATGCTAAGCTGAACTATGGTTTCGAATATCTGGGTGTTCCTGAACGTCTTGTCCGCACTCCTCTTACCGATCGTTGTTTCCTTACCCTCACCCAGGCTCTTTGTCAAAGACTGGGAGGTTCTCCTTACGGTCCCGCTGGTACAGGAAAGACTGAGTCCGTTAAAGCACTTGGTCTCCAGCTCGGAAGATTTACCCTCGTTTTCTGCTGTGATGACACTTTCGATTTCCAGGCCATGGGTCGCATCTTCTTGGGTATCTGTCAAGTCGGTGCCTGGGGTTGTTTTGATGAGTTCAACCGTCTCGAAGAGAGAATTCTGTCGGCCGTATCTCAGCAGATTCAGAATATCCAGATCGGTCTCCGGACTGGTGAAGAGGACGACAAGGCCCAGATAGAGCTGGTTGGTAGACGTCTCTCCGTCAATCCCAACACTGGTATCTTCATCACCATGAACCCTGGATATGCAGGACGTTCCAACCTCCCAGACAACTTGAAGAAACTCTTCCGGAGCGTCGCTATGTCCAAGCCAGACAAGGAATTGATTACAGAGGTGATGCTTTTCTCCCAAGGCTTCAAGCAAGCCAAGCGACTATCAAAACAGACCGTTCCCTTCTTCGACCACTGTTCCTCGCAGTTGTCCAAGCAGGCTCACTACGATTTCGGTCTGCGTGCCCTCAAGAGTGTCTTGGTCAGTTCAGGAGGTCTCAAGCGTACCAGAATAGCCAACTCCGATGGTGACCTGGGACCTGATGAGATCATTGAGCCACAGATTATTGTTCAGAGTCTCCGCGAAACAATTGCACCTAAGCTGGTTCGTGAGGATGTCGAGAGAATGCTAGATATCCAGAGGCAAGACTTCGCTGGAGTCGAATACGTGCCTGCCAACTATGAAAAGCTCACCGCAGCCGTTCGTGAAATCGCCAACGAGCAACACTATGTCGACAGCGAGATGTGGATTACAAAGGCCCTGCAGCTCTTCCAGATCCAGAGTATCCATCACGGTGTGATGATGGTGGGTAAGTCGGGGTCCGGTAAATCTGCTGCATGGAAGATTCTGCTGCAGGCTCTTCAACGCATCGAAAATGTCGAAAGCGTTTCTCACATTATTGACTCCAAGGTCATGTCCAAGGAAGCACTATATGGTAGCTTAGATCCGACCACTAGGGAGTGGACCGACGGTCTCTTCACTGGTATTCTTAGAAAGATCGTGGACAACCTTCGAGGTGAAGATGCGAAGCGTCACTGGATTGTTTTCGATGGTGATGTCGATCCGGAGTGGGTAGAGAACTTGAACAGTGTTTTGGATGACAACAAGCTCCTGACACTCCCGAACGGAGAGCGTCTCAACCTGCCACCGAATGTTCGTATCATGTTTGAAGTCGAAAGCTTGAAGTACGCGACTTTGGCCACGGTCAGTCGTTGCGGTATGGTCTGGTTCAACGACGACACAGTTACTCCTTCGATGATGATTTCGAACTATGTTGAGTCGCTCAGAACCCGGACCTTCGAGGATCTGGACGATGACAGTGCTCCCGCAGGCCAGGCTGCCATCAAGACACAGGATGCTCAGGAGATGCTTTCTAACATTCTCAAACATCTGCTGCAGACTGATGAGCTTGTTCTGAAGTCTCTCGACGAAGCTAAGAACTACAATCACATCATGGAATTCACCAGTATCCGTGCACTGAACACTCTGTTCAGTCTTCTCAACAAGGCCTGTCGGAATATTCTCGAGTACAATATCCAACACGTTGATTTCCCCTTGGACTCTGAGCAGATTGAGGCCTACATCTCGAAGAAGCTTCTCCTTGCGCTTGTGTGGTCTTTCACAGGTGACTGCCCGCTGGTTGACCGCAAAGCCTTTGGTCAGTTTGTGTCTGCGTTGACGACAACTGATCTTCCGCCTGACGGAACGTCATCTATCATCGATTTTGATATTACCCTGCCAAAGGCCGAGTGGACAAGTTGGCAATCACAAGTGCCCTCCGTGGAGATCAACACGCATTCCATCACCCAAACCGATGTGGTTATTCCTACTGTGGATACTGTTCGCCATGAAGATGTTCTGTACTCCTGGCTCGCGGAGCACAAGCCCTTGTTGCTGTGTGGTCCTCCAGGTTCCGGTAAAACCATGACGCTGTTCGCTGCCCTTCGAAAGCTGCCGAATATGGAGGTTGTTGGCCTCAACTTCTCCAGCGCGACTACTCCTGATCTGTTGATCAAGACCTTCGAGCAATACTGTGAATATAAGAAGACTCTCAACGGTGTTGTCATGTCTCCGAACCAGATTGGCCGCTGGCTGGTCATCTTCTGTGATGAGATCAACTTGCCTGCCCCAGACAGATATGGAACCCAGCGTGCGATTTCCTTCCTTCGCCAGCTTGTGGAGCAAAATGGCTTCTGGAGGACCTCGGACAAAACATGGGTCACCCTCGATCGCATTCAGTTTGTCGGCGCCTGTAACCCTCCCACCGATGCAGGACGTACCCCCATGGCTGAACGTTTCTTGCGTCACGCTCCCCTTATCATGGTCGACTACCCTGGCGAGATCTCGCTCATGCAGATCTATGGAACCTTCAACTCTGCAATCCTCAAGATTCTTCCTTTGTTGCGCGGATACTCCGAATCACTCACAAAGGCCATGGTTCGATTCTACCTCGAGTCGCAGACCAGGTTCACGCCCCAGATTCAACCTCACTACGTTTACTCGCCGCGTGAACTTACCAGATGGGTTCGTGGTGTTTACGAAGCTATCAAACCGCTCGAAACACTTTCCGTCGAGGGTCTGGTTCGGATCTGGGCGCACGAAGCGTTGCGTCTCTTCCAGGATCGACTTGTAACTGAGGAAGAAAGAAGCTGGACTGCGGACGCGGTGCGCCGTATCGCGCTCGACAACTTCCCCACAATCGACGAAGAGCAAGCGCTGAAGGGCCCGATCTTGTTCTCCAACTGGCTCTCCAAGAACTATGTTCCAGTTGAGCAAGAGCGCCTGCGTGACTTTGTTAAGGCACGCCTCAAGACATTCTGTGAGGAAGAAGTTGACGTGCCTCTCGTTTTGTTCAATGACGTCCTGGAGCATGCCTTGCGCATTGACCGAGTGTTCCGTCAGCCTCAGGGCCATCTCATTCTCATCGGTGTCAGCGGTAGTGGGAAGACCACACTGTCACGTTTTGTTGCGTGGATGAATGGTTTGAAGGTGTTTCAAATCAAGGTGCATGGAAAGTACTCTTCTGAAGACTTTGACGATGACCTTCGGACTGTTCTTCGCCGCGCAGGTTGCAGGGGTGAGAAGATCTGTTTCATCATGGACGAAGCAAACGTCCTCGACTCGGGTTTCCTTGAACGTATGAACACTCTCCTTGCCAACGCCGAGGTTCCGGGTCTCTTTGAGGGTGATGAATTCTCCTCCTTGATGACAGCCTGTAAGGAGGGCGCACAGCGGCAAGGTCTCCTGCTCGACAGCCAGGAAGAATTGTACAAGTGGTTCACGCAGCAGATCGTCAAGAACCTTCACGTCGTGTTTACCATGAACCCGCCAGAGGAAGGGTTGTCGTCCAAGGCTGCAACAAGTCCCGCGCTGTTCAACAGATGCGTTCTCAACTGGATGGGCGACTGGTCGGACCAGGCTCTCTTCCAAGTTGGTTCTGAACTCACGCAGTCGGTCGACTTGGACAAGCCCAACTTTGTTGCCCCGGACAGCATTCCTGTTGCTTATCGCGAGCTCAGCCTACCTGCCTCTCATCGGGATGCAGTTGTCAACTCTATGGTGTACATCCACTACTCGCTGCAACGATTCAACCAGCGCTTGCAGAAGCAGCAAGATCGGACTACGTATCTGACTCCTCGCCACTACCTCGATTTCGTCGCCCAATATGTCAAGCTTTTCAATGAGAAGCGAGAGGACCTCGAGGAGCAGCAAAGACATTTGAACGTTGGACTTGAGAAGTTGCGCGATACGGTCGACAAGGTTCGCGATCTTCGAGCCAGTCTTGCCCAGAAGAAGACGCAGCTAGAGAAGAAAGATACGGAAGCCAATGAAAAGCTGCAGCGTATGGTTGCCGATCAACGAGAGGCCGAGCAGCGCAAGACTGTTTCTCTCGAAGTCCAAGCAGCCTTAGAGAAGCAGGAGAAAGAGGTTGCACTCCGGAAAGAGGTCGTCCTGAACGACCTTGCTCGAGCCGAACCGGCCGTCTTGGAGGCTCAGAAGAGTGTCAGCAATATCAAGCGTCAGCATTTGACGGAAGTCCGTTCCATGGGCAACCCCCCTGCCAGTGTTCGGCTTGCTCTGGAAGCTGTCTGCGCTCTGCTGGGCCACCGGCCCGATAGCTGGAAGACCATCCAGGGAATCATCCGTAAAGATGATTTTATCGCAAGCATCGTGAACTACGACAATGAGAAGCAGATGACGAAGCAGCTCCGGGTGAAGATGCAAGCTGAATTCCTTTCCAAGGAGGACTTCACCTACGAGAGAGTGAACCGCGCTAGTAAGGCTTGTGGTCCTTTGGTGCAGTGGGTCGAAGCACAAGTCAATTATTCCGAGATCTTGGACCGTGTTGGGCCCCTCCGTGAGGAAGTCGATCAGCTGGAGGAACAGGCTCTTCAGACCAAAGCTGAGGCCCAGACTATCGACAAGACTATCAGAGACCTTGAGAGCAGTATCGCCACCTATAAGGAGGAATACGCGGCACTCATATCCGAGACCCAGGCTATCAAGGCGGAAATGGAACGAGTGCAATTCAAGGTCGACCGCAGTGTTCGTTTGCTGGACAGTCTCTCGTCGGAGCGCATTAGATGGGAGGAGGGAAGTAAATCGTTCGAGACGCAGATCAGCACGCTGGTTGGTGATGTGCTCATCGCAGCAGCCTTCCTTGCCTATGCTGGTTTCTACGATCAACAGTTCCGCAAAGCCATGATCGACGAGTGGGTCAATCAGCTGCAGCAGTCGGGCATCGGCTTCAAGCCACACAACCCCATCACCGAGTACCTGTCGAATGCCGACGAGCGACTGACGTGGCAAGATCACTCGCTGCCCGTTGATGACCTTTGCACGGAGAACGCCATCATTCTCAAGCGCTACAACAGATATCCCCTCATCATTGACCCGTCTGGTCGTGTTACGGAGTTTTTGGAGAAAGAAAGCACGGATAGAAAACTCACTGTTACGAGCTTCCTGGACGATTCCTTTGTCAAGCAGTTGGAAAGTGCTCTGCGTTTCGGCAATCCCATTCTCATTCAGGACGCCGAGCACCTGGATCCCATTCTGAACCATGTCCTCAATAAGGAGTACCAGAAGACTGGCGGTCGTGTGCTTATTCAACTTGGCAAGCAAGAGATTGATTTCTCTCCTTCGTTCAAACTGTTCCTCTCCACAAGAGATCCGTCTGCCTCGTTCCCTCCGGACGTTTGCAGTCGAACAACCTTTGTCAATTTCACTGTCACGCAGAGCAGCTTGCAGACGCAGTCTCTGAACGAGGTTCTGAAGTTCGAGCGCCCCGACGTCGATGCCCGGCGTACCGATTTGGTCAAATTGCAGGGAGAATTCAAGATCCATCTTCGTCAACTCGAAAAGCGACTTCTGCAGGCGCTCAATGAGTCTCGCGGCAATATCCTGGACGATGACAATGTTATCGAGACGCTCGAGACATTGAAGAAGGAGGCGGCTGAGATTTCTAAGAAGATGCTGGAGACCGAAGGCGTCATGACAGAGGTTGAGAACATCACCCTCAACTACAGCATCATTGCTCGCTCTTGCAGTGCTGTCTTTGCCGTTCTGGAGCAGCTTCATCATATCAACCATTTCTACCAGTTCTCCCTGCAGTTCTTTGTTGATATTTTCAACTCTGTCCTTTACCAGAACAAGCGTCTTGCTCAGGAGAAGGACCATGCTGCACGAGTCCAGATCATTCTTCGGGACCTGTTCGTTACGACCTATCAGCGTACCTCACTTGGGTTGATCCAGAAAGACCGGATCACATTGGCTATGCTCCTTGCTCAGGCTGCGCCCTACCCGATGGACAAGAGTCTGATCGATATGATCCTTGATGAGTCGATGGAGGGTGTGGATCTTTCTACAGCGACTGAGCGCAAGGACGAGGTGCTCAACAAGATCTCCAACATGTCTATCTTCAAGTCCACCTTCCCCGGCATTTCCCCCGAGCAATGGGACCAATTCCTTGGTGAAGAGCTGGCGGAGAACTTCATCCCTGCTGTGTGGGATGACAACATGGAGAACCTGGACAAGTTGCTTCGGTCACTGTTGCTGGTGAAGCTCTGCCGCATGGACAGATTTGTTCCCACTGCGGAGCGCTTCATTGAGGCTGTCTTTGGTCGGGAACTATTCGAGGGAAGCGCGGACCTGAAGGACATTGTCGAGCAGGTGAGCGCTACTACGCCAATTTCCCTGAGCTCGAGCCCTGGCTTCGACGCGAGCTACAAGGTCGACGCTCTTGTCGAGCGGATGGACGCTACCTGCGCGAACATTGCCATGGGATCGAACGAAGGTCTGCAGAGCGCCGACAAAGCGATCAGCAACGCGGCGGCGGCCGGCACCTGGGTCCAAGTCAAGAACGTCCACCTGGCGCCGTCCTGGCTGCAGAGCCTGGAGAAACGCCTGGAGTCGCTCAAGCCGCACAGGGACTTCCGACTTTTCCTGTCTATGGAATCCAGTCCCAAGATTCCCGTCAATCTGCTGCGTGCCTCGCGCGTTCTGATGTACGAGCAGCCCGCCGGTGTCCGCGCCAACATGAAGGACTCGTTGTCCTCGTTGACTACCCGAGCCTCCAAGGCGCCGGTCGAGAAGGCTCGTGTCTACCTGCTCCTGTGCTTCCTGCATGCCGTCGTGCAAGAACGACTCCGCTATGCGCCGAACCTGGGATGGAAGGGATTCTGGGAGTTTAACGACAGCGACGTAAGTTTTTGTTTTTCGGAGTTCGTCCCGCTCCCCCGCTAATCATGTACAGTACGAGTGCTCCGCGCACATCATCGACTACTGGGTCGACACCGTGGCGCAGGGCCGCTCCAACGTCGCCCCGCAGAAACTCCCCTGGGAGATGATCCGCACCCTGGTGACGGAGACGTACGGCGGCAAGGTCGACGACCAAGGGGACTTCGCACAGCTGGAGGCGCTCGTGACCAGCCTCCTCACGCCGGCCGCCTTCGAGGACGAGCACAAGATCGTCGCCGGGGCGGGCGACAGCCCCAGCGACAGTTTGGCGTTGCCCGGCGGCACCAGCGTCCGCGACTTCGTCGACTGGGTCAACAAGCTCCCCGAGCGCGAGCCGCCGACCTACCTGGGTTTGCCGGCGAACGCGGAGAAGCTGCTGCTGGTGGGTCACGGCCGCAAGATGATCTCCGATCTTGCGAAGGTGACGACTTTGCTGGATGAGGGGGAGCAGTTGATGATTGAGTCTGCTTAGTTTTTTGTGGGGGGGACACCCTAGAAGTAGTGATAAATGGGGAGGGGGATTTGATTGTGTGTGTTGGACTTACTCTGCTCTGTGAGGGAGTAGTCTGGTCTGTTCTATTCTTGTCTTCTTATTTTAGGTGTTTAGTGGACTAGGGTACGTTAGAGGCGGGGTAAATAGGTCGGTATCGGGGTGGGTTGTATTTTAGACGTGTACGGAATATTATTGTATGCTTAGGAAGTGTGGTCTAGATGAACGTGTACGGAATATCATATTGTATGCTGAGAAGATGTGTGGTCTAGATAATGACTAGTTGCGTAGGTTGCAGCCTACCCACCAGTACATTAGCAGTTACCATGGGGGGATTAATGTATGGTCAAGCCGGACTACCATTCGTCTCACTATCACCAGTTGACAGCAAGATACTGCATCGACAAATAACAACACATGATCTTCCCAGAGAAACAGCAATCAGATCAATCCCTCATTCCATCCACGTGATCCTCCAGAAGTAAAGCCACCAACTCATTCAACGTACCCAGGTGCAGATAATGCCATCATCATCATCACCATCTTCTTCTTCCACAGACCAGACAAAGACAGACCAGAGCAGACAAAGTCACCCCACCAGAAAGCTGAATGTTCAACACAACACAACACCATCACACCGCACCGGACAACCCAAACCAAACCAAACTAACCCAGCCCAAGCCTACACCGTACAGCAAACCCAACCAAAGAAACCACTAACCCCACCTCCCAATCCCAATCCCAATCCCCGGAGATAGAACAATCCCAGAATCACGACAGCACCGTAAACACGACCGAAGACCAAGCTATCATGACCCCTAGGCTCCAGCTCCAGATCCAGATCCAAAACACAAATATCCCGCGGTCGGTCAGGGATTCGAAATCCAGGGTGTTGGTGTTTACTTCACGAGAAGGGATCGGATGGTTTCTTCGGGTGTGGGTATGGGAATGGGATTGGTTTGGGTGAGGGTGAAACTATGGGTTTGAGTATGGGTGAGGGTCTGTATGTATGTATATGTATGTATGTATGTATGTATCCACCGGACAAGTTGGGTAAGGGTAAAGGTAAGGGTAAAGGCAAGGGTAAATCGGTTGTTGAGGAACGTGGACGTGCAATTGAGCGAATAGCAGGAGCTTTAAGCGGACGGGTGAGGCGATTTGGTTTCGGTTTGCGACAAGAGTGGGATCTACTGGAATCCGTAGATGGGATTGCCCATCTTTTTCGGTTGTTAGTTGGTTCTGGTATGGGTTCGAGTCTTGGGATTGGGGTGCGCATGCGGATGGGGATGGGATGGGCATGAGGTGGGCATGGGAATCAGGGTGGGGAGGTAGGGGTAGGAAGGGTGGTGGCTTACCTGATTGAGCACGAATGTCACCTATATAGTATAAGATTTCAGTTAGCGGTGTTAGTTGACTTATCCCGGGGTTCGCTGTCTGGCGGGGTTGGTTGGTTTGCCAGTTGTGCTGGATATAGTCGGGCATGTTGCATTATCTTGTTGAAGGGGGGAGGCGAGGGAAATGGGGACAGGGGACAGGGGACAGGGGATAGGGACGTACGTCTCTGGTTGTCACGACCTATTTTTTTGCAGTTTTTGTTAGTGGATGTGGGTGGACTGTATGCTTGAGCATCTGTTCAAGGGAGATAGATGGAACCAAGACTTGGGGTAGATACGGATGATACAGAGGACAGTACAGGTGAGGGAGTGAGTGAGGGTGAGGTCAGGGCCCTCTCTTCTCTCTGCTCCTACCCTCTCCTCTCTTCCCCGGGGTAAGGTAAAATGAGATGGTAAGAAAGGGGGAAAGCGTACCTTACGCTCATGGCCTGGGGTGGTTCCACTGTCCATGACGTGCACGATGCGGCGGATGATCTTGAAGTGAAAGTCAGGTGGGATTGGATGGGAGCTATGGGTTTATGGAACCGGTGATTCGTATCCTGGGTTGATTGGGGTTTGGAGTTTGAGGCCTGGAAGAGTGTGGGCTGGGCTTACCTCGGTCAGTCTGTCTTTGAGGGCCCTGCGCGCTTCCTCGTAGATCTCATTGCCGATGCGATAGACGCCACCGCGGCGGGCGAGACGGCTGAGATGGGAGTGGGTTAGTTTGTGCTTTGGCCCAGGGGAATTGGATTGCCTCAAGGTTTCCAGGCCGGTTTGGGTGATTGGATGCTGCTGAGCACTATGATACTCAAGTTGCGGGTGCAAGGTAAGAAAAAGGAGGATGCATACCGGATCGCCGGACGAGCTGATTTCTGTTAGTTTGGAGGCCTCATCTTGTGACTTGCAGCAAGAGAGAACTTACTAACACCCTGAATGTTATCGCGAGCGAGTTTACTGTGAGGTTGAAGTTGAGGTTAGTGGCAGTTTAGCTGGGGATTGGCCCTGGCTGTACTGTAGACAACTACAGCAGCTAGAGTTGAAGACAAAGCAAGGCAAGCGAAGGCAGAAAGCGTACCGGAATCGTCTCCTGGGCATAAATGCCCGATGCTTACTTTCCGCCAGGCGATGAACATCCATCTTGAATAATGGTAGACGTGATCTTGACTAGCAAGGGTGATGCGAAGGAAAGGCTTTCGGAATTTGGACTAAGGGGATGTGAACAACAACATGAGGGTGAGGGTGGAGTTGGAGGTCTACAGCAAAGAGAAAGCTGGTGAAGTGTTGTGCTGCGATGATTATGTCGTCGAGGGGAAGTCTCGGCGTTGCCCCCAAACCCCCCATACTGAAACGCAAGGGAACACGCTGGAAAACGGTAACACAGGACATAACATTAGATATCGTGGTAAGTTTATAGGCTATTAGAATCAATATCACGTTGCGGTGCGTATGGATGCATGAAAGGGGAGCGTGAATTCAACACCACTCAAACGCCGGGACAATGTCCGCATCAGGTCCTCCCTCTATGAGATAAAAGTCGCCTCGGAGAACAAAGTACCCTCTTCGGTGATCTCTTCATCGCCGATCTTAAGCTTCAAAGATAGCTTCTCTTGGGGAGAGTACTGCAGATCGATTAGTTTTGACTCCATATAATCTCGTTGACTCCAAACTCGTTAAGCTCGGATACGTACCTGGAAGATGTACGGCCGGGTACCGGCGACACTGCCAGCAATGGTCTTGATAAAGCCCGGAACCTCCGCCATCACATCGATCCGGTCCAGGCGGTTGCCCAGAGCTCCATCGACCTCAGCATGAACCTCCTTGCCATCCTTGGACTTGCCCTCCCAGACCCACTTGACGGACTTCGGCTCGGGCCAGTCGCTCTCGGCATCCTGGTTCGATGCCGTGTGGGTGGCAGTGTTGGTGCTACCAGCATAGACGATCTCTCCGTCCTTGACGATACCACCGACGTTGACAACAGTGGATCCGTATGAGGGAGGAGTGGTGTATTCCATCATGATGGCCGAGTAGGTAGGGGTCTGGAAGTTGAGGAAGTTCCATCTCGCAGCTACTTCCTGTCAGCAGGGTCCATGCACAGCCCGAGATCCGACTTACCCGCGTGGTGGGGCTTCATGCCCTGGAGCGCGTGGATGAACAGACCGCGACCCTTGAGGTCGAAGTTCTGCTCCTTGGTGGTGATGGTTCCCTCCACGGCGCAACGAGGCCAGAAGGCGTGGCTCATCGAGCCCCAGGGGTTCTGCGCATCCGTGCCGAAGTATGAAGTGCCGTCTTTGCCGACAACAAAGCCCGGAGCGGTGCGCTTGAAGGTCAAGTTCACCAGACTGTCCTCGTTCACCGCCGACTTGATAGTGTAGGTGTCGCCTTCCTCATTCAGCGTCACGGCGAGGTTGTCGGCGCCAAAGGAAAGCATGCTCTCATCGAACATGAAGTTGGAGAGCGGGTCGGAATGCCAATTGTGGGGAGCGTCACCCTTGAGGTTGAAGATCTTGGAAGTGAACTGGGCGGTAGTATGAATTCCACTGGTCCGAGCACATCCCAAGGTCAGTGATGCAGCTACCGAAAGAGATCCGTCCAAACTCACACAATGTTGCTGTAGATGACCTGACACAGTGCTAGGGTACCATTGTCGCCCATGACATAGAAGACATGGGTCTCGACGTTGGTATATTGGTGAGCACGCCAACGGAGGTCATCCTTGGTGAGTTCGGTGTAAGGGGTTTCTTGCGCCTGCTGGGCAACCGATCTGATAGCCTCCGGGCCATAGATCGGTTCCTGGGTGCCAGCAACACTCGCGAGACTATGGGAGGTCGTCAGCAAATGTGGCGATGCTATAGCTATCAGCCACTAGAGTCACCGGCCAGCAACTTACGTAGACTTAAGCCAGTTCATGGTGAGTTGTGTTTGTATGAGTAGAAGAGGGGGGAATCTGTGTAAGAGAGATGAAGCAGCACAAGCGGTGGGGGGGAGAAAAGTAGCAGGAGGATTGGAAGGTGGGCGGGAACTGGAAATCGATAGCGGGCGGGGCCCAAAAGGGTCGATCACCGTCTGGGTCCCGAGAGGTACTTGTGAGGGTCGGGTGAGGGACGAAGTGGTCAGAATTGGCTGATATCTCGTGTACAAGTGATAATTAGCTGGTGCCGGTTACTGGAACGTATACCAGCACTGAGAGCCAGGCGAAATACAAAGAACGAGGATCAAGCGATTCATAGATTGTCGAAGGTACGAAGAATGACGTCCGCATCGAAAGTCGGGAGGCTTTCGCTTGTCGCCCAAACGGCAAGAAACTCCGGCCCCCGCCGCGCCCTTTCCCTTTTGGGAACCCCAAGAAAAGTTCCAGTTCTCAATGCCGCATTCATAGGGTCCGCCGCGAAAGTGTTAGATTGTTGACTTCCTGTGCAGCCTGTCAATTGCCCCCTCTTCTCAGTCTCAGATATCGATCATTCATCTCAGCTAGTCTCTCATCATGGCGAAGAAGGCATTGCCCAAGGATCAGATTGTGAAGCTGATCGTGGGAGCTGGTCAGGCCAGCCCCAGTCCCCCCGTCGGTCCGGCCCTGGGTAGTAAGGGTGTGAAGAGTATGGATTTCTGTAAGGTGAGTTGAATGTCCACATTGGATCGATTGCAATGAAGTTCATTTCCTTGGCCTACCGGCTGCAAATTTGGGGAAGCAACTACGGTTCCCGAAAGAAAGAATACACATGGCTCACTCACGGCAACCACTATACAGGAGTTCAACGCCCGCACTGCGCACATCAACACCGGTGTCCCCATCCCGGCCCTCGTCACCGTCCGTCCCGACCGTTCGTTCCTGTTTGACCTCCGGACCCCGACCACGACCTATCTGCTTCTGCAAGCCGCCAACGTCGAGCCGCGCAAGAACCGCATCCGCGGGGCCCAGAACCCCGGCCACGAGATTGTGGGCAAGGTCTCTCTCAAGCACATCTACGAAATCGCCAAGATCAAGCACACCGAGACGCGACTGTCCGGTCTGAGTCTGCAGGGCATGTGCAAGAGTGTTATCGCCCAGGCCAAGTCGATCGGAGTGGAGGTGGTGCCGTGAGCGGCTGGACGGGGGAAGTCGACTGTATTGTATATGGGATCCTTGCTACCGGGCGATTACTGCTGCTAGCTGTCTGGGATTGATGATCATGGCGTTCTTGGGGGGCTGGGTCTGTTGTCATTTGTATTAATAGGCATTGCATGTGATATAGAAAGCGTTGGCTGGTGCCTGAAGCGTTCTACACAAACAACCTCGATCCTGCTTTGCAGAGCGTAAGAGACCGTCTATCCTCGCCGATGTTGCAGGTCTAGTAGGGGGTCGGTCTTGGCTCAAGCAAAGCGACTCCTCCGTGTCACCCGCACGACTGCCACCGTCACCATGCCAAGCTCCTTCCGCCGTCCATCGAGCAACCTGAGGGCGGAAGAGGAGACAGCAGGAGGCGAGAGTGCGAGTCGCAAGGAGCCAAGAGGCGGACAATGACTGCAGCAGGTGTGAGGAGGCACGAACAGTCATCCCCCATTTCTGCCGAGCCAGCCCAAGACACGGAGGGTACGCAAAGTGTAGCAATCCGTTCGACGATCATTGCGATCGTCTGGGAGATAGCGAGCGGACTTGGTCACCTTTTGGGGGGGCAGTGCAAATCGTTCCAGGCTGAGCGAAAGCGCTTGGGCTTGGCAAGGGCGGAAATAGCCCATGTCTGTCGCTTTTCATGCAAGTTTGGGTGATAATGCTATGCTTGGCAGTCTACTCCGTACAAGGGGGATTGCGGAGATGCGTCAGAGTGAGTCGATCACATTCCTCTGCCTCTATTTCCGGCGGCGTTGTAGCTCCTTTGTTCTCCGCATTTTCTGGTTTGACATAATCTGGGCGGCGATCGCACTCTAATCGTCCCTGGGTAGTAGACTGGTCTTGTTACCGCTTGATAGGGTTGGACTGTTGATTCGGATCAAGGGAGTAGTCTAGATCTGTCTATGTAGTGCCTTGGTTAGGGAAGGCTATGGATAGAGATCGACATGTTAATTTTCTGAGGTCTATCCAGAAGATGCAGGTGTTGTAGTAACTCGAATAAGTCCTGTTGAGATTTGATCAAGAGTAAGGAGAGGGCTTTCAGCCTTACCATATTCTACCAAAGGTTTGGTGATGGATGATGCACCTTGGTCATCGACTGGAGGATAGATGGGGATATTATAGCCTAAAAGGATCCGCATCGACAGGGTTTAATAGCTGTTGAATCCCCCTGTTGACGCGGACAAATCAATGCCGGCCTTGTCTCTCAGGCTGCCGTTTAGCAGCCCGCTATTTCCCGTTTACTGGTGTTTTGTGCTGTCATCATTGTTACAGAGATAGTCACACGAGATGTGCAGAATTTGATCTTTCTCAATTACATAGTGGTGTTAGAGGGGAAAGGAAACAGAGGATAAAGATGTTCCAGCTAGGGCTGCCAGTTCAAGCTCTGACATGGGATTGTCTGCCCTCAGATACGATGGATACGGAGCAGTGGAGACGGGTTAATATGGTTCATTCCGGCGGGGTGGACCGGTCAAATAATAATGTGCATGGCAGGGAAGGGGCTGGTTTTAAGTCCACGCCAGTCAAGATCCAGAAGAATCTAGCGGGGTATCTATGGAGTATGATGATGATGATGATGATGATGAGTACATCAACCGGCAATTCGGCACCAGTCATTATTCAAGAAGTGATTGGAACCATTAGCAGCTGACTGCCAACTCCGGCCAGATGACACTTACTTCCTTCCCTTGCCCTTCCTCTCTGATAACAAGATGATGTCGACATCCCAGAGTTCATCCGGTGACCCCCAAGAATCGATTGATTTTATTTTATGGTTCCCTCCGCAGAATCCCGAACCCAGAGCCAGAGCCGGTCGGTGTCTCCATGGCCAATCTTCTCCGCACGGGGTCGTCGATCGCCTTACGACGAGGATGATGGGAATGGAGAGAGAATAAGGAGGAGAAGTTGGTGAACCGTGCATGCAGGCGCAACTCATTCCCTCTCATAATAGATTCCCCCTTTGGGGATTTCCGAATTCTAGAACCCGGAACCGGCTGGAGAGGAAGAGATTCCCGGGCAACTTTCCCAGTGCAGCCGGAATGGCTTTTCCAACTCCATCCATCCATCTTGAGATATATTGGTCGTTAGTTTGACAGTTTGACGATATTGAGTCACCTTAGAGAGCAGAATCGAATTATCTTCAAATGAGGAACTAGAGAAGATCTAGGTACTCATACTCATAGTCCTCATAGTAAAGTTGAAAGCAAGAGTCCGTGCCGCCGCCGCTATTGCCGCCGCCCGGCTGGATTTCCTTCGCCGAACAGCTGCTTCTCTTTCTAACTTTCTCTTCCTCTTCTCTCTTTAGGCTCTCTACTAGTCTCGTAGGCTCTTGTCTGTTTCTTGTCTCGCTCCGTCTTCTCTCCTTCTCGCTTTTCCTCTCTCTCTCTCTCTCTCTCTCTCTCTCTCTCTCTCTCTCTCTCTCTCTCTCTCTTCTCGCCTCCAACTTCTAGCCCGGTGGAACCTCCTCCCCCATCTCAATCCTGCATCCTGCTGCTGCCTTTCCCCTTCTTCCCTCTTCCCTCTTCCAACCAACCCTCTTCCCCCCTCTAACGTTTTCTACTTCCAGACCCTCCCTCCACTTCCCACCTTCCCCTCCTCCTTCTCCCCAAACTCTCTCCTCTTCAGTCTTCTCCTCAATCCTCTAATTCTTCTCACTCTATCACAGGGTCACTCTCGGATCATAATTCCTGTGGCTGTTGAGTGGGATAAATTCTCCTCCTCATCCTTTCGATCTCCTGCCCAGCGTTCAAAGTGCTCTGGGTGAAAGTGGTGACCATTTCTGGACAAAAGATTTGCTCCGTTGTCGTGCATGGGAAATCCTCCGTGCAACTCCCGTTCTGTCCTACTCGCCCGCCTTCCACAGCAGCCCGCTGATCGCAAGAGTGTTTCGTTTCTGAATTTCCGATTTATTTAATTAGTTTTGTGTTGGTTACCAATCGCGGTGGTCAAGGCATCCCACAGGCATCAACCGTGGAGGGGCATGCGTCCCACGGCGTGGTCTTGAGCCGAGTATGACGTCTGAAGCGACCGATTTTGCCCAAGCGAGCAATCCCAGCGACCCTGGTAAGCAACTCTCCCACTCGCTGCCAAACAACCTCCCCACCCTTCCAACCAACTCCCTAATGCCATTTCGCTCTCATTTTTAGCACCTCGCTCTCCCCAATCTTCCAGCCAGATGGCCCCTGGTTCCAACATGGCTTCGGGAGACGTCAACCCCAGCCTCAGTTCTCAATCCGGGCAGGTCCGGTTCTCTACGGTAACGGAGGAAATCGAGCCTACCGATCCGTCGTCTTCCGTCAAGTCTCCCGGAGCCGATTCCATCAAAGATACGCAGCATGAGGAGGAACTCCGGTCGCTAGCTGCCAGCTTGCAGCGGTCCCAATTGCAGGAGAATCGATTGCGGCAGTTCTCTTACGATCCCATCTCGTTGCCATCATCTAGAGTATGTATTCTCGATCCCTGGGCGGTGATAGGTGCTTGGGATCATGCAGCTTACAGCAAAGAACATTCCATTTCCGTGGATCGCTTTCGCCTCGCATTGAGCCTGCATAGCCATTCCAGACCTGGCCAGAAGCTGACAGGCATCCTTCCTTACAGGTTGCCTCCCGGGAATCGAGCGACCGCAGTGCACGCGAAGCAAATGGATCGGGCTTCCCCTCGCCCCGAGGTTCCCCACCAGTGTCCGCCATGCAATCACCCCCGCTGACGCCCGCAGCCACACATTCACGGGAGTCCAAGTCCATTGATACTTCTTCCACATCCAACACCACCGATCGGGCTGGTAATGCCGCCCAGTCCACCAATATGACTCCTCCAGCCAGCGCTGCCACACAACACAAGGCTCCTCAGAGCGCCCCCTCCTCCCGTCCATCCTCGACCGATCAACTGTCGAAGCAGAACCAAGTGGCACAAACCTCCTCTCATCCGAACAACGGCGCGCGGCATCGGGCGCAGTTTTTCATTGGTCCCACTGATGGATCCCAGGAAGAGAGCCCACCAGCCACTCCTCGCGGAGATCCCGAGAGCTATACCCCTCCGGGTGCGATCACTCCGGTGGGTGAGCCGAACGACCCGTATGCTCGCAGCAAGCGTCCTCCACAACCGAAGAACCTTGCCCAACTTGACCAGCGCTTCATCTTCGGCAGCCGGGACTCCAAGCGTCGCACCACAACATCGGCCTTCTCACGCCCATTGAGCCCCCGTTCTTCCAGTGCCACTGACCTCCGGTCCAGTGAAAAGCGCAGTGGCTTCTTCAATTCCAAGCGAGAACCGCGACAGCCGGATGCCGAGGGAAAGACCCATGGCCATATGTCCGAGCTGAAGCGCTTCTTCAAGCGCACCCACAACAAACACAAGCGAGGTGATTCACCGTCGTCGATCCCCTTCAAGAAATCGAGTCGATCCTCGGGCAAGGGCGGCCCATTCCACGCGGCAGCCGACAGTGTTCCGTTCGCTGATGATCATGGTCTCAACTCAAAGTATGGAAAGCTGGGCAAGGTTCTGGGGTCGGGAGCCGGAGGCTCGGTTCGGTTGCTTAAGAGGAATAGTGATGGGGTGACTTTTGCGGTAAAGCAATTCCGAGACCGTCATTCCTGGGAGACCATGAAGGAATACTCCAAGAAGGTGACTGCGGAATTCTGCATTGGGTCTACCCTTCACCATGGCAATATCATCGAGACGCTGGACATTATCCAGGAAGGAAGCCACTGGTACGAGGTCATGGAATATGCGCCCTTTGATCTGTTTGCCATCGTCATGACAGGAAAGATGGTCAAGGAGGAGATTGCTTGCTCTTTCAAGCAGATCCTCAGTGGAGTCGCCTACTTGCACGGAATGGGCCTGGCCCACCGTGATCTGAAGTTGGACAATGTGGTCGTCAATGAGCATGGCATCATGAAGCTTATTGATTTCGGAAGCGCTGTGGTGTTCCGATATCCTTTTGAGAATGATATCGTACTCTCTTCGGGTAGGTTTGATTCTGACGTGCTTTGAAAGTCCCTGCTCACAGGTCTGTTAGGAATTGTCGGCTCCGATCCATATCTCGCCCCCGAAGTATACGACGAGAAGAAGTATGACCCGCGCCCGACTGATATCTGGTCCCTGGCCATCATCTTCTGCTGCATGACTTTGCGCCGATTCCCTTGGAAACAGCCCCGTGTCAGTGATAACTCGTACCGACTGTTCGTTTCTACGCCAACTCCTGGAACGCCGGTGCCCGAGGTCGACCCGAAACGCCACCGCGCCGTCAAGTCATCCCCCGATCTTATCACTGCTGCTCAAGAAGGCAAACCCGTCCAGCCCAGCATCAATACTGACGTTGCTGGACAATCTTCCCAAGCGAACGGGCAGCAAGGACAACAGCCTACCGCTGCCGGCGAAGAAAACCAGCCGCCGAAGAGTCCTCAGGACAAGCCGCTGGTCACCAAAGCACCTACAGATAGCAAGAATGCTAATGCGACTACTCACAAGCCTTCTCGTACCACGAGCAAGGAGGCCCCTCCACTTCCGGCGAACGCCCAGGCGGCGGCTCAGCGACAGGAAGTCATCAAGGGGCCCTGGCGCCTTCTCCGGCTCCTGCCCCGCGAGAGCCGGTACATTGTTGGCCGGATGCTCAAGGTGTCGGTGAAGGAGCGCGCTACACTGGACGATGTCTTGACCGATGAGTGGGTGCGCAACATCAAGGCGTGTCGGCAGGAGTTGACTGGCGAGGTCATCCACGCTCCAGGCCATACCCACGTCTTGGAACCCCCTTCGGCCAGTGTGCCAGTTCCCAGCAAGGCCAAGTGATCTCTTATCAAGTGATTTCATCTCTATTCCCACCTGTATAATCCTTATTTTTTCTATTTCCCTTACTTCTCTCTCTCTTTGTCGGAGCAAAAGGGTGTTACGTCCCACATGTCTTATAATCTTCCTCGCCTGGACTACACTACCTCTTCCCAGTTTTCTTCGATTCGTCTGTTTTACATTGATTCCCTTCGACTAGGATGGTGGTCTCGGTGACCTGATTTAATCCGGTCGATTGTTTTTGCGCTTAATGGCGGGGCTCCTGTGCAGTGAGATATAATTGCTGATCGATGGTATTCGCGCCCAAGGCCCTCTCCACGTTGGAAAGAGGGTCGGGGGGTTGTCTTTTGTCGTTGTTTCTTGTTTTCTTCTCAATCTAGGCGTTGCGGTGACTGTCCGTGGAACGGAGCTGCTTGAGCAAATCATTCTTCCCTATAGAGGGTTAGCTGCTAGAATTTTCCTTGTGCCTTGTGCTGTGACATCTCCATCCTTCCGAGCCTTTTTCCAGATTGTTATCCCCGTGCAGGTTTGAGATTGTGTGGAAGAGCAGTTATAGGCAACAGTTATAGGCATAGTAAATATTATCCATGCAAGCATATATCCATGGGGAGTTGGGGCTTGACGTAAGGCGGAGATTGCGGAGTTAGCCCGATAATCGGAGGTTGTCGATCCGCCGACTTCTCTCGGCGGACGGCTTCCCGGCCAGAACTTGCACACGACCACCACGACCACCACCACGCAACAATTGTCTCAACCGTGTGATTTAGCGCGGACGAACATAGTTGCTTGCAGGGTTGCCACAGTTTCTTCTGGGTATTTCAGCCCAAAATCTCTGGCTCGAGCGGCGACTTTCCTTTCCAGACCCCAGCACCATGGCTACAGCCCAGGAACCCGAGCCATTGGTCTCGCTGTGGACGAGATCGTTGATTGTATGCTGTCTCTACCCGCGTGCTGCTTCTTCTCCGACTAATTTCCTGTCTTGTGTTCCAGTCCGGAGCCATTGCCGGCCTGACGGTCGACTGCTCCCTGTACCCGCTTGACACGATCAAAACCCGCCTCCAGAAAGCGCGCACCGCGACGCCTGCCACTGCCAGTACCGCCGCCGCGGTCCCGGCCGTCTCCCTCCGCCAAACCATCCGCGGCATCTACGCCGGTCTCCCCTCGGTGCTCTTCGGGTCCGCCCCCTCGGCCGCCTCGTTCTTCATCGTCTACGATGGGGTGAAACGCCTGCTCCTCGAGCAACCTACCTCGAACTCCACCTCCACCTCCACCTCCACCCCTTCCCGCACGCACATCCTCCTCACGCACTCCCTAGCCTCCTCGATGGGCGAGATCGCCGCGTGCGCCGTCCGCGTGCCCACGGAGGTGATCAAGCAGCGCGCCCAGGCGGGACTCTTCGGGGGCTCCAGCGCCGCCGCGCTCAAGGACATCCTGGCGCTGCGGCACACGGCCGGCGCGGGCTACGGGTCCGTGGTGCGCGAGCTCTACCGCGGCGCGGGGATCACGATCGCGCGCGAGATCCCGTTCACGGTGCTGCAGTTCACGATGTGGGAGAGCCTGAAGGCCGGGTACGCGACGCGGAACGGGCTGGAGATGGTCCCCGCCAGCACCAGCGCCATGTTCGGTAGTGTGGCGGGCGCCATCGCGGCGGGCCTGACGACGCCGTTGGATGTCGTCAAGACGCGGGTTATGCTGGCGCGCCGGTCTGGTGGCGAGGATGGGGGCCGGGGGGGCAAGGTCCGGGTGCGGGAGGTCGTGCAGGAGATTGCGAGGGAGGGCGGCGCGGCGGCGTTTTGGCGCGGGGTGGGGCCCCGCGTCGCGTGGATTGGGATCGGGGGCGCTGTGTTTTTGGGCAGTTATCAGTGGGCGTGGAATGGGTTGGAGGGCGGGAGGGGGAGGAGGCAGAGGGTCAGGGAGGGGGATGCTTTGTAGGTATGCTTCCCGGTTACTTGGTTGCCGGTGTTTGTTGTTGGGTTGGGTGTGGGTTTGATAGAATTTCTTTTATAGATAGGGATTAGACTGGGTGAGATGTATATTATTTATGCTGTACTACAGTATGACAGGTGCATGCATGTAGTTAGCAGGCCGGTGACTCGGGATGATTCGCCCTCAACATCCACTGTAACTGTAGTTCCTGCGTCTGCGTCTGCGCCTCCGTGGCTATCTCCTCCATCTTTCGTTCGCGAGAGGAACTCGTGGTCCTTCATTTCGACCCCAGACACACAACTGTCTGGGGTAGTGTCAGCTCGACCTCACCTCAACATTCAACATTCAACCCACATACTTCTTCCCCCATCCGCCTCATCCTCAGTGTTTTGGTTTTGGCCATCCCGCAGAAGAAAATACCGCTCCACTTCCCCCGCTGCAGCGTATCGATGGTCCGCCCCTTGTTGCGGTGGAAGACGTCCACTGGGAAGGAAGGCATACATGTTTTTGTGCAGATGAGGGAGGAGGGGGAGTGTGGTTGTTGTGGTTGTTGTGGTTGTTGTGGTTGTGGGAAGTATACTCCAAGTAAGAGGTATGGTAGTGGAGGTGGCTATCCTGTAGTCGAGGGGATGTTATTGTTTTGAGAGATTGGATATCTTATACTGATACTGGATCTTATATGCATGTAGTAGGGGGATATCAGAACATGGTATGATGGTTGTGGGGCTGCAGGCTGCACGATGAGGGAGGTGCATGGCTTGTTGTTCAGGGACAGACATTGCACATTATAACTTATTGCAAGCTCCTGATGTGAATAGTGCTTGCAATTGGCGATTGTCAGGGGCATGAATAATCACTGCTATTGATCGAATACTTCCGTACTCTATCTGGGGCAGCTGGCAGTCCCACCAGTTGCCGACCACCCGCCGGCCGTTGGATTTCCTCTCGTCATCCCATCATTCCACCTTCTCCGTCTCCGTTTCTTCTCCATCTCATCTCCCCCCCAACTTCTCCAACTCCTCCTACCTTTACCTTTCTTTCTTTCTCTTCAACAGCATCTGTCGCTTCTCTCCTTCATCCACGGATCAAGGCACTGCCTCTTGTTTCATACCTTCCCCGCTGATGCGTCCCCCGGCCCTGACCCTCGAGTGATCGTCTCGTCTCTCCGCATCCTGCATCGACCTCCGCATTCCCTCGTTATCCTGCTCTTCTCCGCCTCCACCCTGCTGCATGGCGAGGAAACTCAGCCACCAGAGGGTCACATATGGTCAGTATCCTCCTGATTCTACTTATTTCCCTCCTCAATGACCGCTACCTACCCCCCTGTCACCATCGATTCTACTCATCCCACCCCGCGCTTATCGGACACCCTGTGCATGCCTGGGAATGCAGATCCCAACTAACCATGCCCCCGCTCTATAGTGCTCCCTCTGCCTGACGCCCCCGGTGGCCATCGCTTAGGCGTTAATGGCCTGGCAGTCGACCCCGACGAATCCATCCTGTAAGCACGACCGCTCGGTCTCCGAGAAGTACCGCTTGCGCCCGGCGCAATCCTCTGACACCGCCACAACACTAATACCACCGGTCGCACCAGCTACTCCGCAGGTCGCGATGGCGTCGTCTGCTCATGGGATCTCAACTTCTCGCTCACCGACTCCTCCAAGCCCGGCAAAACCACCTTTCGCAACCAGGTCCAGGCGCACAGCCACTGGATCAACGACATCGTGCTGACCAAGAATAACTCCGCGCTAGTCTCGGCCTCGTCCGACACCACCGTCCGACTCTGGCGCCCTCACTCCGAATCCACCGAGGTGCCGGCTCCCATCGGCAAACACGCAGACTATGTCAAGGCCCTGGCCACCCCCGGCAACCACTCGTCGTGGGTCGCGTCGGGCGGCCTGGACCACAAGCTCTACCTGTGGGATCTGAACGGGGGCGGCGAGGTGCTGGGCATCGATGCGTCCGGGGATGATCGCACGGCCAAGGGTTCGGTCTACGCTTTGGGCGCGGTTTCCTCCGTCCTGGCGAGCGGTGGTCCAGAAAACGTGGTTCGCGTGTGGGATCCGAAATCCGGAAAGCTTATCACGAAGTTTGTCGGCCATACGGATAACATCCGTGATATCTTGATCAATCGCGATGGTGACACCATCATGACCGCCTCGTCCGACCAGACCATCAAGATCTGGTCCCTTACCGCGGGACGATGCATGCATACCTTGACCATGCATAATGACAGTGTCTGGTCGCTGCATTCCAACCACCCGCAACTGTCTGTATTCTACTCTAGTGACCGGTCCGGTCTCGTCGCCAAAACCGACACCCGGAATTCTCCGGACATTGAGCAGGGCACGTGCGTGGCGGCTCTGCAGGAGCACGAGGGCGTCATCAACGTTGTAGCCGCAGGCGATTACATCTGGACGGCAACCCCCAAGTCGAGTATTCATCGCTGGCGGGATGTGGACACCACGGCTGAGATTGAGCCTCCCGCGCGAGACCGGAATGTGCAGAGGAGCCAGGCAACCACGTCTGCGCCGTCAGACGGCCGGCCCAAGAAGATCCCCTATGAATCGGTGCTGTTGCTGTCGCCCACCTCGACCTTCCCTAATGCGCGCCCCTTAGACGATGAGACTCCGCGCTCGGGGCCGACTTCACCTCGGCTCTTGTCTGGGTCTGACCTGGACGATGAGTTGGGGTTGACGCTGCCGATCCAGGCATTACCCGAAGAAACCATCGAAGGTCAACATGGGCTGATCAAATATTCCATGCTGAACGACCGCAAACGGACACTGACTCAAGACTCCGCTGGTGAAGTTGTTCTGTGGGATTTGCTCAAGGTATGGTTGCCAGTTCTTCGAGTGAGGTGACCGCTCTAACACAGCACCAGTGTAAACCAATCCAATCCTTCGGCAAGAGACACATGGACGACGTCGCATCCGAGATCAACACAACCGAGAGCATCGCTCACTGGTGTACTATCGACATTCGCACCGGACGTCTGTCGGTGATTCTTGAGCCTGGCCGGTGTTTTGATGCTGAAGTGTATGCCGACGAGTCGGATCTGGCGGACCAGTCGCAATTTCGGGAGGACCAAAGGAGTATGTTCTTTTCCTTTCGCAGGATTCTAGCTACTGACAATGATAGTTAATCTCGGAAAATGGATTCTGCGTTGGCTTTTTGCGCCTCTGGTGCAAGAGCACGTTCAGCGGGACGCTCTGTTCCGTGCTGCGATGGTAGCCAAGGCGGAAGAACTGGCTCGCTTGACCAGCACGGGCGCGTCAGCTCCGGTCGATATCCCATCGGCAGATCCCTCGCGGCGGGCGTTGGGTTTGCAATCGCCGCTAGACCCCTTCACAGCCACTTTTAGGTCTGGTTACGATTCGATCGGGAGCCCTACGACGCCCGGCGGGTTCGGCATCGGGTATGCCGGCAGCCCGGCGACCATGGGATCGCCCATGTGGACTTCCAGCTACATCAACAATGCGAGTCATCTGGGCACCTCTCCGGGAGATTCGACGTCGGAATATCTCATGTCGCAGTCGCAGCAGAATGCGGACATGACCCGGGCCTCTTTCTCGGATCGCTCCAGCGACTACTTTTCCTCGTCACGAAACCAGGGCATGGGCTCGCTCGACACGGATAAGGTGCCGACTACCCCCGGCGAGCCGACCCCGACGGCCCTTCCCCAGTCTCCGGTCGAGCCCGACAAGGAGGAGCGGAAGCGCGGCGCGTCGTTGTTCGGGAAGAAGTTCCGCATGGATTTCCCCAAGAAGCTGGGGCGGACTTCATCGGAGGTCAAGCCGCAGGTCCCCGAGGAGAAGCCGGAGGAGTCGGATAAGTCGTCGATCAAGGAAGAGAAGGTGTTTGAGACTAACCTGGGAGGGTTCATTGAGCGGACGCGGCACGAGTATGAGGAGTTCATGTCTGCCAACCCTGGCCGGGAGTTGACGTCGGCGTTCACACCGAGCCCAGACAACGAGACTCCGGTGCTGGACATTCCCCCGCGCACTGTGGTTTTCATCCAAGAAGAGTCGGGTGATACTGCTGTGGCGTCTGACCTGTACCGAGGAACGGTTGGTCGGATCAGCGAGGAAATCGACAAGCTGGAGAAGTCGATACCCTTGTGGCTCGCCGAGCTGCTTTTGAAGGTACGCAATGAGCTAGTATTGGTCTGTCAACGACTAACAACCTGCAGAATCAAGTGCCCGTGAAAGAGCCGGTCAAGATCGCTTTCACACTGAAGCCATACGATGATCTGTTGCCCCCTGTAGCCAAACCCGAGTAAGTTTTGTCCTGATCGTGTTCGAGCGACGCTAAGAAGGAAGACCGCCCGGGAGCCCCAATGCCAACAACAACCGCCTCAACGCGAATCGCATGCTGCGCGCCAAGAAGATCCTGGCCTACGTGGCGGAGCGAATCGATCCTCCCAACCCCCAGCAGCCAGACGCAACCCCCATGAAAGCCGAGGAGTACCTGGAGCTGTATTGCCAGAAGATGGTACGTTGTTCTTTGCTGCTGGTTGATCGCCTCGGCGTTGCTAACGTGCCCCAGCCCGTCCCCCCGAACATGACGCTGGCGACGATCCGGGCGCACATCTGGCGGTCCTCGGGCGACATGGTTCTGTACTACAAGGCCAACGGGAAGAAGGAGATCCGCATGCCGGCGCCCGAGGAGGAGGAGAAGGAGACTGGGTTTGGGACGGCGTTGGCGTTAGGCGAGGCGGGCAGTGCGCCGCCGGCCAGCATTCGGTCGCACGCGGCTTCTGGCTCGGCGGTCTCGGTCAGCAATGCTTAGGGGAGGGATGTCTTGTTGATAGTTGATGGGCTCATCTGATGATGGGCCGGTACATACACCTGTGGATTTGCGATACCAAGATATGTGCGATCTGCGCAGCGAATTGATTTGTTGAATTAAAGGAGCGTAGTTTCACGTCTCCAGTACTACAGTACTACGCCGTCCCGTCGTATAAAATGCAATCCCGATAAGCGGTGCCAAGAGCGGCAATCGGCAATCTTATCAGACAGTCTTCTATCAATTTCGCCCTTTCCGCCATCCGCCATCCGTCATCCTCCCATCAACAACTTGAATGTTTGGTCCCCCTGGCCAGCCATGGCCATTTCCGAACTGCGGTCCCACAAGAACCCGACCGCGATCACCGTCGCGCAGTTCGTGAACGCCTTCCAGCGAATATGGCGCGACTCGAGGATGGGCGGGGGCCCGCGAGCGCAGGATCCCCGTGCCCGGTTCCCCTCGCGACTGGGTGCGTTCTTCCCCAGCCCCTACCCAACTCGGGAAAACCACACTCATAGCATACAGGCCTCGCCGTCAGCGGCGGCGCCGACAGCATGGCGCTCGCCTACCTCTGCCGCGAATGGGAGAAATCCAGCAGCAGCAGCAGCAGCAGCAGCAGCACCTCCTCCTCCTCCAACACAAGCGGTAGCACCACCACCAGCAGCGGAGCTAACGATCCCAGCACGATCCCGCCGGGAATAAACCTAACAGCCTTCATCATCGACCACGGCGCGCGCGCGGAGAGCGCCCACGAAGCCGCCACCGTCGCAACCTGGCTCGCCGCCCTGGGCATCACGACCCGCATCCTCCCGCTCGACTGGTCCGCCCTGACCACCACCCCGCACACGCTGCCGGCGTTCGAGACGCACGCGCGCCGCCTCCGCTTCCAGGCCCTGGGCCGCGCCTGCCGCGCCGCGCGCATCGACGCCCTCCTGACGGGCCACCACCGCGACGACGCCGTCGAGACGACCCTGTGGCGGCTGTGCACGGGCGCGCGCGGCGCCGGCGGGCTCGCGGGCATCCCGGCCTGCGCGGGGGTGCCCGAGTGTCATGGGGTGTTTGGGGTGTGTGGGAGTCGCGGGGTGGTGGGGGTGAGGTCTTCGTATCCGACCCGGGTGGATGCGGGCCTGCAGCACCAGCACCAGCAGCCGCAGCCGCAGCCGCAGCCGCAGCATCTCCAGGCGGCAATGGCAGCAATGGCAACCGGAACCCTCCCAATCATCCGCCCGCTCCTCGGCTTCCCCAAATCCGATCTGCTGGCCACCTGCGCCGTCCATGGGGTGCCGTTCGTCGCCGACCCGACGAATTTCGATCCGACGCTGACGCCCCGCAATGCGATTCGGCGGTTGTTGGCCCAGGACCAATTGCCGCGGGCGTTGCGGGCGGAGAGGGTGGTGGGGTTGATGGGGGCGAGTCAGCGGCTCCTGAGACGGGCGGAGCAGGCGGCGGAGCGGGTGCTGGGGTCGTGTCGCGTCGGGGGGTTCGTGCCGGAGACGGGGGTGCTGGGGGTGCGGTTTGCTGTTTCTTCTGAGGGTGAGGGGGATTCTGTCGATCAAGGGGGAATGCGTGGCATCCAGATCCAGGCCCGCGCGCTCCGCCGCATCACGGAGCTCGTCGCCCCGTTCCCGGATCACCATTTCCCGCTGCGCGCGTTCGAGGCGTTCGTGGCGAGGGTGTTTCAGCAGCCGCCGCAGGAGCAGGAGCCGGAGCAGTCGTTCACGCTAGGCGGCGTCCTGTTCCAGCCTTGGTCGTTGCCCCCGACAAAGAAGGGCGAGGAGAGTACGAGTCTATTCCAGAGCCCTGCTGCAGCTCACACCCACGGATCGGATACCCAGGAATTTAGCAGCAACAGCAACAGCAACAGCAACAGCACCCAGAAAACATGGCTCCTCTCCCGCCAACCGTACATGAAGAACCGGCTCCCGGAGTTGAACATCCACCTCGACTGCACGGAGGGATCTGTTTTGCCGAAGCACGAGCAGGAGCAGAAGCAAGACCAACCCCAAGACCAAAGCCAAGACCAAGACCAAGACCCAGACCCAGACCAAGAACAATGGCACCTCTGGGACAACAGATACTGGTTCCGCCTAGGCTGGACCAGCAGCAGCACCACCACCACCAAGCAATCACAATCACAACCATTACCCTCCAACCCCAACCCCAACCAAACAATCCACCTCCGCATCCGCCCCCTCCACAAATCAGACCTCACCCGCCTCCGCCAGACGGAAGCACAACCCGAGAGCCAGACCGAGCGTGCTGGCGATAGCGATAGCGATAGCGATAGCGATAATGCTAGTGCACACGCCACCACGAACCAGAAGCGAGAAATCACAGACCCCAAGGCCCTCACCCGCCTCCTGGCGCAGGTCAGTCCCGGCCGCATCCGCTTTACGGTGCCGGTGTTAGTGCTGGTGCGGCGGCGGCGGCAGCAGCAGCAGCAGCAGCAGCAGCAGCAACGGGGGAAAGCAGAACGGGGGGTACTTGCAGAAGCAGAAGCAGAAGCAGAGACAGAGGAAGAAATCCCCCTCGCGCTCCCCACGCTGGATCTGTGGCTTCCTTCTTCGCGCCCTGTCAGACAGGACCTAGAATGGCTGGGTGGGGGTGAGCAGAGCTTGAGCTGGGAATGGCGGTATAAGATGGTGGATCGGAACACGCTGAGGCTGATGGGTTGGGAGGAGGAGGAGTAGTCACTTCACCTGCTACTGTACTGTACTGTACATACTGTATATCATGTTCACACAGTCAATCTAATCGAACCTACTAACTGACTACCAACTACCAGTTCCCCCCCCCCCCGGCAATATCAAGATATCATGCTCCGTTGGTGACACACATCTCTTCAACCACAGAAGCTGATCCACCTACATATACAATGCACAAGAAGTTCTCTGATTGATTAACCAGCAGTATTGAAAGTTAGACCCGTAGGCTATACACTCCGTGACCATGCGACCCAAGAACCCCATCTTCCCCAAAAATCAGACCCGCCATTGCCCCCATAGCCAAAGGAAACACGGATGCTATGCCCCATCCAATAAAAGAATGCCTATAGACACACACAAAGAAAAGATCAAAGGAAAGACCCGTCAATGCAACAACGAAGAGTCAGGCAATTGGCCTGGTGTAGTCCTCAAACTCACTCACTCGCCTTCAGCAAGGCAACGGCCGCCTGCTGCGCGCGCAACCCACCCACCTCACGCTTCAGTCGGAAATTCTCCTTCTTCAGGCGACCAATCTCCTCCAGCGCGGTCGACAGCTGCGATTTCAGCGACTCTTCCCCGTTCCCCGTCCGCACGTCCTTGGCGATCTTCTCCAGCTCCGTGTTGAACCGATCATACAGAGCCTCGTTCTCGGCGCTGGCCTCCCGGTAGAGCTCGTCCAGCTTCTTGGCCCGGCGCTCGCTCACCACCAACGATGACTCCAGGTCCCTCTCGATCGAGGCAGTCCGGCCATGCATCTCCTCCGAGAACGTCTCGAATCTCGTCTCGAGGCTACGAACCCTGGAAGCCAGCGCGGCGTTGGCGCTCGAAGGGGCAAACGGCTCGTCAAGCGAGTGAAGCTTGCTATCTCCCTTGTACGGCGTCGGGTTCAGTCTCAATGCATTGAGCTCCGCGCCAATCAGCTCGAGCTCATCCTTCAATCCCAAGGACGCGATATTTTGAGCCTTCTTTTCACTATTCAAACGATCCCGGAGCTGCAGATTGTTAGAATAATACCACACACCAGATAAGAATAAGCTCACCTTCTGTGGACTTTGCAGACGTAGTTTCGGCGTCTTTTGCGAGCCTAGCGTCGGCTGTAAGCGTCTCGCGTCCGAGCCATTGATCTGCATCGGTCGCTCCTTCAAGCCAGGCGCTCTGGAAGAGGGGATGCTGGTTGCCCGCGACCGCCTCTTGATATCCGGGGGAGGAGATCCCGTTGCGTCGGCCTTCTTTCTCGGGGCTCGGTCGGTTTGCGGTAATTTGGGATCGATATTCTCCTTGCGACTGGGTGTGACGGGGCGGGTCGGCGATCGGCGGGTTGGCGACGCCAGCCGCGTGGGCGAGGCACTCTTTGCAGGGGATGTGCTGCGGACCGAGCCCGAGCCGTGACTTGTTTGCGGCCGTGTCTGGCCCGCTGGCGTCATCGTCTCCGCTCGCGGCTGGTTAGGAAGCGACGATGACGGCGTCATGGGTCTCTGTCCTTGGCTGGTAGATAAGATCGACACGTCAGATGACGCTGTGCCTGGTCTGATGTCGGACAGAGAACTCCGCCGTCTCCGCCTGATCCTTACCACCCCATTAGTAGAAATACCTCGAATGGAGGATAACGAAGAAGCCTCGTCCTGAGAGCTTCCGGGACGACGAAGATGCTCTTGTGACGTGGACGCCCCCGGGCGATCGCGGGAGCCTGGCCGCAGTAACGAAACCAGCCCCGTGTCGACGTCGATGGACTTGGACCGGAGCAGCAGTGACCCTCGTGGCGTCCCGGGCTCAGAATCGCCCGATCCTTTACTCTTGCTCAGCGTACGTAAAATGGACGATACTTTACTCTCTGTTTCCGACTTGGAGTTATCGCGGTGCAGGCTGAATCCGAAACGTTTCCGAAACGACGACGCATTGGAGTTCATCGAGCCCGCCGTCTGGGACACCGACTTGGTTTGGTCGCAATTGAGCGTCCCTTCCAGGTCGGCGCCTCCGGGAATATACTCGTCGAACAAATTATCAAAGTCATCCACGAGACGATCCAACAGGGAAATGTACTGCATCGGATCTCCCTCGACCGTCAGGACCTCTGCAAAGGCTGCCGTCAACGCACCACGATCTCCGTCATTCCCCGAGGCATCGAGAAGCTCTGCGAGCAAGCGAATCATGGAAGCGAGCGCACGGCGATTTTGGGGACTCATGTCAGCAAGAAATCGGCGGAAGCTCTCCTCGAAATCTCGCGGGAACATGCTGTCAAATTGGCTCTGCAACGAGTTCAATGAAGACGAATCGATCACGGGCCCCATGTGTTCGCGCCATGCATTAGCCATGAACGTCTCAAAAGCTACGAATAATGTATCGACCGACACCTCAGCCGCAGCCTGGATCTTGCCTGGGTCTTCCAGAAGGATATTATACAGCTCATTGACTGACGAGCGATCCACGTTGTCTCGGCCACGTAGAGAGCGCCCAACAATGTTTCCACTCCGAGATTGCAGAGCAAGAGCGAATGCGGCAAAGGTCTGCTCCAGAGCGCTGAATGGACTTTCTTGCCCCCTCGAAGGCGGCGCGCCAACCACAGAAATTTTCACCGGGCTCTCTTCTTTCCCGGGGAACGCCGAAGGTAGAGTATTGGAACGTGGAATGTTTCCTCGAGGCGGCGGCATGCGAGGGAATTCACCAAGTAGCGCTGCTGAGCTGGGCATTTTTATGCTGCCCGCGCTGTTCTCCTTGGGTTGGTGGCTACCCAGCAGACTCGACAGTAGCTTCGAGGCCGATGGCGGTCGAAATCCACGCGGGACCTTGAAGTTGGCCATGAGATGACCGGCGAGATACCGCAGGATCTCAAAGTTGGAATGCACTATCGATTCGGTCATCGTGCGGTTCTGCGGGCCATGCAGCGGGAGTAACACATTAGACACTAACTGCAGTCAGCAAACAAACACACACACAGGCATTGATTATACTCACGGCGCTTAGACAGGACTGCAACGAAGCTGTCCGCGGTCACAAGATCGGAGGATGCATGGCCCACGACGGAGTCAATGTCCACGCGAAACTGGTCCTCGCTCGACGCGGAGACCGACACAATAACCTCGAGATCGGAATTCGATAACGTTTGACTGCAGACCGCGCGGGGAGTATTGAACACCATCCGGATTTTCGATGCACTGGGTCGTTTGGCGGCCGTCTCTTCCTCCTCGAACACACATGCCAAAACCCCGAGATTGGCCACCGTCCCGGATGGGCTGCGCAGGGTCCACTTTCCATTCTCTCGCTCACTTTCCGAAAATCGACCTTCGATTTTGGCCTTCACAATCTCCTCGATGATGCGACTGGCGCGTCCTTCATACATGGACACGGGCTCCAATGCAAGCAGGTCGACGGTGGTGTTTTGATTGGGCCGCGACTTCACCGACATGGGCGCTAGGAACAGAATACGTCCACAGTTAGACTGCATGCATCGGACATTGTGCAGATCGTACACTTGGACCACCCGCAGCTCTGGTACCAGCGGAATATTGGTGGCTGCCGGAGTGGCTGATGCGGCGTTGTCTAGATCCGCCAGAAGACCGCGCGCGGTTGTTCGACCTCCCATCGCCTTAGACAACAAAACTAGGCAGTTCTTATAAATCAGCATGATCCCCGGGCTGGGCTCCTCTGCAAGATCAAGATGGTACGGCGGCGACAGCTCGTTGAAATCCACCGCTGTGATGAGACGGCCGGCTGGCAGTATGGTGGATGGCCAGCCGTCGACCAGCTCCTTCAGCCGCCGAAAACTCTGATCATGGTTGGCGGTCGAGGCGTCGTCGAGGGAGCAGATGTCTTTGATGACATCCCGCGCCTTCAGCAGTGGGCGCACGGCCGGGTGTACCAACGGCAGACTACTAGTCATTGTGTCGATGAGGAGACTATATCGGGGCAGACGCTGAACAGGCTCCATGAGAAGTGAGCGGAGTTTCTGTTCCCCCGTCTCGTATACGCGCTTGGAGAAACTGGAATTCTTATCTTTCATGAACGAGTTCAACGTCTGAGTGAAGCCGGTATGGGCCCGCATGTAGTCCGCATACGGCTCGGAGAATTGAGGGAACCAGTCCAGGAGTGCGTCTGCAAATGCCACCGCACCGATAGTGTCTTTGTCCTCCCTGGACGATGTGCGTTGCGACATGGACGATGAAAGCTCCGTATCTTCAGTCATATCTGCAATAGCGTCCTTCTCTGTCTCTTCCAAGGCTTGACGAATCACACTCAGAAAACCCATGTTGACCTGAAGGATTTCATTCAAGCACGGGGGAAACAGAGTCGCCAGATCAGCCTCGTCCGGACTCGTACTCGATGACAGGCGCAACTGGGCTTTCATTCGGTATTCCTCCGCCACCTGGCAGACAAGGGTGTATAGCTTATTGACGTAGCGCTCCTCCGTATCCACCAGCTCGCACATGGTCAATCGCAAAGCCTGTTTTTGACCGGCGGAGAATATTTTCGATTTGCTCACGTTGGTCGGCTGGGAAGGTGCGCGCTTGAGTCGGGAGGTGGGAAGGAACATGGGGGCGCCCAGGGTCTGGATGAGAGCGGTATATGGGCCATATCGGGGATCGGGGCCGTCATAGAAGTCTGCATTGCCATCATAAACATTATCATCATTAGCGGGCTCGGGCACTTTGATCGTCCCGGCAGGCAGGACGACATCGATATCGACCCAGGGCACCTTGCGCTCCTGGAAGGCGCCTCGGATGTCGCGCACTAACTCGGAGGCGTGATCAACTTTTGTCATTCGATTCGCCAAATCGGCGGCATGCATCTCGTCGAAGAGCTTGGGAACCTTGACACCTGGTTTTCCTGCGCGAGCCATGGCCTGGAGGCATTCTTTGGCTGGGTCGGACAGCTCTGCGAAGTACTTCAGCATGCTGACGGCCAGGCCGCGACTGACCTCGTCGCCTTGCTTCTCGCGGGGGAGGTGGTTGACGGCGGCGTACAGCGGGGCGGCGGGAGAGACGGTGATGCGGGGATAGCTCTGGAAGCCGGCGGGGGTCACGATATGCGCCTGGATGCGCGAGCTGCTGACGGTGGCATTTGCGGTCGCGACGGGGCCGTAGAAGACGAAGACGGAAGCAATGTAGGGGTCGGAGGCGTGGTAGAGCGACAGCTGCTCGAGCGGCAGGTCCGCGGGGGCGTTGGTGACAGTCGCCATGTTGGCGGAGATGGCAGGCGCTGCACTCGCATACAACCGCGGAGGGAGGAAGGAGCGAAATCACACCCGCTCGACAAAATTAGATTAGACACAAAAGTATAAGTCTGCAAAATGATTATAGATGATGAGGACAAGAGAAAAAAGGTTGAGACGGTTAGTCACGGAAGTTTTGGTGTTGGACGACAAGACCAGGACAGTCGGAGAGGGGAACAATTAAAGAGGGTCGATGACAAGCGAAAGATTGACCAAAGACATAATACTATTGGGTGTGGCGCAAAGGAAAAGAAACGAAGGACAGGCGTTATACAATGCGAAGGACAAGAGAAGGACACCCCTCCATGGGCAGAGGATGAGGCAAAAAGATGAAGAGAAGGAAAGAGGTAGAGTGAGAGAAAGAGAAGAAGAGGAAGAGGAAGAGGAAGAGGAAGAGGAAGGGAAGAGAGTGCGAAAGTGATGGGAGAAGAGGAGGACGAAGGACGAAGCCGGGAAGGTTGGGTGACAACTGCAGCCAGCAGTTGAAGGTGGAGAGGGGGAGGGGACGAGGGGACGAGGGGACGCGTTTCTCGGCGGGCGCAAAGCAAGAAGCCGGAGAAGTGGGCAGTGTGAAAGAAGTGGCAGTGGCAGTACAAGTGATACTAGTGGAGAGGAAGAAGAAGAAGAAGAGGGGCAGGACACAACAAGTCTAGACAGGACAAGACAAGGACACTGCAGGGGACGACGACGAGGATTGATTGATTGATTGATTGATTGATTGATTGATGATGGATGGATTGAGTGTCTCTCTCTAACAAGGCCGAGTGGCTGGCCTTCAGCTCAGCTCCGCATGGATCTGGCCGATGGACGGACTAGTGCTGATTGGGTGGGATTACAAGCGATAGTATGGAGGTTATTATTGTAGTCAATTAGTGTAGATTGTCAAGTGCTGATTGTGCTGGAAATAGGCACTTCATCCACTATCTAGAAGTGATTCTATATTGCAGAATGACTTTTGCAGTGAGTGTCCCTGACAGATCTGTATCCATGGACACGGACGCGACACGTGTAGAACCAGTAGAACCAACCCAGTGTCAACACACACACAACGGTCTAGAAAAAGTGGATAAGAGCTTGACATCATGTTCCGACTGCAGGGGTTCAACCTCTGCCTGCCCTGACTGCCCTACGCCCGGCTGAAATGGCAGCTTTGCCCGACGACGGGTTCATGACAGTTTAATTATCTAACTGGGGAGCTGGTGAGGATACGGAGTGGGCGATGGAAAAGGGAAATGGTGGAGACACCGCCTTCAGCCTGGTTGCTTTCTTCCTTCAACCATGGATGCGCCCTTGGCATCCAGACAATCTTATTTCCACCCGATTTTCGAGGAGGCTGGGAGGCTGGGAATAACTTCGTCATCCGAGCTGCGATCTGACTTGATTTAATCCATTCCGTCATCGGCTTTCGCCTGCAACACGCGTTTCGGCCCCCAACTAGGGGAGATATAGACTATTTCGAGACACAAGCTGCCATCTTTGCTGATATATTTTGGATTAGCACGTTAGTCCAGTGATGCCTGCATGGTGAGGAAGGATGGTGACGACAGGACTTGTTGAAGTGGTAATATGACAAGCGATAATTGGTATAGCAATGAGTGGGCTCTACTGTGGTCAGTAGTGTAGTGTCTGTAGTTGAGAGCGATAATTGAACTTCAATGCACAATCTGATAAGTGAAGTCACTCTCGATGTAAATTTGTAGGGTGCAGTACCTCCCTTCAATGTCTCCCCGGGGTAGCCATCACGCTAATCCCGATTGGGACGGCTGTGATCTCTCCGCCTCGGAGCAGCAGAATACTGACCAGCTGTTGAGTTCCCGCCGCCCGCATACAGTACATGCCCTTCCCTTGCTCTCTCTATCTCCATCTTCACCTCTCTCTTGCTCTCTTCTTGCTGAACTTCTTCCCCTCTGGAAGGGCCATGGTTTGACATTGCTCCTTCGCTGAGCAATCTCCTTCCGCTCTCTTTCAATCCACCTTGACATCCTCGCCCCCATCTCCTCCTCCCTGCTCCCCCCATCGCTCGTTATGTCGTCCTCAACCCTCCCCATTGCGGTCGACCCGGTCGCGCTGGTGATCACAGAATGTATCACCGTCACCTCCGCCATGCGGAAGCACACCCGCTGGGCTCATTCTTCCGTTTCGGCCATTCTAGGAGGGGGCGCTGTCTCACGAGTCTACGACCGTGATACCTCGACCCCTCCGAGTCCGCGGAATGGCAACACGCCCACGCGGCCATCCTCCCGCCTGTCCGCCGCCGACGATGACCATGTCTTAGCTAACCGATGGGGCCTGAGAGGGAAGAAGGGCAAGAGCATGCAAGATAACCCTCTAATTTCTGCCTTTACCAGATTACGGAGCGATCTCAAGGGCTGCAAAGATATCCGAACCTTCGATGCCCCCGCCTTGCTGCATCCGTTCCTCCAGGTCGTTCGTTCCTCGTCCACCTCAGCCGCAATCACCTCCCTGGCCCTGGTGGCCCTCACCAAGTTCTTCGCCTACCAGATCATCAGTCGCGACTCACCCAGGCTGCCCATGGCCATGCAGCTCCTCTCCGCCGCCATTACCCACTGCCGCTTCGAGGCCAGCGACTCCGCCGCCGATGAGATCGTCTTGCTGCGCATCCTCAAATTGATGGAAGGCATGCTGTCGCGACCGGAAGGGGACTTGCTGGGAGATGAGAGTGTCTGTGAGATGATGGAGACCGGTCTGAGTATGTGCTGTCAGGTCCGTCTATCGGAGGTCTTGCGGAGATCCGCTGAGATGGCCATGGTCAACATGTGCCAGGTCATCTTCTCCCGCTTGACTCACCTAGACGTCTCGCAAACGCTGGAAACAGACTTGGAGACCCGGGCACCCAAAAACCCGGAGCAGGCGAATCTCAAAATGGATCCTTCCGTTGATGGAGACACAGTGACTTCCCAGCACCCATCCGCCATAGGTTCGGACACAGCCATTACAGAGCGGGAACGCAGCAGTCGAGACAGTACTCCCGATCAGTCGCTGAGCGGAGCCGCCGTGACCGCTCCCCCCAATCCTCAAGATGATGATGGCGAAGATATCAAACCATATTCACTACCCTCAATCCGCGAATTGTTCCGAGTTTTGATCGATCTTTTGGACCCGCACAACCGCCAGCATACCGAGCCGATGAAGGTGATGGCCCTCCGGATCATTGACGTGGCTCTGGAGGTTGCTGGCCCGTCCATCGCAAAGCACCCGAGTCTAGCCAACCTAGCACAAGATGACTTGTGCCGCTATCTCTTCCAGCTGGTCCGCTCCGAGAATATTGCCATTCTGACGGGATCGCTCAGGGTGGCAGGCACTTTGCTACTGACTTGTCGCTCGGTGCTGAAGCTTCAGCAGGAGCTTTATCTGTCGTACTTGGTCGCCTGTCTCCATCCCAAGGTCGAAATACCCAAGGAGCCAGGAATCAACCCGGCTCTGTACGATGGGGTACCCCAAAGGCCCAAGTTGGTGAAGCCCTCTCCTTCGCAATCGAACAGCGGGCGGTCGACTCCGGTCCCTGTGAAAGACCGCCAGAAGCTCGGTCTCGAAGGAGGCTCTCGGAAGCCGGAAACCCGCGAGGCGATGGTGGAGAGTATCGGCGTGCTGGCACGGATCCCAAGTTTTATGGTGGAGTTGTTTATCAACTACGACTGCGATATTGATCGCGCGGACCTCTGCGAGGACATGATTGGGTTGCTTTCTCGGAGTGCGTTTCCCGATTCAGCCACCTGGAGCACGACCAATGTGCCACCTCTGTGCTTGGATGCTCTTCTGAGCTATGTCCAATTTATCTACGATCGCTTAGACGAGGAGTTCCCGTCAGAGGGCTTTCCATCGAAGGATGAACTTCACCATCAGCGTCGGACCAAGAAGATCATTATCAAAGGAGCTCAGAAATTCAACGAGGACCCCAAGGCTGGAGTCGCTTACCTCGCCTCTCAGGGAATCATCGAAAACCCCGACGATCCGGTCCTCGTCGCTCGTTTCTTGAAAGGGACCACTCGATTGTCAAAGAAGGTTCTGGGCGAATTCATCTCCAAACGTTCGAACGAAAAACTGCTTGATGCTTTTGTCGATCTCTTCGATTTCTCCGGCCAGAGCGTGGTCGATGCTCTCCGCGATCTCCTGGGCGCGTTCCGCCTGCCCGGTGAATCGCCGCTGATTGAGCGCATCGTTACTACCTTTACAGACAAGTACATGCAGAAGGCTCGGCCCACCGAAATTGCGGACAAGGATGCCCTCTTCGTGCTGACTTATGGTATTATTATGCTGAACACTGATTTATACAATACGAATATTAGATCGCAGAATCGCATGTCCTGCACGGATTTCTCTCGAAATCTGCGGGGTGTCAACGCAGGCCAGGACTTTGCGCCAGAGTTCCTGCAAGGCGTCTATGACTCTATCAAGCAGAATGAGATTATCCTGCCTGAGGAGCATGATAACCAGCATGCATTCGATTATGCATGGCGGGAGCTACTGCTGAAGTCCTCTTCGGCCGGCGAGCTTGTGGTGGGCGAGACGAATATCTATGATGCGGAGATGTTCGAAGCTACCTGGAAACCCGTGATTGCGACTCTGTCGTACGTCTTCATGTCTGCCTCGGACGATGCCGTCTATTCTCGCGTGGTGACGGGCTTCGACCAGTGTGCACAGATTGCTGCCCGCTATGGTCTGACGGCCGCCTTGGACCGCATTGTCTTCTGTTTGGCTTCGATCAGCACTCTAGCCACGGAGAATCCCCCCAGCACCACCCTCAACACCGAGGTGCAGGCTGGAGAGAAGAGTGTGATGGTCAGCGAATTGGCCGTCAAATTTGGACGCGACTTCCGAGCTCAATTGGCCGCGGTGGTTCTCTTCCGAGTTCTCGCGGGCAATGAGGCTACGGTTCAAGAGGGCTGGACCCATGTAATCCGCATTCTCAACAACCTTTTCATCAACGCTCTTATTCCCCCCTTCGCTTCTACTCTCAACGCGGAGCTCGAGTTGTCGCCGATCCCGCTGCAGAACCCCTCGCAAGTCGTGGAGCGCGACGGACGAGGCGCTGAGACAGGCCTGCTGTCTGCGTTCACCTCATATCTGTCCAGCTACGCAGCGGATGAGCCTCCCGAGCCGTCGGATGAGGAGCTGGACAACACGTTGTGCACGGTTGATTGCATCTCAGCGTGCTCCATCGATGAAATTCTGGCCAACATCAAGTAAGTCAGATACACATACATTTGTGGTTTTTGTGTACTAACGGTTCAGGACCCTTCCCTTGGAGACGGTTACGATGCTGGTGGAAGCCCTTTTGGATCAACTCCCTGAAGAAAGCGCCCCGGCCGTTATCGTTGTTAAGTCGGAGCGCCCGGCAGCTGGACCCAGGGCGGCCAACGGCAGAGCCAATGCCAGCAAGCCCAAGTACGATCCGGGCATGCTCTACCTCTTGGAGTTGGCCACCGTCCTCACTCTCCGTGACCCCAAGACATTGGAAAGCCTTGGGGAGAGGCTTTTGACCTCTCTACAAGCTTTTGTCCGAGATGCCCGGAACATCCACTCCTTGGCGCTGTCACGGATCATTTACTACCTCATGAACCTGCTGCGCTTGAGCTATGTACGGCCCCCTCTGCTATCATTTATCATAAGTGTCTGACAGATTATAGGACCAGCCTTATATGCGTGTGCCGGTGATTCTCCATGGGATTTCTGGCTTTGACCAGGACATTTTGGAAAGCATCGCCATTCCTGTAGTCAAGAGCCTTTCACGATGCATGTCTGATGCGGAGGCTCTGCGGAACGAGGTCTCCGCCTCGCCGGACTTCTGGTCTATTTTGCAGAGGCTGCACCAGCACCAGGAAGCGGCTCCGTTGGTGTTCAACCTGCTCCAGACTATTGTAGAGTCGAACCCACCGATTGTCACGGCTGACAACTACGAGTCTGCCGTCAGCCTGGCGAACGACTTCATCAGCGCTGGCAGTGTGGGCTACATTGAAGAGCGACAGAGGGATGCCCACGGCCGACGCAAGGCTGTCAAGCATCCGAGATCTAGTATCGAGAACGAGGTGGTTGCGAGGGGAGTCAAGGCCATCAACTTTGTCTTCCACCTGACCCACCGCATCCCGGCGCTCATCAAGCAGTCGCACCTGGAAGAGAACGAAGGTATGTAGCCAACTCCATCAGTCGAAATCACCAATTGACACAAACCAGCCTGGTCAGCCTACTGGTCTCCGATCTTCCAGTCTCTGACAGCCCAATGCATCAATCCCTGCCGCGACATCCGCCACCACGCCGTCTCGACCCTCCAACGCACCCTCCTGTCCCTCCAGATCAGCGCCACCGACGAGAAGGAATGGACCGCGATCTTCGACCAGGTGCTCTTCCCTCTGATCCTGCGCCTCCTGAAACCCGAAGTCTACCACTCGGATCCCGTGGGGATGGGCCAAACGCGCGTGCAGGTGGCCACACTGGTGTGCAAGATCTTCCTGCGGTATCTGGACCAGCTGCCCAACTGGGACGGGATGCTCGACCTCTGGCTGCGGATTCTGGATATATTGGATCGGATGATGAACAGCGGCCAGGGCGACAGTCTGGTATGTTCTTTTTTTGTGGCCAGCTCAGAACAAGACTAACATCCCCACAGCAAGAAGCCATCCCCGAGAGTCTCAAGAATATTCTCCTCGTCATGGCCGACGGCGGATACCTCGTGCCGCCGTCCCAGGACGACACCAAACAGAAGATCTGGAACGAGACCAAGAAGCGCCTCGACCGCTTCCTGCCCGACCTGTTCCAGGAGATTTTCCCGCCGCAGGATGAAACCAAGCCCGCCGCGTCGGCGCCTGTCTCGGCGGTGCTGTCGCCGTCGCCGTCGCCCCAGCCAGAGACAACAGTTGAGCCCGAGGCGGAACCCGAGGCGGAAGCCGCGAACGACGAGCCCGAGGTTGCTGAGCCTGCGACCACCATCGAAGACCCCGAACCTGCACCTCCCAGCAAGGAGGCGCCCTTGCCCGTCGACAAGGGCAAGAAGGCCGATTAGAACGGCAACGCCGAGCACGGCTTATAACTCCGTCCATGACTTGACGCTAGACAGCCTGCAGACGTGCTGTAGACCTTCTGTTTCTGTCGGGGAATAACCAATCCAACCCGCCAGTCGATTTGTCTTCCACTGCGGCCTAGCGTCGAGTAGGTATATAGCTTCGGGCATTCCATCAGCGTGAGTGTATTATTTTCTGTGGGCGGTTGTGGCCCGTGTGGGGACGCGACGTGACGCGATGGGAACCGGTATTGGTAGTGGTAGTGGTTTTTGTCTATGTGTGCATACTCCTGTAAATATAATCGATCTTCGTCACCCCCTAATAGATCTAATTCTGTTGAAGCTGTGTGTGGTGGATGCATGCATGCATGCATTATGTATGTACCTCCCAGTAGCTGTAGGGTTCGATACCGGACCTCGTCGATAAGATACGATACCCACACTAAACACGCAAAACCCTCTCTTTCTCTGTCCTATGCCTTTAGCATGGAAGACCTTGTCTACAACTGGTGTAGGAGATGGATCAAATGCCAATGGTTAGATAGAAAGATGGATAGAGAGATAGAGGTGCTGCGACCTTCTGTGTCCAACTTCGTTCGATCTCTCAGATCAGGCTCAAGATTTTCGCAGTGGAGTTAAGTATATGCGTATACATGCATACATCCTACTACCTTATTCAGAAGTGTGATCCTTCTTTTTTCCACATGTGGTTGGTAATGGATGCACTACCCTCTTTCTCTTCGGGGTGTGTGCTGCTGGATCCGGTCACCTTCGAGCTCTGTGTTGATATCTTGGGGAAGTTTGGTGGGCCAAGCCCGGCATCGCTATCTAGATGCATGAGATCAGATCCCTTTCCGCGTGTTGGTAGACCAATGATCCAAGCAAAGAACGAGTTTCCAGGGATTGAACTGGTCAGGTTGCTGTACAACAGCGGGTAGGACTAGCGGAGCTGGGGCTGTCGACATACAGATAGACGCTTGTCGGACGGTGGGATGAGAGATATCGACCTTTCGAGTGAGAGGGCTGAGTTCCGTAGCTTGAATTCCATCTCCAGATTCTAATTCCCAGGCGACAGAGTTATTCTGACCATTGTTACTTGTATTGTTGTGTTGGTTGTACATGCGGTGGTAAGTTAAGTTATAACGATAGTCCAGCAAACCCACCACGGGATCGGATCTAGACCCAGATCACCTGACCCAACCGCAAGCTGCCGCCCCGGCCACTAAAGCGGCACCGCTCTCTCTCTCTCTCTCTCGGACAGCCAGCTCCTGCTCCTCCTCCGCCGGCCGCTACGCAAGTTTACAGGACGGAAGCTCCATCTGCACCTCACCACCACCGCGCGCATTTTTTTTTTATTTTCAACACTCTACCCCCTCAATACCTTCTCCCTATCCCACACAAAACGAAAGGCACCCCCAGGTGCACCAGCCGCAAGAATGGCCGCTGTCGCCGCGCCCGCAACAACCACGGCCCCCAACTGCACGTAAGTTCAAGTCCGCCTGAGTCCACATTCACATTCCACATCCACATCCACATCCAAACGCTTTCACGATACCCTACCCTACCCTACCCTATCCTACCCTGTCCCCTACCCATACCAAAGAACCTAAAGCTAACGCGAAACAGAGTCTACGTACGCCCACCCCAAACCCCCAACCCCCAACCCCCGTCAAACCCACTAACCAACCCCGAAAAGGTCCGCAACCTCGAAGAACGCATCAAAGTCGACCAACTGAAGGAATCCCTGGACGAGATCTTCTCGGAATACGGGAATGTGATCGAGATCGTGGCCAAGACGAACCTGAAGGCCAAGGGCCAGGCGTTCGTGGTCTTCGACTCGGTCGAGGCGGCCGGCCGCGCCATCGACGAGATCAACGGCTTCGAGCTGTTCGACAAGCCCATGGTGCTGGAGTACGCGCGCACGCGCAGCGACGCGACGGTGCTGCGCGAGGGGGGCGAGGAGGAGCTCGAGGCGCATAAGCGGCGGCGCGGGGCGGAGAAAGGTTTGTTTTTTTTTCCCCGGTTCTTTCTTGGGATTGGGGGGGGTGCGAAGGGGGCGAAGGGTTTGGATGCTAACCTTCTAATCTTCTGGGCAGAACGCAAACAAGCGCACGAGGCGCTCGAAGCGCAAAAGAAACTCAAACGGCCCTCCGGCGCGGTCGTGGCGCCCTCCGACCCCTCCGGCCGCCCGGCCAAGGCGGCCAAGGGCGCCGGCCTCAAGCCCACCAGCGGCGCCGCCGCGACCGTCATCCCGGACGAGTACCTGCCGCCCAACAAGATCCTGTTCCTGCGGGACCTGCCGGACACCGCCGACCAGGACAGCCTCACCGCGGTGTTTGCGCGGTTCGAGGGCTTCCAGGAGGTGCGGTTGGTGCCGGGCCGCAAGGGGATCGCCTTCGTCGAGTACGAGAACGAGTCCGGGGCCATCAGTGCCAAGGAGGCGACGTCGGGCATGCCGATGGGCGAGGCCGGGAAACCCATCCGGGTCACGTACCAGAGACAATGAGTGCTGTGGGGTTGGTGGTGGTTTCATGTCTGTTGTTGGCGTTTGTGCGGGGTTTATGGGTTTTCCGTTATGCATTATCATCTGGGTGTGCCAATGCTCATCTTTGCTTCCATTGGGGATATGACTTTAACAAAGAAACACACAAATTCTCAAGTGAAGACAATAACAGCTACATGCTCGGAAGTATACTAGGTACAGTACATAACAGGGACAAACGGGGGGCATCGCTGCGCTAGACTCAGAAAATCACGTCGGCATCTTCCTGCTCGCCGAGCACGTCCGGTGCCTCGGGGGCTTCCTCTTCTGCTGCAGCCGCTTTCTCTTCTTCTACCTCCTCGGCGGGCGCTTCCTCTCCGTTGGCTGCCGCCGCCGCCGCGGCAGCAGCGGCAGCCTCCGCCTTGGCCTTGGCCTTCTCCCGCGCAGCCAGGATCTCGGCGTCGGCGGCAGCGGTGTCTCGCTGCTTCTTGCCGGACACCTTCTTGAGACGGTAGAACTCTTCTCTGTCGAGTTCGTCCAGCTCGGAGTTGATATCTGGGATGTATTAGTTGTTTGCCTCACCAAATAGAGAGCTCAAGGTGGTGACTGACACTTGATCGTGTTCTCCGTGCGGGGGATGATAACGTGCTCACTGCGGCCATGATTAGCATCCCTGCCAGCTCTTAGCACAAAGCGATCTTACATAGCATTCACTAGCAGTCGATAACATTATGTTAGCATAGAAACCCCCGTTATTTTTTCAGAGAAACATACCTCTGCGATTAACCACCTTAATGACCTCATCCAGGATCACAAACGCAGTCTATGCCCGAAGAAGTCAGCAAACCCCCGCCCCCACCGTACCTAAAGCCCCAAGCCCCAACCCCCAACCCCCAAGCCTGGAGTAACGTACCTGCAAACTCGCCAACTCGACCAACGTCTCCACCGCCCGCGCGTACGTCTCCCGACAGCGCTGGACCTGCTGCCCACCCTTGCCCAGCCCCGTCAGCCCGAAGTCGTTAATCGCGTCCTCGGTGTAGCTCTCAAAGTGCGGCAGCAGCACGCCGGAGACGTTCTCCTGCTTGGCGCGGACGCGGAACCGCGCCTGCTTGGCCGACTCCTGCACCTGGTAGCCGATGTCGCCGCCCACCGCGTAGCTCACCTCCGCCAGCGAGAAGGCGGCGATCTGCATGACGCGGCCCATCTTCTGCTTGGCTTCGTCGATGCGGCGGGTGATTTCTGTGGCGTTGTTAGGTTATAGGTTATCTGCATGGTGGAGGATGGAGATCGTAGGCGGAAAGTGCGCGCAGGTAGACGGGAGCTCTTCAGAGAGGGGGGTGGAAAGGAGAGGGGAGCGGGATGGGGGAGGCAGGGGACATGGGACATGCAAGCAATCATACCGCGGAAACGTCTGTGCAGGAGTATACAATGTCAGTTTCTATCGGAATGTTTCCTGGTAGAAAGAGAGCAGTTAAGATTAGACTCACTTGGTAAGAGCTTCGGATTTGCGCTTCAGTAAACTGTGACCGGTCTCGGCGCCCTTCAACTTCCCCTTCATCAACCCGAGGGACTGGCGAGTCGGGAAGACTGCCTCACGGCCCTGGCATTATTCAACATAAGTGACCGAGCTTGATGTTAAGATTGAAGTGGATCAGTTGCAGAATCACATACCACCGCACCCGACATTATGAGAACACTTAAAGATAAAAAAAAAAGAAAGGACAAAGGCCACGGATATCCAGCTGGAGGAGGAACCGATAGGAACGGAGAGCGGCTCAAGCCATGCCATGACGATTAACTCAACTGATAAGTCAAGACGCAGCAACAGTGCCAACGCTCGGACCAACCCGTGCCCGCCGGGGCGCATGACACCCGGTCACGTGCCCGATTTGCGACCTCCATCGCCCGCCAGCTTGGAAACAGCACGTCGAAACCCCCTCCTCTCCCTTCAAAGCAGCGACGAGGGCGTTTTCTTATTCTCGTTTCACATGCGACACACCTCTCGCCTGGTGCTCCTGCGCTGATTTCCGTGCGAGTCGGTCCCGCTCAGTTCGAGTGGCGCAATGCCAGGGACAATCCTGCCCCCGAGATCCCACCGGCAACACGCACAGATGGACCGTTCCTCGGCCTCCGGGCCGGACTTCTACCTGATTGTAAGTGGCGTGGAGGGGAGAAATGTGCGGAAAAAGAGCTGAGACTGATGTGTTGCGTGCAGGCCGATCAGGATACTGTGTACGAGCAGGATCTTCTCCGCAATCCCGGCAGCGTCAAGCCATGGCTCGCCTATATCGAATACAAACAACAGAATGGAACGCTGTATGAGCAGGCATTTGTATGTACTCTCGGAATCGGGCACAATGTTTACGGGAAAAACTGACGGATGATCGCAGGTGATGGAACGCGCTTGCAGACAACTGCCGAGATCGTACAAGCTGTGGAAACTGGTATGGATTTCTTGCTTTCCCTAAAATTCGGAGACGTTGAACTGACACTCGAAAGTATCTCGAGTTCCGGACGAACCACCTGCGCGGCCGCAATGCGACGGTGTACAAGGCCGAGTACCAGAAGGTGAACGCGCTCTTCGAGCGGGCCCTCATCCTGCTCAACAAGATGCCGCGCATCTGGGAGCTGTATCTCTCGTTTCTCTTGCAGCAGCCACTGGTGACGCAGACGCGCCGCACCTTCGACCGCGCCCTCCGCGCCCTCCCCATCACCCAACACAACCGCATCTGGCGGATTTACAAGACCTTCGCGCGGTCCGCCTCGGGCCTCACGGCCGTGAAGATCTGGGCGCGCTACATGCAGATCCACCCGGAGAACGCCGAAGAGTACATCGCCCTGCTGGTCGACATGGGCCACTACACCGAGGCCGTCAAGAAATACATGCAGATCCTCGACGACTCGCGCTTCCAGTCCAAGGAGGGGAAGAGCAATTTCCAGCTGTGGACCGAGATGGTGGACCTGCTGGTCTCCAAGGCGAAGCAGATCGAGACCGGGCCCCGGGTCGGCATCGATGTGGACGCCATCCTGCGCAGCGGGATCGACCGGTTTGCGGACCAGAGAGGTAAGCTGTGGGCGGGCCTGGCGACCTACTGGATCACGCGCGGCAATTTCGAGAAGGCGAGAGACGTCTTTGAGGAGGGTATCACCACCGTCATGACGGTGCGCGACTTCACGCTGGTCTTCGACGCGTACGTCGAGTTCGAGGAGTCCATCATCGGGAGCCTGATGGAGTCGGCGGCGGCGCGGACGGACAACGGCCAGAGCGACGAGGAGGCCGACTTCGACCTCGACCTGCGCATGCTGCGGTTCGAACAGCTGATGGATCGACGACCGTTCCTCGTCAACGATGTGCTTCTGCGACAGAACCCTCACAACGTCATCGAATGGGAGAAGCGCGTCGCGCTCTGGGGCGACAACAGGCACGAAATCGTACAGACCTACACCGCCGCGATCGCCGCGATCAACCCCAAGAAGGCCCACGGGAAGTTCTCGGAGCTGTGGGTCAACTACGCCAAATTCTACGAAAACGGCGGCGATCTGGATACCGCACGGGTCATCATGGAGAAGGCCGTCAAGGTTCCGTTCAAGTCAGTGGCGGAACTGGCCGAGACGTGGTGCGAATGGGCGGAGATGGAGCTTCGGAGTGAGAACTTCGATAAGGCGGTCGAGATCATGGCCAAGGCCACCCAGGCGCCCAAGCGCTCGACGGTGGACTATTTCGACGAGACGCTCTCGCCCCAGCAACGGGTGCACAAGAGCTGGAAGCTGTGGAGCTTCTACGTCGATCTGGTGGAGAGTGTGTCCACGATCGAGGAGACGAAAGCGGTCTACGAGCGCATCTTCGAGCTCCGCATCGCCACGCCGCAGACGGTGGTCAACTACGCCAACCTGCTGGAGGAGCACAAGTACTTCGAGGACTCGTTCAAGGTCTACGAACGCGGCCTGGACCTGTTCAGCTACCCGGTGGCCTTCGAGCTGTGGAATCTGTACCTGACCAAGGCGGTCGACCGCAAGATCGGCATCGAGCGCCTCCGCGACCTCTTCGAGCAGGCCCTGGACGGCTGTCCGCCCAAGTTCGCCAAGCCGCTGTACCTGATGTACGGCAACCTGGAGGAGGAGCGCGGGTTGGCGCGCCACGCGATGCGGATCTACGAGCGGGCCACGCGCGCGGTGTCGGACGAGGACCGCTTCGAGATGTTCGAGTTCTACATCACCAAGTCGGCCTCCAACTTCGGCCTGACGTCCACGCGGCCCATCTACGAGCGCGCCATCGCCGCCCTGCCGGACCAAGAGGCCAAGGAGATGTGTCTCAAGTTCGCGGAGATGGAGCGCCGCCTCGGCGAGATCGACCGGGCCCGCGCCATCTACGGGCATGCCTCGCAGTTCTGCGACCCGCGGACCAACGCCGGCTTCTGGCAGAAATGGGAAGCCTTCGAGGTGCAGCACGGCAACGAGGATACCTTCAAGGAGATGTTGCGGATCAAGCGCAGTGTCCAGGCGCAGTACAAGTATGTTCTCTGTCTCTTCGTCGGTGAATCATCTAGCTAACAACTCCCAGCACCGACGTCAACTTCATCGCCTCCCAGGCCATCGCCCGCAGCCAACAACGCACGCAAGCCGAGGACAAGCCCCTCGAGAACGGCGACGAAGACTCGGCCGCGGCGGCCGAACACGCCGACGCCATGGCCGCGCTGGAGCGACAGGCGCGGGCCCCCGTGGGCTTTGTGGCGGCCAGCACCGGTCCGGAGGGCGGCAACCGGCCGGAGCAGCCGCCGCAACCTGTGGGTGGTGGTGGTGACGCTGTCGCCGCGCCCGTCAACCCGGACGCGATCGATTTGGATGATGAGATGGATGACTAGTGTGTCTTCTGCCTCGGTAGCGATGCCATTTTGTTTGTTTTGCTTGCATATCAGCCAGTTGCATAGATGAACCAACTCCATGCCATACCATACCTTCTCCTATCGCTCTTGGTCTCAGATCATCTCACTCACTCTTACCTCCCGCCCCGCCGCAACCCTGAATTTTCGAGTGTACAACACATCCTACACCCTACAACCCACCTACAGTCACGGTCCAATCAACCCCCCCCCCCCCCCCATAGGGTACCCATCTATCTCCTTTGTTATTCCGATTTACCCCATCCCATTCCATTTGAATCTATTTTCTTCACGCGCTTCGTCGCGCACTGTATCCGAATATTCCGTCTCGTACATCTTATCTTGTCCCATCTTATCCATCTTATCGTGACGTCGTCCCATCGATATATTCCAGGGGTTTTTTTTCAATACGATTTTCCATTCTAGTGCGCTCTATTCTACCAGGATTGATTCTTCTGGATAAATAGTTGGTATATCCGCTTTTCTTTCCTACCAGCCCAGCAGCCATGGGGTCTTAGGGTTAGTCAATCCTGTACTGTACTGTACTGTACATACCGTAGAGAGTCCCGGCAGGACAGAGAAGGACGACGGAAGGGACTCAGTGCTAAGGTAGTTAGGGCCAAGTTGTTGATGCTGCGCTTGAACTGGGAAGGTACTGGACTGGACTGTACTGTACCTACCGTACAGTACAGTCCAGTAAGTTGTACTTGGGGTTAGTTACTAGGCTGGGTTGGGGTTGGGTTCGGGTTGGTTGTGGTTTATTCTATATTCCCCGGGACTGCCCCCTGGACACTTTTGTATCGAGGTTTCCTTATGGTCTGGGTGGTGGTGGTGGTGGTGCCCTCCTCCCCTAGCCCATCTCAGCGGGAGTATGATTCTTGAACCTAGCCAGGGTCATGGGCCATGAGGATAGAATCAATCGGATACCCGACAGCAATCTTCGCGAACCGGGAATTGACTCCATCCGACTGTATGAGTATAAAACAGGTCTTCATCTCCACTACCAGAGCCAGAACCGGAACCGGAACCATAACCATAGCTATAACCATAACTATAACTATAACTATAACTATAGCTATAGCTATAACCATGACCATGACCATACCCTTACTATATCCATACCCATATCCATACCCATAACCACAACCATAACAGACCACGATCCCTATTCTAGAACTTAACCACAATTACACAAACCATACAGCAGCAACAAACCCCAAAACCTACACCACTACCCTACCCTAAAGACAACAGTAGCAACAGCCATAACAACAGCAAAAGTAACCCGGAAAAAAAGAAAACCGCCTTATATTAAACAATCCGCTGAATTCGGTAAGTAAATCAATCAACACTATACACCGAGACCTACCGCCCCACCAGCCTGATCTGAGGATTCACAAAACCACCCCCCGCACAACCTCCACCACCCCCTTCAACTCGCGATTCGGCCGCGTCCAATCCTCCACCTTGACCACCTCCGCCCCGGTCTCCATGAAGAGATACTCTGCCGTGAGTGATCGGACCTGCCCGGCAAACAAAGAAACAGAACAGAGTTAGCATAGTTCAGTAGCCTCAGTAACCCAGGAGCCCAGGAGCCCTCAAAGACCCTGAAGCCACCTATCAGACCCAAAACCAACCCGCTCCCCCAAATCCCCACTCAATACACAAAAGAAACGGAAAAAAACATACCCTCGGAAAAGGATGCAAAAGCAACCCCGTCATCTTCTTGCGGACGTCCTTCTGCAATGCTGCCGCCCCATCCACATCCCCATCCCCATCCAGATCCTCCGCAACCCTCGACAGCGGCGCGTAGACTCTCACCGCAGCCTCCAGACGGGCCAGATTGGGGGATTTGAAGTGGGCTTTTTGGACGAGCACGAAGATCTCTCTCAAAATATCCCTATCCCCCAAAAGAAACCATCAAACAAATTAGCGTTTAGCGTTCACCCAAACTTTCGAATGCCGGTAGAGAAAGGAAAAGAGAATGAAACCGGGGGGCGCGGGGGAACATACCGCAACGCAACACCCTCCGAACCCTCGACAACCCGCAACCCAAACCCAAACCCATCAAGAACAAACCCCACAAACTCCATCACCGGGATAGCATAGCGATCGTCCTGCAGATTCGTCGCCAAGATGCTGCTGAGGTCGGTGAGCAGGGCGAGGAGGTATTGTTGCTGCCGCTGCTGCTGCTGCTGCTGCTCCTCCCCCGCCAAAAAACTCTTGACCAACGCTGCCCGACTCGCACGGATGAGGCCCTCGCTTCCGGCCACCGCGGAGGTCGCCAGACCCTGGAACAAGGGGATCCGCAGCCAGGGGATCTGCTGGAGACTCAGGAGTTGGAGGAAGTATGCCGCGGTCGAGACGTGGCTGAAGTGGTCGTATTGACTATCACATCCCCAAACCAGTTAGGTTATCAGTTTTATCGACCAGAGAAAGGGACGGGACATACTTCAGCAGCGGGGGAAACTCCTCGGCCGTCTCCCAGAAACGCTGCAGACAAAGCCAGGCGGCGATGCGGACTTTGTCCAGTTTCTCGGCTGCGAGGCGGCAGAGGCAGCCGACGATAGCCTGGAATCGAACGCGACTACGGCCCGCCGAATCGTTGGGCAGGATGATCCCCGCGGCCTGGATGGCTTCGAGGCGGACCAGGGAGCCCACGTCGCCGCGGCGGTCGGTGGTGTAATCGTTCAGGAGTGTGACCAGGTGGTTCACTAGACGATCCGTGATGTCTACAGTGACGTCAAATGTCAGCAACCCATCCACAAACGCGCATCCACAAGCATACCAATATGCGGCAGAACCCCGCCGGACAAACTCCTCACAGCCGCGACCCGCTTCTCGATCAGCTCCTCCTTCTCCGCACACCGGGTCAGGTTCGCAATCACCGATTCCCGCAGGGGACTGTCCGGCGGCAGCCGTCGGAACACCGCACCCAACGCCGCGATTTGGCCGCGGCCGGTGGGCAGGTTCCAGGCGGTGCTGAGATGCGCGAACCACGCCTCCAGGATCTCGTGCTGCGTCTCGGACGACAGCAGAGGCCACAGCTCCGAGACGGCCTGCGAGGAAGTCTCGATCGAGATATCCTCGCTCCGCGATATGCACAGCAGGAGCACGTCGCGGGCCTGGTCCAAGACGGCCGACGACGGAGGGGGAGGCCGTGGCCCGGCTTGCGATGACGTCGCGCGCGAGAGCGAGTCAATCAGACACGCCGACGCTTCGGCCGTCAGCTCCGGCCGCCAGCTCTGCAGCGTCAGGTCGTCCTTCGTCGGTCCGAGGGGCGAGTCGAAGATCCCCCAGACCCGATCCAACAGACCGGCGACGGCCACCGCTTCCGGCACCGCTGCGCCCTCCGTCTTCACCCGCTGGTCGTGGAATGCATCGATCGTCGCGGCGATGGCCAGGAAACAACCATGCCGCGTCTCCACCTCACCGTGCGGGATCCCGTGGAGCCGCGCGAGCAACCGCTCCAGCACCTGCTGCATCGTCCGGTAGGAGCCCTGGACACTCAGCCCCCCAATGGCCCGCGCCGCTTGCCTTCTCGACTCGGCGTCCGGCGAGCCGATGCCCCGCCAATGCATCAGCGCGTCCACCAGTGGACTCCAGTAGTGAGGGCTCAGCGCGGCCGTGGCTGCCGCAATCTCATTCATCGCCCTCGAGCGTCGCGCGACCGCATGGTAGTCCACCACCTGGACCAGCGGGATCCCCTCGGCGATTGTATTCGGATGACGGCCGATCAGCTCCTGCAAGGCCGCCGAGGCGCCCCGCCGGATGTTGCCCGAGGGGTCCACGCAGGCCGCGCAGACCAGCTCAACAGCCAGCATCTGCAAGGTGGTGCACTGCTCCCCCTGGGCACTGGGGGTGCTGATGGCCTGTGTCGTCAGATCGAGGAGCTCCTGGGTGGTGTACTTGCGCGACAGCGCCCAGATGCCGAAACACGCGGCATCGCGGACGCCCGTGCCCACCGAGCTGCCCGTCGAGGATCGTTGTTCGAAGTCCAGACCCGACACCAGCGGCTGCAGCACCGCAGGCAGCTGGTGGGTGGGGGGCGCACGGCGGAAGAGCAGGTGGCCCAGCGTGAGGACCAGGCCCTGCCAGCGTTGGGCGTCCACGGCGCTCAGGTTGCGTTTGAGGCTGCTCATCCCGATGCGACGCGCCTCCAAGGGCGTCACGATGGCGCCGTCCGACCTCTGGTACAGGATGTTCTCTTCCAACGAGCCGGTGACGGCCTCGATGACCTCGGACGCCATGTCCGGGGCCAGCTTGAGGGTGATGATGCTCAGCGCCTTGCTGGCCGCAAAGCGCACCGGGGTGTCCTTATCCGCCAGCGAGACGAGGAAGTGATCAATGGAGTCCTCCAGGATACTCGAGACTTCATCCTCGGTAAGCGCACTGCCTGCCCGCTCGCCAGCGGCCAGCGCCATCACCGTCAGCGCGCGCAGGATCTTGATAACAATCTTCCTGGCCGACGCCGACGACTGAATGACCCGCGACACCTCCGAGGTGCCCTGCACGACGCGCAGCGTCTGCCGAAAGACCGGCACGATCAACGGTGCAAAGTCCTCCACCTGGCCCGACGCCGCCAAGCGGGCCAGAAACGACAACACCCCGATACACGTATAGACCGACGTAGACGTAGTCGTAGTCGTAGACTCCGTACTCCCACTCCCACCCCCAGCAGCAGGCAGCAGCACCCCAAACGCCCAGCGCACCAACCCCCCCAAAAGCCCCAGCGCCTGCATATCGCGCCGCAAAACCAAGCGCGCCAACAAGACCGTCGCGGCCTCGCGCTCCTTCCCAGCCACATGCACATACTCCAACGCCACAGACCGCAGCGCCAGCGCCAGCCTGGGCGTCTGCCCCTGCCCCTCCAACCCCCCCACCACCCCCAGATTCCCAAACGGCACCACAACATCATCCGAAGACAGATACGCAAGATCAAACGGCGCGAGCAGCAGATGCGCCAACCAGATGAGCATCACATAGCGCTCCTCCCACACCATGCGGCGGGGGCCATCCCAGGGCAGCGCTTCATTCGAGTCTACATCCCAAGCAATGAACGCCCGCAGCAGCGGATCCAGGTACTTCGGCTCATTGTTCAAGAACCGGCTGATGACTTTGACCCCCCGCACCTTGCAGAAGGTGTAGAGCAGGCGGCCGACGGCGCGGGGCAGCGGGTACGCCGACGGCTGGGGCGCGGAGGCCTCGCAGTCGCGGTCCTGAAGCAAATAGGCCAGGAAGGCGTCGACCAGGGGCGGGAGGAGGGTTGGCAGGTGCGGGTCCAGCAGTTGGGGCCATTCTTGAAAGGGTTCCAACTGTTAAGGGGGTCAGTGTGGGACTTTCATTCATCACTCCCGTGTCGAGGTTATCTTGTCGCTTTTGGCGGGACACGGCTAGATGTTGGTATAGGAAATGTGGCTGGGAAACTCACTAAAGCTACGAGTCTCTCGGTCTTGGCCGCGGAGGTCCAGCGGCGTGGGACGCGGACTCGGGCTCGGGAGTCCTTGTGCTGCTGCTGCTGCTGCTTCTTCCACAGCAAGGAGGGTAATTGGGCGGAGAACTCCTGGACGAGGTCGCCTGAGGCGCGCTGGAGCTTGACCTCGCGGTCTTCTGCCGCGTCCATGGTGGAAGCTTTGAAGTACGGCTGTTGATCGAAAGTAGTGGTAGTAGTAGTTGGAGAGATCGGCGGGGAATCGCTGGGAGAGTCCGCTTCCGGTCATGTGACCTGTTCTCACTTCTGCTCTTTCAACATAGATTACTTTCTACAAGTGGATTTGAAAGTTTATCTCTGATGGGATTGAGTAGGTCATTGGCACTAGCTAGCAGGCCTTACATGGGGTGGGATATCCTTATACTCAACTGCTGGTGAGGATCGACACTGCACGAATATATATACTGTGCGAAGCCCTAGATACACGCTCCCACTCCAGAAATCTGTACGACTACAATCAAATAACTACCAGCTACACCGCAGCTTCATTTCTCAGTCAACATAAACGAATAAAACCTGCTAGATAGAAGACCCCTAAAGCTACAGCCGAAATCAATATCAAAGAAAAACTCGTCTCCCAGAGAAAGCACGAAAAAGCCAGGAATAACACATGTCGAAGAATGAAGACTTCCTCAGAATACCACCTGAGTGCGCAAACAACCCTTGAGCATCATACCCTAAATATCAAATGCAAACTACAGATCCCGATCTGACGCCGGCTGCGCAGTGTCGTAGAACGTAAACCCGCCCAGCCCCTGCTCCGCCAACCGAATCATCGTCCGTCGCGTATGCATCACCGCAATCGCAATAGCCAGCGAGTTCCACACATCCTGCCCCCGCTCCGACAGGTCGAACTGCGAGATGAACTTGCCATCGAAGCTGGCCTCGGCCTCCTGGGGATCCGTGCTGTGCGTCACGATCGCGACAATCGGACCGCAGATGATGAAGCCCATGAGGAGCGGGAAGCTGCGAGGGGTCTCGATGGAGTCGTGGATTTGTTCCTGATGCTCCGTCTCCTCGATCTGCACCGGATTCTCCGTCTGCATCGAACCCGCAGTCTGCACCGGCTCCTCAGCTTGCGTCGGCCCCTGGGTCATCCCGAGAGCCTCGTGGTACTTCGAGGTCAGATAGCGCAGACGTCGGTTGAGTCGCTGCACGGCCTGAAGCGTCGTCTCGCCTTCCTTCTGGGCGTAGATCGCATACACGGGGATCGAATCTTCGGTCGTGTGGAGATCGGCATCGAACAGCGCCCAGCGGAAGTACTGCTTGATGGCTGCCTTGATCACTTTCTCGGGTCTTTGGCCCAGGATGTCGCAGTCCCGGACGCGGCCCCCGACATTGAAGAGATTGGCTAGGGCTTTGGTGGCTAGGGCCATAATCAGCAAATCAAAACGAAACAGTCTCCCGGGAACATCACTCACCATACAGATTGGAGCTTCTGCGAACCTGAAACAGAGGTTTGAACGACGGGCCCGAGATCGGTGGATACAACGATTCCGGCAGCGTCGGGAAGTCGTGTCGCCAGAGCTGGGGAACGAGGGGCTCAAAGCCCCGCATTGCAAGCCGGAAGAAAAGGTCCTGCTCTTCATGATTGTACAGGCCTTCGGGCAGGTTGATGGCCGTTGCCCAGCGCGCCGCTCTTTCCGACGAGAAGTCAAACACAATCCCCGTTTTCTCGTTGGGCCTGATGCGATGCATCTCGAACTCATCCAGACTCTCGTCATTCTCGCTGTCCGAAGGCGAGTCGAACCTGTTGTCCGCCGTGGGGGAATAAGTTCTCTTGCGCGATTTGCCCTGCGATTTGCCGTGCGACTGGCGCCGAGATCGAGATGGTTTGCGAGATGGTTTGGGCCGCTGATAATTTACGATGGAGTCGCCCAGGCTGCCTGGATTCATATTTGGCGACTGCTCTTCATCCACAACAAAACCCACCCGAGCAACTGGGCTCACACTAGGCGACAAAGGCGCATCATCCATAGCAACATCAACCCCGTCACCACCTGGACTCAGCTCCGGCGACAAGGAACCCGGGGTACTTTGAGTTCGCAGAGGGGAGCCCGCGCGAGAAGTATTTGTCGTCGGTGTGCTCAGATGACCCGCCGCCGACTCGGCCAATGCATTGTGGCGGTAGTCGAATCTCAGCTCCGGCGCCGGGGTATCTTGCACAGAGGACAGGATCGACTCGTGCGATTCCTCCAGCTTTAGCCTCTTGATGATAGGGCTGATGGCGTCGGAATCCAGCGGCCTCTTGCTCACGGTCGTCTGGACCGACAGTAGAGTATTTCTCTCAGCAGGAGGAGTAGGATACGTAACCCCCTCATCCTGCTCCTCAATCTTGACGGGGATTTGCAACTCCAAGCTTTTCTTCCCTCGCCGCGGTCCGGAAATGGTCTCGTGCAGGTACTTCCCCAGATGTTCGGCCTCGATCTTCATCAGGTTGGCGCCATACCGGTATTCCTCCTCTTCGTCTCGGTGGTCCTCCTTGGACGGATCATAGTCCGGGTCCTTTTTCGCTTGCTTGACCTTGGTGGATTTGTCCTGGCCTCGTTTTCTAACTCGAGCCATGCCGGTGATTGCGGAGCACAGGAAATTGTAGATGCGTCGGGTTGGGCTCGGGGTGGTGGCTTGGCTCGTAGAAGTAGTAGAAGTAGCAGGTATCACTGCCGGCGCTTCGGGGGTCACGTCTTTGCTCGTGCCGTTAGGATTCGTGCCAAAACGAGGTGATTCTGACTGATTCCCCGGAGAAGAGGATACACTAGCAACAAGCCTGTCGTCGTCTGTGTCCTTTGAAGCGGTGTGCGTTGATGGGAGTTCGTCCGAAGTATGTCGGGAGTCATCTGTAGTCAGTGGTGGAGGCGGCGGCGGCGGCGGCGGCGGCGACAAGGGCAATAAACTGCACTGGATATCTGAAGCCATCTTGTTCTTTGTGTGGTTGGTGATCATCAGTAGTCCGTTTATCTTCCTTCTCTGCCCTTGTTCTTTGTCTGACTTGGGAAGGGTGAGTGGTGGCAGACAAAGGGAAGAGGAGTAAGAGGAAGAAGTAACAAGTTACCGTATAATAGAGAGTAGGGGGAGGGAGGAAGGTGGTTGGATCTGGCTCAGGGTAAAACAAAGACTTGTTACCGGTGAGATCGAATGAGAGACCGCTCTATTTCTGGCTACAAGTGAACACATTCACTCAATCCCGGAGAAGGCATGGCCTGAACAAAGAGCAAGTTGCGGAAGAGGTGGTGTGTACATGGCATGTGTTTCACCTCTAATGTGTAAGTCAGGTCGAATCCCTCAAATGGTAGCGACCAGGCAACCAGGCATTACTCAGACTCCAAGTGCGCTCATCTCATCTTGAGAAACAGGAAGGAATAATAGGATTATACTTGTCTGTCAACCTGCGCAAGCACAGCTCTATCGCCTCATAAACTATTCTAACACAATGACAGCATCCTTGAAGTGACCTTGCCACAAAATATACTGCAATAGTCATGAGAAGAGATAGTCCCCGAAGCAGGGTTATATTCCGAGCACGTCAATTACGCCCACAAAGAAACAGAAATTAGAAGACAACCAAAGGCCTTGGCTTGCAGAAACAGAATGGAATGTCGTAGAATAAAACACCGTCGAAGCCATCAATCCATCTGCATTCACAAAAGCTATCACCACGCTTACACTGGCACTGAAAACACTTATGGGTATGTGAAAGACACCGGCGCAAACGGTGCCCAAAGACCGGCAACATCAAGAATCCGAGAAACACATCAGGCCAAAGTAGAGACAAGACAAACGCGCAATCAGCACAGGCAGTCGAGAAGTTACGCGGAGAAGGTTTATGCGAAGTCGGCAGTGTAGGAGAAGCCGCGGAACTCTTCCTGCATAGCTTGAGAAAGGACTAGAAAGAGTTGTTAGCCTGCTGTGAAATGACCTTGCATACTGGATTGGTGCCTTACCGGACTGCACAGGCGTCAAGACAGGAGTCACGCTTGTGAATTCCTGATCGAAATTGCTAGTATCTGTCGGGCTGGTGATGGTAGGCATGAAGGGTGGTGGGACACGCTTGTGGTAGATATCATCCCAGTTGACGTTCCTGAAGAATGCATGGGACATGACTTCCTGGGCATCGGTAGGACCCGAGCCCAATCTCAACTCGGGCTCACGAGTAAGCAGTTTCTGCAGAATAGACACCGAGTCGCGGGGCATGTGGATGGGGTACAGCGGCTCGTCGGCAAGAATGGCGTCATAGATTTCGTCCTCATCCTCACCACGGAAGGGAGATTGCTGAAGAAGCATCTGGTAGATAAGGACACCAAACGCCCACCAATCGACAGCACGTCCGTACTTCTTGTCCAAGAGAATCTGGTCCGACTGTTAGACACAATCCAGGGAGAAGCAGGAGAAGGATTTCTTACCTCGGGCGCCATAAACTCGGGCGTACCACAGAAGGTGCTGGTGGTTGCACCATACCACATGTTTTCCTTGCAGAGACCGTAATCCGCAATCTTGATATGACCGTCCAGAGTCAAAAGAATGTTATCAAGCTTCAAATCACGATAGATGACACCATTCTCGTGGAAATACTTCAGCGCAAGCAAAACCTCGGAAGCATAGAATCTGCACGCACGGAAATCAGCATCCTGGCTATGGTTAAATGACGAGAACCACTTACTGTGCTCGCTTGAGGCCAAATTGGCCGCGCTGAATGTGGAGCATCAGATCACCACCACTGATATATTCCATCACAAAGTACACGCGCGTCTCGGTCTGGAAACAAGCGTGGAGGTTAAGGAGGAAGGGATGACGCTCTTTGTTGGCGATCAAGAAGACCCGCTTTTCAGACTTGGTGCTTTCGACTTCATCATTCTCGATGATGAACTCCTTCTTCAGGACCTTGATCGCATAAAGCTTCTTGGTGCTCTTGGTCTCTGCAAGCATGACCTTACCGAAGTTACCCTTACCTAAAACTGCCAGGAAGTTGAAATGATCCAGTCCGATTCGGACCTTCGGCTGTTGTTGGGGCGCCTCAGGTGCTTGCTTCTGTGCCACTGCCATATTCTGTGGTGGGGGTGGCGGCGGCTGCTGAACGCCATACGGACCAGGGGCACCGACGTTTTGCATCTGCTGATGGGGCACGCCTCCTCCTTCGAACATGGGATAAGCCGAAGGATCGTAGCGGGCATGCTGGGGTGGCTGGGGCTGCACAGGACGGCTTGGTTCTGTAGGTCACGTGAGTTAATTACCGCCCAAGAGTTGATCGTGACCCTGTGATGTGAACATACCTGGGATCGCCTGGGGAGGACGAGTGTTTGCCGCAGCCGCGGCGGCATGGCTTGCAAGACCGCCCGAAGCCGAGGTTCTGGGAGACGTCTGGGATGCTTGAGGGGTGGTGGGAGACTGCGGAGGTTTATATGACATAGACGCAGCGCTCACAGCCTCCGGAGCGGGTGGCCGTGCTGGCTCGTACTGCTCGACAGGCTTTGAAGGATAGGCCATGGATGTATTATCCTGCGGAGTTTGAGGAGCGCGCAAAGTGCGGTTGCTAAGACCACTAGCAGAGCTGACCGAGGGGGACTTATTATGAACCTTGGCCCGAATAAGAGTTTCCAAGATCTGATTAGCTGCTTCCATGGACATGCCACAGAAGTCGGGCACGAGATGGGTACAGTGGGCGTGACTCGTGAGACCACACTCTGTAGTAAGGCATCGCATGTCAGTTCCTGCGAGACTCTCGGGCTTTAAGGAGGTTCACCTACCTGTACAGCGTTTTGCGTTCTTGCGTCCGAACGGCAGCAAGTATCCACAGTGGCAACACCAGTTGGCTGAGAGGTTGGAGAAACCTTCGAAACGGTGCGGAATCCGGTGGTTGATCTTCTCTTCGTCCGGGTCCGTCTCGTAGTTGGCTTTGCTGATACACTTGGTGACAACCTTGGGATAGCACTTCTTGTGACAGGTGTACTTGCAGTCAGCACACTGCATACCGGCGGCATACTTCAGGAAATCGCCGCAAAGCGCACAGCGCATGATGTTGTAGAACTGCTGCGTGACGAATTTGTGGCCTTGCTTCTCGTGTACTTCCTCTTTCTTCTGGCGAACAGCACCCTGACGGTTGAGGCCGATGTCGAACGGGCGTCGGTCTTTCAGTTGCTTGGCTGTAGATGGTGTCAGTACGAAAAGCCAGTCGCGCAACAGAGTGGCTTGAAACTCACCGAAACTCATGGACAGCTGGATACGACCAACTGGTTCCAACGCAAACCACGAATCGATTATGACCTGACCAGCACCCGGTGCGCCGGCCGCACCACCCTGACCACTGGCCCCCGCAGGACCCCCGGGGCCACCTTGAGATGAGCCCATTCCTCCCGCAGTATCGGGCCGTCCGGGCTGTCCTCCATGTCCCATCTTTTCCGCCGAAACCCATCCCGATGCATTGAACTCTGTTTCGATCTTTTTCCGACGCATCTCCTCGGCAATATCCGAAATGCGCACCCACAGCATGCCGATCGGGGTAGGCCGATCGCCAGACTTATCGTATACGGTGAGTTCGATCTCGTTGGCCTTGTCGATCTCCAGGTTAAAGGTTTCATCCTGCCATCTATCTGTCCGTGTCGGCTTCGTGCGCGCTTTAATGGTATCCTCCACTTTCAGAACCACAAAAGTTTCCGGGCCTCGCGAGAACCTGGAGCTGGTGGCATGATCTACATCTTGCACGGCATGGATGCGCATGGTTAGCAGACCTGTGAGCGGCTTACGCAGGTTTGGTGTGCTTAGGCTCTCATCTGGTAGAAACGAAGGGTTAGCTACGAAACAAGGGTGGAGGACGGCGCCGGTGATTATACGACTGACCATCAGGGCTGTCTGCTGATTCGATGTCGACGTGAAGATCCTCGTATCGCTTCAGGGCCTGCTTCAGCAATTGGATCTTCTGGTTACTCTCAATCCGTCGGCCTTCAGCATCGGCGCGACTCTTGCGATCTCCCTCATCCTGATACAGGCGAACCATCTTCTCGATACCCGCTTTGTACTGCTTCTCTACACTCAGCTTGAACTCCAGCTGGGACAGCATGAGCTGGATCTTGGGTCCCAGGTACTGAGTGTCATATTTGATCAAGTCTGAAGATGATCAAGTCAGCCTTGCTTCAAAGCGCACGCGGGATGTATGTCTCGATAGCTTCCATCCAGGCGACCGGGAACGTGAGATGCCTACCGAGCTTTGTGTAATTGGGACGAGCCTTGGGCACGGGAGCGAAAGGGCGAGGGTCTGCGTATGGGGCACCTGACGGCATAGACCCTGATCCTCCCTGCGGATATTGGCCGGCCCCTTCGCCATACTCATTGCCGTAGTCCTTCTGCGGTGGCACAGGAGCCCCATCGCCCGACGGGATGCGTCGATCGGTCGGGGATGCCTGGCCTCTTTCTTGGCGCAACTGCAGTTCCCGCATCTTCTCCTCGAGGTAAGCAATATTCTTCTGCCCATCGCGAATGTTGGCGTCGACCCTTTGCTGCACGAGCGGATTGTCGGTCGACTGTCGCATATTCGAAGCGGCGGCGATGAGGGCCTTCTCCCGCTCGATCTTGCGGTAGACCGAGGCGATGAGCTCGTCCCCGTCCATGGTGAAGGTAGATATAGCCGGGGAGAACTATTGGGAGGTGGACAAGAAACCCGTGAAAAGGGTGGTGTTCTGAACGTGTCCTGCTGCGATCAGAAGACAGACAGGACAGATGAGGAGAGGGAGGGGGGTTTTTTTTTTTGTGACCCACTTGCTTTGCTCTTGTTTTGCAGCTGTTGCTCTCTTCTCTAGAGCTGGATGTGTATGTGCAATACTGGAGAAGATGGATGGGGTGTGTGGCGTGATCGGTAGGAGATGGGTGTGATGCACCTACTAGGTAAGTAGATAGTAATACTGCATATGATGAGCGATGGAGTAGAGAAGGAGAAGGAGAGAAAAAACGGAAGGAGCTACTAGATCAGTTGATGGATACCTCAGACGGAAGGAAGGAAGGAAGGAAGGAAGGAAGGGTCCTTTCGGCAAAGCCATCCGACAGACTCTACACAGAACAATCTCATTCATCATTGCCGATCGGCAAGGGAGGGAGGGGGAAGAGGGGAGAGAGAAGATCGTGCTGTGTCGTATGCCCTTCGCTTAGGCACATACTGTGCATGCCTGACAATAGTTAACGTCCTCCCACGCATTATTACTAATCTTGGTGTGTTTGGGGGGGGGGAAGGGGAGATAAGCTAGGACTTATATACACTCATGCATATTCGACCACGGCCGATAGCATAGGTATTCTATGTAGACGTACTGTACAGGATAGTGTTTTAGCTACGTCTGCCACAAGTAGAGATGATAGTGCAGTGTACAGTGCATATGTGCAATCCACTGCGAAATCTGCAAATAAGGCATTGAAAGCGTATCTGATATGGACTGCACCCTTCGAAAGAATGAGTCCACTTGCATTCAAACTGCTGTGGTCAGGAACCCCCCCTTTTTTTTACCAACTGGGTGAATTGATACATAGACCATATGCACAGTATCCTTTTCCTCACGTCCTCCTCAGCACAATGCATCTCCAAAGATAATCCAAACTCCGTACTCCGTAGAGCACCCAAAATTAAGTATGTAGTAGTTGATGGAGGGGGAAAGATATGACTTCATGCAAGGATCTCTCGGAAATGTACTGCCTAATACAGCCGACGAGCATTTGATTGGCGGCAAAATCCGGCCTGGGCATCAAACGGGTATAGACTCTTTTCGGCTAAGGCTCCAGCTGTTCAGTTTCTGTGGTTGCATTTTGCTTTTTTTGGGGGGGGGGGGCTTGGTCGGTTTAGGAAGGAGTCTCATGTTGAGCCTGAAGTATGAGTAGCAGTCTACAGTACATGATGGAAGGGAAAGGAGAATGTTGGAGCCAGGGGGAGGGTAGATAGCAGTGAGGGATGATTCATTTGTATAGAGTTAACTTTTATGTGCATGCCTACACCTACAGATCTACCGGTAAATTATGCTATACTCTCTGAACCTCCTAAGGCGCACAAGGTGATTGTTATCGTGTTATAGAATTTCCGCGCACCTGGAAACAATGGGAAGGGAGGGGGCGAGCATGATTTCGTGCTACTAGTGAGAAAGAAAGTCAGAGCTAGTATGTGTAGCTTGGTGATTTGAGTTCGGGATTCGATGCTCGTACGATGGAAGCTTTCTGCTGCTCCTGGTCTCCCCAGATTTGAAAAGAAAACTCTCCTACCAAGGTAGCTAGCTAGCACCAACATACGAAGTACCTTCACTAGCTCAGAAAGCGAGCTACTGAAATGTTGATCTGCTGGTAATCCAAAAATGGTACGATGGACGGGGGGAGGAGCCAGTGGTGACCTCAGCCGTCATATTCGGGAGCTCGGATTACTACCGCTATCACTCAAAAGCAAAACGCAAAAAGAAAAAAAAAAAAAAGGGAGAGGAATGCCTCGTAAAACTTACTTTTTTCTTCCCTCTCAAGCTAAATCCTCGGTATGGAGCTCCCTCCAAGCCCAAGCAGTGAAGGAGAAAAATGGGTCTCGACTCTCGGGTCTTTCGGAATGACCCGACTGGCGACGGCCTCGTAATTTTATTTTGTCTGGTAGACTACCGGTAGACTAGAATATAGCGCCAGAGGAGAGAGAAAGAGTGGCATAGTTAGCCTAAGACTTGAAGCGCTACGGAGTACATTGGCGGCAACGCTTAGGGCTATCCGAAAGGACCGAAAAGAAAAAGGAATACCGCCAGTCCGGCCGACATGGCGGCACGGCGGGCGTGCTTGGGTGATAGTATCATCGTAGGATCATAGCGGTCCCCACCCGTCACATTCCTTCGCTCCATAATTCCAATCTAGGATTACGGTAGATAAGTTAAGTTGACTTGTAGCACTTGCAGCACGCATGCTAAAATTATTGAAGATGAGGAAGGTACAGTACCACCTTTAGTGCTATGTACAGTACAGTACTTGGGACTGTCTACCAATGTTGGAGATTTGAGATTGATCTTTTTTGTTCGTTGCTTTTTTGATGTCCTTTTGCTCTTCTCTTCCACTCAGTAGTCTTCCAATCTACTCAACACATCTGTTGCGCGCAATTGACTATGATAGGCAGGACAAGATCTCCGGATTAAGACTATGCATAGATAACACCTCATCACACTTAAGCAGACGTTAAGATTGTCAGCCCATCGCATAACTTCCCGAAAGGCGTGTAGTGTAGCCCTCAAGCCCAGCGCAGCCCAGCGCAGCCCAGCGCAGCCCAGCGCAGCCCTACCTACGAGTCAGTAGCTCCAGTCGGAATCCCCAAGTGAACGCTGGCAGGCGAAAAGCACAGAGCAGAGAGCTCCTGTCCCAACCGGGTAAACAGTCGAAACCGCCTGCGCCGCAAGTGGGGTAGTCGAAAGGGTGGATATGGGCTCCACATTCCTGTCTCCTTCCCCCCGTCCTGAGCTGGGTGCGCTTTTCGATCCGGGGCAAGTTGAAGTAACGTACTGTAAACTTCATTTATAACGATTGAATTGGTGAAGCTATACGGAGTATATAATAGTTATAGCCAGATATTGCTGTATTGTTGCAGTATAACTAGTCTACACATATGCTATTTATTCTATAATCTACTGCTCGCCCTCAGGATTGACCTTAATCATTACCCTTTTAGGTAATTTTTGTCCTTGTTATAACGATTTTTGTATAGGAAACTTTTACTATATTCTGATTATCGCTATATTGAATGATAACGATTTTTGTATCTTGAAATACATTTTTACCTTGGGTAAGATCGCTTTAGGCGGATTATTGTCCTACCGAGGATCAATATAAGCGGGACTTACAGTATCCGATGGGAAGTGGATTATCCGGATGAGTCGTGAATCATTTGGTGCAAGTGGATAGTCGCGCTTGGCCCGTTCACCTAGCGTTTCATTGGCAGCTACGCATGCTTTGTTCTTCTTTTTTTGTGTCTCTCCAATCAATTCCTGATCTATAAGCTGTGGAAAAGTGATGAGGTAGTTACTCAGTAGTGAATTACTGAGTAGATAGCTACGTAATCACAGCCATGTGCCTCTCCAGCTACAAGCGAGTGCATCTCACCTCCGGTAGCTAAACCACCTTACTCTACTCCGTGTGTATAATACACTCAGAAATAGACATGATTACGAGCAAGAACCACCTCCTCCATCATACCTGCATACATAACCCCCCAGAAACCAAATCGTATTCCCCCACAAAAAAAGCCCGACAGTAAGTTACCAGAGTATGATCTGTGTCCCGCGTGTGGCCACCATCAGCCTATAGACATGCCACCAAAAAACCCACGATCAAGACGTCCACCCACTCGTACTCCGGTACGGCAGAAATGCCCGAACCACACATTAACACACACACTACACACTACACGACCAAACTCAAGCGGCTGCTTGTTCCCTCATGTTTCTGTGTGTGTGATTTCATCAGCCTTGCGCCGCTCCCCCCTCCTCTTCCTCCTCCCAAGCAAAAAAAGAGTTTCGATGAGCGAGAGACCCCCCCACCCCCGGCTCATTCATTGAGTTTACTCTGAGATTTTCTTTTTTTTTTTTTTTTCCTCCCTTTTTTTTGGGGGGGGGTAAGGTCACTCATTCTGTCTGCGCTATCCCCTAACTTACTCGATTCACGCTTAGCCACGGGTATCATTGATCGGGGACAATAGGTGACATCTTGGTCAAGTACTGTACATAGACTAGACAGATAGACAGACAGATAGATAACCACCAAATCCCGCGGAGAAACCGTCTCCATCACAACTGACCGACGAACGAATCTCCATGAACAACTTCATAGATTACTCCCTGGATAAGAAAGATGGGACATGGGGGGGTTACGAGATTAGGCAGATTAACGCGCTGTGATATTACGTGGAGGCGTGCGACGATCTACGAAGAGAAACTTTGAGGGGAGAGAAGGAGGGGAAGAGAATTGATCTAGAAGACTGGGGCTGGGTGTCTGATCGCGCGCGCGTCTCTCGGGGTTTACTTAATATTGATCCGCATAAAGTATCCCGTACGACGTACAGTGGAAGTTCTGGATCGATGGATGGACGGAAAGACGTGGTGGAGATAACAATAAAAAAGAAGAAAACGGCCGATCTCCTATGACTTTGTTACGGTGCTCTCTATACACTATCTAATGATGAGCTATACGAATGCAAAGAAGACATGCGGGAGACAGAGAGAGAGAGGGGCGGAGAGGAAAAGCATAAATAAGATTTATCGGGTACTTCATTTACGCCACTGTGGACGCCTGGAGAAAGCAAAGGCGAACCGTGTGCGCACTTACACGTACTCTACTCTTCTGCCTCGGTCAATGTCGTCGCCTGGGCAGGTGGTGAGCTGTAGAGGGAGACGTATGTAGTTTAGAGCTTCTACGGTTCTCCTCTTAGGCATAGGGGACAGTTGTTGAATGTGTACGGAGTAGTGGATGGGGGATGAGTTTACGTTGGGAGTCAAGTAGTCATCTGGGCTGCCGCGCCTTGGCTTGGGCGAGAGAGGGGGCTAGACTGCTGTTATGTCTAGCGAGGTACTGATGTTGAACAGTGAGATGTGGAAGAACAGTACAGTACAATCCTGCGCCTCCCCCGACTTTCCGTCCATAAGAAGCTCGTAGAGGGGGGGGGGGGGATCCGTATAGGACTTGGAAGCAGAGAAGAGGCCC